>NC_133534.1:50980549-51294438 GCF_048544455.1 Silene latifolia | reverse complement strand
ATAAACCAACCTTTTAATCCTTACAAAATACGTACTATATAAACCATATTTAACCTAACTAAAAACCAAGAAGTTCAAGTTGATCAAGCTCCAACTCAATTTTTCGGATTTCAATCACCCCTTGTTCACGATTAGCTTTCACTTCATGTATAAGAGCTTCCATATTTTCCCCGCACGTCGTTCATCCCTCTACTTATTGCCCGCCGCCTTATCACCTCCGCTCGGTCTATTAGATCGCCAACCGAGTGTCAATCTCTCGCAACCGAGCGAGTTTGATTCTGCGATTGATAGTGTATTGTACTAATATAGGAATGAACTGTCTAACCATCCAAATTCATACTAGTTAATTAAATTAAAAATAAAACGTTATGTAAAAGGAAAATTGGATGACAACTACCATTCATATCCCATCACCAATATGGACATAAACCGTTTATATTCAATCAAAAAATAGTTATGATTGACGAGTTATTAAATTGATTGTCACATACATGCAAAAATCGTTTACGGTTTTAAACTTATACAAACGATTTCATTTAAAAGAAAGAATGGTTAAATATCTTGATGAAATGAGTAGTAAAAAAGAAAGAATGGTTAAAATACCTTGATGAATGATCAAACAATTAGTAACAAGAGTTGTGAACAAGTTTGGAGTCCTCCTTACAAGTATATATGAGATCTAGAGTTTGTGTTGTAAAGGGAGTTTTATTTTTGTAGATGAATGTAAAATACTGCCATATTCCTTTTATAATGGGGAGAAAGACAATTTTTTAATTTTTGTAATTAGTGATGTTTAAAACCGTCTATATTTAATTAAAAAAATTAAAGCGTTATGTAAAAAGAAACAAATATAACAACCTTTCATATCACATAAACCGTTTATATTCAATTAAAATATAATTATGATTGAGGACTTATTAAATTGATTGTCGCATACATGCAAAAATTGTAAACTATACAAACGATTTAATTTAAAGGAATGAATGGTTAAATACCTTGATGAATGAATTAGTAACACAAGAGTTGTGAACAAGTTTGGAGTCCTCCTTACAAGTATATATGAGATCTAAAGGTAGTTTTATTTTTGTAGATGAATGTAAAATAGTGCCATTTTCCTTTTATAATGGGGAGAAAGACAAATTTTTTTATTTTTCTTATTAGTGATGATGTGTTTAAATCCTGTCAATTGGAAGTCAAATCAACATGCATGCATGCTAGATTTCTGCCGTTTCGTTGCTTGCTTACACGACACACATAATCAAATCAAATCAATTGTCATTCTTTTTGTGTTGTGTTTAGTCAAATCAAAATAATCAAATCAATCCACATTTTTAACTATTAATAGATATTCATATGTTATATCGAAACCAAAGAAAATCAATGATAATAAAACTGATTCAAATGGAAAATATTAAAAACCCACATTTAAAATTTACATACTTAATATAAGTGACATCATGCATGCCTACTAAATTAAATAGAACTTAAACGAGAAATAGAGGCTCTTAGGGAGGCATTCTCTTCCATGATTTTGATCTTCACCTCCTTTGCTAGTTTGAGGTCTCGTAAAGCGGATGCAATATCTGCCTGCATCTTCTCCAACTCCGGCATAAAGCCATGATCTTTGGCCACCTTGAGTGGGATCCGAACATTAACAAGGAATAGGTTGTTCTTCCTTTCGATTTCCTCTAAGCGATTTATGAAACATTTGTTGTACTCGATTGTAATCAATGTTTTGGTAATGTTCCGATCCATTATTTTGAAGGAAGTTTTCAGTTTAGGTTTTAAAGGTTTAGGGTTTGAAATATTGATAGACAAATCAAATTAGATAATGGCTTGGGTAGTAGATATGGTTAGGATTTACTGAATATATGTATCATATATATATAAATAAAGTGTGGGTCATGTCTTTTCATATGCCACACAGGAGGATTTTTAATTATAAATTAAAATTAACAAGTGGAAGTTGAATTAAAATTAATATGTTTATAGGAAATGACAACTTGTCCTTTAATCTTCCGGTACAATGAATTGTATTTTAATAAATCTTACGTAATTAATATAATTCCGAGTATTTAAAACCGATATTTATTTATCAACTCTTGTTCAAGTACGAAATTAAAATGACGTCACATAGTTAACATTCAAAATCGAACAAAATATAAAAGGGGTAGAAGAGAAAACCCAACCATGATAGTACTAAAATGAAGTAATATTAAGATAAACTTAAATAACAAAAGTACAACATAATAATATTATAAAAATAAAACATGCATAGATATTAATTGGAAATTAAATACATGAATATCTAATTAAGGACTTCTTTTAATCCTTACTAATTTAAGGATTTTAAAGCCTTTAGATCATCCTCAAGTTCTTTCCTAAGGTCGATGCATTTTCCATAAGAAACAAACAAGGATTGTATGAGATCATCCGCTTCCTTTTCAATCTCCTTAACGCCCTGTACATAACAATAGTTCCGAGTTTCAATCGCACCAACAATCATCTTCATCGCTCTCAACTCTTGTTCAAGTACCGTTTGAATGTTTTTTTCCAAATTGGCGATCAAACCCATTGACATACCACTTAGGTTTGCCATTTGAAATCTTTTGTAGTTTTAGTGAGAAGAAAGAGATAACTATTGTTATTTTAAATTGTTTTCTTTTAGAATGATGTTAACCACCAAATATTTATAATTGAATTTATGACCTTTGGAGAACCGTGCGTTGAATAGTTAAAAAAAATTGCCACTTGCGTTTTTATTTTTATTTTTATTTTTGACAAATTGGTTCATAAATTATGACTGTTGGTGATTGCCAATTTCATTTACCTTGCAAACAATGGCCACTTGCATAGAAATCAAATGAATGATACACCTAATGTAAGAGGTAGAAGTAGAGAAAACCCAACATTGTTAACTAATTTAGAAATAATACCAGGATAAACTTAAAAAAAAGTACAACGTAATTATATAACTAAATATCAAACAGGAATAAAATAAGGTCTCCTAATCCTTATTAATAATGAACTTTAGAGCGTCAATATCCTCTTCAAACCCTTTTCTAAGATTGTTAAATTTTTCATACGTACCCAACACGTATTTGATGAAATCATCCGCGTCCTTTTCTGTTTCCTTAAGGCCCCTTAAATAACAATGGTTACGAGTTTCAATCGCCCCGACAACCACCTTCATTGCTTTGAACTCGAGTTCACGAAGATTGGAAACTTGTTCTTCTAAAAATAGCAACGATTCAATTAACAATTCATTAAGGTTTCTCATTCTAAAAATTTTAGTTGATTTATTTAGAGAGAAGATAAAAGGTGAATAGTTTAGAAAGAGAGGAATAGTTATGTTTTAGAATGGCTACTTTGTGTTAGCTCCCCACTATTTATAATTAAGTTGGTGACTGTTCTACTACCATGACATCAAAGAAATTAATTAAATTAAATTAAATTAATATAAATTTAATTTAAAATTACTTTTTAATTACCGTTGCTTCACCATTGCTCTATTAAATATAAAAAAATAAGTTGGTGACTGTTGGCGTACCATTGCTGTATTTTGATTGAAATTATATAAATAATTGAAATTGGCATAATTTTTAAATACTTTAATTTAGCACATTTGAAGGTAAATTAAAGAGTGCAAGGATTTGAAACGTAAAATCGAACTGGTAGATAAGACTTAATACTGAATTGAAAATAGGAACATAACAAATTCGACCATCTAAAATCGAAACGAGACTATGAATCTACTTGAAATTAAAAGGATCCATTAAAGTTATTTAGTAAACTCTTTGATCCACCCTTGATAAAATTCTTGCAACCCTATCCTCTATTATGGCAAGCCTTTGGTCAAGATGAAACAAATCTTTTGTTCTTTGGGTCTCTTATCCCCCTCGGCATAGACAATATTCATTGACTAAATTAGTCCCTCTTCTTATAGTAAGGATACCAAACTTCACCTCTGCGTAAGGACGACGACGGTAATCTCTTATAAATGATGGTTCATGGTCTCCAAGAAGAAACCATTTAGCCCAAGCTTTGCATACCTCTACATTCTTCTTATCACTTTGTGGCCAACCTATTGAATATATGAGTACTCATAATATCCACATTGCCGAGGACTTCGGTAATAGGTGAACCCGTTCCCCGGTTTCTTTCAACACGATATTCAACATCGAAATCCATTTGCATGGAGCGCTTTTTGTTGGCGATATATTCTTCTTTGAACAATTGTTTGTCCTCTTCCAATCTATTAATTGAATGAAATCGACAGTCAACAATTCTCATATTCTCATATTTTTTTATGTTAAATTATGTTTAATTTAACTTGAGATAGTCTTTTAGGTTGGAAGCATAAGGTATTTATTTAAGATGCGTGACCGTAATTGGTCTGTGGCCTTAAGTACACAACTGTTTATTTGAAGAATGTAGCAGATAATGAAAGGTTACATGAAACTAAATTATTTGTGATGGGGCATATTCTGCACCGCTGACCAAGTCAACACATTGAGCAAGGTCAAAGATATCCACAGCAAGTCAACGACTTATACAGCCTGGCCGATGCAGCCCATCGGCCTGTTAGCTGGGTCCCGTGACGGATGACCGCCAGGGACACATACCCGCGTACTCATATCCAAGACCCCTCGGCGGCGAGTCAACACGGCCCGCCGGCCTCGCGCATAGGTATCTCGGCCGAGGGTAGATCGGTCTTTCCACCTGCTAGCCACTTGGCCACTTGGCCACTACGTGACAAAAGGTGAAAGCCTATAAATACTCCTCAACCTTCATTGAGGAAAGGATCCCACAACTAAAACCTAAATACACTATTCATCTGGTAATATCTCCCTTATCTCTCTACAATACGTATCTAGCCAAGTAACACAGCTTAATCCTTTAAGTTTACTGACTTGAGCGTCGGAGTGAGTACGCTTGGCACACAGCCAAGCCCTCAGTTCGTTCATTGTTGCAGGAGAGGCCGAGAGGGACGATAGAAGCAAGAAGGGTTCAACTCAAGACACTATTCTACAAGCCACGGGTGGTAACTAATAACTGCTCTGGAAATTACACCCGGAACAATTGGCGCCGTCTGTGGGAAAAAGACACTAGAAGCTAGTCACATTCATTCCCAAACAAAAAACAACAAATCAACAAAAACCCACCCAAAAAGCTAAGAGAATGTCGAAACAACAAGACGCAGTCGTGACCGACGAAAACCGCGTTCTACCAAGATGATGCTTTCAACAACTCGAGTTGTGCGGCCCTCCACCGGCGGGTAATCCAACCGAGTTCGGGATGCCAATAATACCCGACACACCGGTGCCGGCCAACCAGGTCACCATCATGGGACGGTGGGTTGACGTAGCAAAGCAAGATGCTCCTGGACCTAATCGCATGCCCGCTCACACCGTCACGCCGACAAGAGCGGCGAAATCGTCCGGGAGGCTAGGGCCCAAAATGTGACTCCGAGAAATTTGAACGGGGCACTAGGAGAAGCCGACCCGACCAAGACGCCGGGAGCCCAAAGTGGGCGCGGTAGACCTAAGTCCTTCCCACACTCGGGGGAGGACAGCGTCCCCGCCGCACGAACGAGGCTCACCCCGAAGGAGCCCGAGGAGTCCGACTCGGCGAGTTGGAGAAGAAGTCCGAGTCGAAGAAGGAGCCCCTCCCGCTACGGGGGAGGAGCCGAGTTAGGGATGCGAGGAGCCGGTCGCCGCGTACCGTTCGACACGTGGTTAGGCAGCCCCTCAACGCCTACGTCCTAGAAGTCCCGGTGCCACCTAAGCTCAAGTTGCCACCGATTTCGTACAAAGGAGACAATGATCCATCCGACCACGCTGAGGCTTTCGAGTCTTACATGTCGGTATGGGAGCAACCCGATGAAGTCTGGTGCCGAATCTTCCCAACAACTTTGCATGGGATGGCTCAGAGCTGGTACAAAGGGCTTCCCGACGGCTCGGTGTGCTATTTCGCCGACCTAAGGGACGCCTTTCTAGCCCAGTACTCTTGCAATAAGAGAAGGGCCGTGGAGACGTCGGACCTCCTAACTATCAAACAGGAGGGAGACGAGTCTCTGCGGAACTATGTGAAGAGGTTCGACGGAAAGGTCCAGCAGATTCGAGAAATCAATCCCGAATCGGCGGCCTTCGCATCGATGAAGGGCCTCCCAAGGGGAGACTTAAAGAATGAGCTCATCAAGTGCGGAGGCCTAGGTTTGGACGCCGCCGGAAGTTGGGCGACCAAGCCATCAAGGTAGAAGACTACCACAAGACCTGGGTAGGCCCCAACGAGGCCGAGCAATCGAAAGGAGGAGCGCCGGGAGGTTAACCCGAATGAAAACGCCGTGACAACAACGGGTCACGGTCGATGAAAGACGCCGTGAGAGTAATAGGCCACGGTCGAGAAAAGTCTGCCCGAAAAACAAAGCTCGGCGGATGTCGGGAGGAGGCGGGGACGTACTACAAAAAACGGTACGATGATCACAACCCCCTAGTCGTGTCGGCCGCCGAGGTCTTCGCTTTGAGCAAGAACGAGGGCCGAAAATGGGAAAGACCCCTAGGCCGAGGAGTGACGGTGACACGAGCGATCTTTGTAAGTACCACGGCCACACCGGACACTTAACCAACGATTGCCGACACCTGAAGGATGCCATTGAAGAGCTAATCCGGATGGGGAGCCTCGGCAAGTATGTTGCCAGAGGCCAAAAATCAGACGCCGGCGGATCGAATAGCAAGTCCGCCTCCGAGCGGGTAGGAGTAGTCAATGTCGTCATCAAGGACAACGAGAGCAAGGTCCGTCCGCTAATGAGCACAAACGGCCCCAGGATGAACCTTATCCGGCCATCAACTTTGTGCCCAACACAAAGAACCCCCGCTCCCAAAGATCCCGGACATGACCATCGGACAAAGGGACTACGATGGAGTCGCCGCTCTTCATAGCGACCCCCTTACAAAATCCGCCTAGACAAGCCAACCACATGGTGAAGGGGTGCCCGATTGACACGGCGCCTACACGAATGTTATGAACAGAGAATGCTTTCTCGGCCTCGGTCGAGGATTGAAAATTTGAGCCCCGCACCAACCCGTTATACGGTTTTTTTCTGGGGCCGGCCTGGTACCCCTGGGGTCAATCAGTTTGCCGGTAAGGTTCGGCGAGGGAGGTGCAGCCAAGAACGTTATGTCTAAATTCGTAGTCATCGACGGTACACCTGCCTACGATGTACTCATAGGCCGGATCACTTTGAGCGAGATCGACGCTGTAATATCCATCCGGGCCCTGACATTGATGTATGTCTCGGACCGGGGGGAGGCACATAAGCTCATCT
Source organism: Silene latifolia (assembly GCF_048544455.1). Classification (NCBI taxonomy): domain Eukaryota; kingdom Viridiplantae; phylum Streptophyta; class Magnoliopsida; order Caryophyllales; family Caryophyllaceae; genus Silene; species Silene latifolia. Next base: position 51,287,111 of record NC_133534.1, on the reverse strand, counting down.
CGAAAAAAGAGGAAGATCCCGGTTTGTGGGAGGTTCACGCTAACGGCCTCTCCGCGACATATGGCTCGAAGGCCGACATGGTTATCATCAGCCCAAATGGGGACGTATCCGAGCACGCCTTGAAGCTTACCTCAGTGACCCCCAAGGAATCCAAGTACGAGGCGGTGATAACCGGAATTGAGCTAGCTAAAGCCGCCGGGGCAGAACGTATCATGGTAAAGACAGATTCGCTCCTCGTGACCAACCAGGTTAGAGGAGAGTGCGAAGCCCAGGGACTACAAGACAATAAGGTATCTAGTAAGGGTGAGAGCTGTCGCTTCAGAACTAGAATCGTTCCGGATACAGTACACCCCCAGATCCGGGAACGACCGGACCATCGGCATGATCGAAGGAGCAGAGACCGAGGAGGTAGAGATCGATCCGGGCCGCACCGTAACCGTCGGTGTCAACCTGGAACCAGAATTCAGAGCCGACCTCCTGGACCTGCTGAGAAAGAACAAAGACGTTTTCGCATACTCAGCGGCCGAGATGCCAGGCGTGAATCGGGAGGTGATTGTTCACAAGCTGAACGTGCTACCCACCGCCCGCCCAGTCAAGCAGAGAATGAGGAACTCCTCGGTTGAGAAGGACGAGGCCATCAAAGCCGAAGTAGATAAATTACTAGCGGCAGGTTTCATCATGCCTTGTACTTATCCTGAGTGGCTAGCCAATGTTGTAATGGTGAAGAAATCATCGGGGGCATGGAGAATGTGTGTAGACTTTACCAACCTTAATAAAGCATGCCCCAAAGATTGTTATCCCTTGCCTCGGATAGATAGCTTAATCGACGCCACGGCAGGCTACACCATGCTGAGCCTGCTGGACGCCTTCTCAGGGTATCACCAAGTGTTTATGGCCAAGGAAGACATGCCTAAATGCGCATTTATCACCGCCAACGGCACATACATGTACAAAATGATGCCGTTTGGTTTGAAGAACGCCGGAGCAACGTACACGAGGCTGGTAGACAAAGTGTTTCAAAATCAAAAAGGGCGAAACATTGAGGCATACGTCGACGATGCTATTGTAAAAAGCAAGTCCGACAGCGAGCATCTGGCCGATTTACACGAGACATTTTGTTCACTAAGGAAATACAAGATGAAGCTCAACCCAATGAATGCAACTTCGGTGTCCGGGCGGGAAAATTTCTAGGAGTACTTGTCGGCGCAGGCATAGATGCCAATCCAGACAAAGTCCAAGCAATTCTAGACCTGCCAGAACCAAGGAATCGGAAAGAGGTTATGATGCTGACCGGAAGAATGGCGGCTCTCGCCCGTTTCATCTCTCGGTCACCGACAAAAGCACGCCATTCTTCAAAGTCTTTGAAAGGAAATAAAGACTTCACTGGGGAGGAACAGAGCACGGCTTTCAAACAATCGAAAGCTCATCTTCGGACTCTCCCAACTCTGTCGGTGATATTGGGGAGACGCTATACCTATACATAGCAAGAACCTCGGCCACGGTCGGTCTTGTGATCATCGAGGAAGAAGACAAACAGCAACACCCAATCTACTTTGTCAGCCATACACTGTTGCCCGCCGAAAGAAATTACCCACTAATCGAAAAAGCAGCCTTCGCCGTCGTCGTCGCCACAAGGAAGTTAAAACCCTACTTCGACGCACACCCCGTGACGGTCCTCACCGATCAACCATTGGAGAAATCCTTGGAAAAATTCGAACAATCCGGCAGGCTCATCAAATGGGCAGTGGAGCTCTCTGGTTTCGGCATTCAGTACAAACCAAGGCCTTCGATAAAGGGGCAAGCGCTTGCAGATTTCCTGGCCGAATGCACGTATCAGGAAGAGCCAAACCCGGGCATATGGGAGGTCTACACCGACGGCTCCTCCACGACGAATAGCTCAGGAGCCGGCATCCTTATCATCAGCCCAAACGGGGACGAGTTTGAGTACGCCTTGAAATTCACCTTCTCGGCCTCGAACAATGAGTCCGAATACGAGGCGGTGATAATCGGAGTCGAGCTAGCTAGGGTCTGCCGGAGCGAACACATTGTGTTGAAGACAGACTCACTGTTGGTTACCAACCAAATCAGAGGAGAGTATGAGGCTCGGGACGACGGAATGGTAAGGTACCTAGAGAGGGTGAAAGCCGACGTAGCAAAATTGAAATCCTTCCAAATCCAGTGCGTTCCCAGATCCGAGAACAACCGGGCCGACGCTCTCTCCAAACTGGCCAGCTCAACCATCAAGAATGTCAGCCGAACCGTACTGGTAGACATCAGGAACGCAAAAAGCATCACTGAGACCGTCGGCATGGTGGGTAACATAGAGACCGAGACAACGTGGATGACTCCGATAATGAGATACAAGCTTACAGGTGAGTTGCCGGAGGGCCGCAATCCCTCGGCCAAAATAAAAAGGATCGCCGCCAGGTACCTGTTGTTCGAAGGGGAACTGTACAGAAGATCCGTAATAAGACCACTCTTGAAGTGTGTCGGTCCGGCCGCCGACGCAAATCGAGCATCGAGAAAATCCACGAAGGCATCTGTGGACATCACATGGGGGCAAGAACACTAGCCCACAAAGCTCTCCGAGCCGGCTACTTCTGGCCCACCATGCTTCAAGATTCCAGAACGAAGACCAAGAAGTGCACGAACTGTCAGATGCATGCCCCGGTGATACACGCTCCCTCCAGAGACCTACAACCGGTGCTCAGTCCCCTTCCCTTCGCGCAATGGGGGATGGACATGCTAGGGCCATTCCCAACGGCCTCCGGGGGTAGGAAGTTCTTAATCGTCGCCGTTGACTACTTCACCAAATGGGTTGAGGCCGTAGCAGTACCAGCAAAGACCACAGCTGCCGTCAGAAAGGTAATCTGGGAAAACGTTATAACCCGCTTCGGATTACCCCAAGTTATGGTATTCGACCACGGCCGAGAGTTTTGGAGCGACCTGATAATGAACTGGTTAGAAGAGCTCGGCATCAAGTTTGCGTATTCCTCCGTCTGCCACCCACAGAGTAATGGGCAGGCGGAGGCAGCCAACAAAACCATCCTCAACGGTTTGAAGAAGACGGTTGAAGACCTTAAGGGAAGGTGGGCCGATGAGCTACCCGGCGTCTGTGGTCCCTTCGAACCACGAGAGAAAGAAGCAACGGGATACACCCCTTCCATCTAGTCTACGGCTCCGGCGGTCTTGCCGATCGGCGACGTTGCCGACATTCAGAACGGCCACCTTTGACCCAGTTGAAAACGAGGAGGGCCTAAGAGCTTCCCTAGACCTTGTCGAAGAGAGCCGAGACACGGCACGCCTTAACTTGGCCGTGTATCAGAACCGGATGAAGAGAGCCTACAACCGAAGGGTCCACAAAAGGGACTTGACAATAGGAGACCTAGTCCTAAGGAAGTCGGCTGCCACCAACAAAGGAAATATTCATGGCAAACTGACGGCCAACTGGGAGGGTCCCTACAAAGTGGTAGAAGAGATGAGGCCGGGTACATACCGGGGTGACAGACATGGGAGGTGTGCCCCTGATGAGCCATTGGAACACCGATAACTTGAGAAAATACTTTGTATCGCGGCGGAGGTGTCCAAACACATTGTGGACACCCCAACGCACGATCATGACAAGCAAATGAATCACCCAAGTTCTCCATCAAAGTGTCTGTCCCCTCCACGATTTGCCATTAGACGGAGACTCGAAGGGAAGAATCGCTATCGAAGCCGCAACCCCGATTACCTCGGCCAAAACCGAGCAACGGGAACACGTCGGCCGATCGCTAAAAAGAAACGTATACTCAGTGCAATTGAGACGCCAATCTAGCGGTCAATATGCCTACACGATTCTGATGGTCGCTATCGGCCGCAACCCCGATTACCTCGGCCAAAACCGAGAGCGACGGGGAACACGTCGGCCGATACGCTGAAAAGAAACGTATACTCGGTGCAATTGAGACGCCAATCTAGCGGTCAATATGCCTACACAGTTACGAACGCTATCGAAGCCGCAACCCCGATTACCTCGGCCAAAACCGAGAGCGACGGGGAACACGTCGGCCGATACGCTAAAAAGAGACGTATACAGTGCAATTGAGACGCCAATCTAGCGGTCAATATGCCTACACGATTCTGATGCGCTATCGGCCGCAACCCCGATTACCTCGGCCAAAACCGAGAGCGACGGAGAACACGTCGGCCGATACGCTAAAAAGAGACGTATACTCAGTGCAATTGAGACGCCAATCTAGCGGTCAATATGCCTACACGATTCTGTCGCTATCGGCCGCAACCCCGATTACCTCGGCCAAAACCGAGAGCGACGGGGAACACGTCGGCCGATACGCTAAAAAGAGGCGTACACTCAGTGCAATTGAGACGCCAATCTAGCGGTCAATATGCCTACACAGTTACGAATGTAAAAACGAAGACACTTAGTTGATGACACAAGAAGACAAGTAAAGGATCGTGATCAGAGTCCCGGCCAAGCCGAGGACCAAATAGATAAACTTTATTAAAAACGATTGCAAGGAGAGTACAAACGACGGCCGTCCCCATAAGGATTGCCTAAACTCTACCTACCAGAGCTTTACAAAAAGCAAGGAAACAGAATTACAAAAGGGTACAGACTTGGAATTGGAAGCGCCAAAAGGATGGCAGGGAGAGAAGGCTCAATAATTGGCCCCCGAACAGCTAAAGCTATCCGAGACGCCGGGTGAGTCCGGTGACGACCGCCCGTCTCCCTATGCCTGATGCTCCCCTCCTTCTCGTAGCGACAAAGATCATCGGTGGCGGCTTTGTGGAAGGCTGAGCATCTTCAAGCAACTTCAGCCTCTCACCCTCCTTCACTTTCGCTGCCTCAGCTTTCTCAGTAGCCGCTGCCTCCTCAGCATCAGCCATTTCGTCCAAAAGTGTATCAAATTTATCCCACGGGAAAGAGCCCTCGGGGACGAGTCTTCTTATCGCCTCCCGGTCGCCTTCTCGGCCTGGTCCCGAAATCGGACGCACATTTTAGGGAGGAGATCATCCTGAAGCATCTCAATATCCTTCTCTTTACGAGCAAGGATAGCTGCGTGTCCCCGAGCACCTCCGCCGCTTCGGAACCGATCCTCCCACTCGTCCCTCTTGGCAACCACAGCGTCGTAGGCACCTTTATACCTATCTCTCTCCTCCATCATCTTGGCCGTGGCGCCATCAGCCTCCTCAACTTTGGCCCTCTCGGCCCTCAGCAGCTTCTCAGCTTCCTCTGCACGCCCCTTTGCAGCAAGAAGATCCAGCTTAGCCTTCCCGGCTTCCCCCCTCGCGGTATAGAGATCAAGCTCGAGCCTTGCAATCAGCGGCCCAGATTCGGCCGTGGCCTTTTCTTGCTCCATGATGAGGGAGGCGGCTAGACGACTCCATCTCCCCAGCTTCTTATATATTCTCTCGCCCTCCGCCACGAGCTCGGCGGGAGTAACCTTCTGGGGTGAGGAGTCCACGACGACGTTCTGGTCACCCGCCTTCTCAATCGCCTTCTCAGGCTGCTTCCCTACTTGCCGTTCGGTGAGAACGGCAGCTGCCGGCGATGGAACTGCAAAAAAATTACAGAGAGCATCCATGTCACCTTGCATTGACACGTCAGAAAGCCTGTCATCAGGAATGCCCAACGAGCCGGCTAAATCCGAACCACAAGTTAAATCCGTACCAGTTCGAACCCTCTTAGTTGGAGGGCTGGTGGGGGCAGGCTCCTCCGCGGCAACGGTGGAAGCAGACGGTGGGTCTTTCCTCTTCTTCGGAGAAGCGACCTTAGCAACGGTCACCTCCCCCTCAGAAATGTCGATCACCTCCACACGATCCTTTTCGACCACTGGGGTCGGAGAGGGAGTTGCCATTGATACAACCGCCGACTTGGACGCCGCCTTCTTTGATCTTCTCAGCACGTTGCCGAGAACCCGTGCCTGAGCCGTCTCCTGATCCAGCGCCTTCGTCTGTCTTTCCATGACTTCGTTAGGGGACAGTCGGCGATCACGTGCTTCAGCCGTAGGACGACGGGTGAGAACCTTCCGTCCTTATCAAGCCCCGACCTCTCCAAGTCCTTCTCTCGACGATCCCGACCAAACCGATCTGCAAGTAGCCAAACAAGAGTTACATGAAAGAAGTAAGAAAGCTCCAAACAGAACATAACAAGTAAAGGTGGGCCTCACACCGACCCTACTCACCACCACGGTGAGGGCCGGTATGAGGCCGACGCGGCGAGCATCTCGTCTGAAGAATAATCGAGTCGGGGCGCCATCCCTCCTCGATCAAATAGCCGCACCGCCCGCTTCTCATCCGCCGTAAGGGGGACAAAAGAAGCGTCCATCTTAACCTTGCTACCCCGGGAGACGTATTTCTCATACTCTTCCCGGGTCTCACACCGTAAGTGAACGGGGCTCTGAAAAGACCGAGGCAATGGGTAGTCCTCCGGCACTTGGACGTACACCCACCGCCCCTGCCAGTCTTTGCAGGAGGTAAGCTTGTTCACGGAGACATACCCCGCTCCGTCTCGCACGCTGTACCACCCCACCTTTCGGGCGAATGACGGCCGAAGACTATGGAGTCGGCGGAATAAGTTAACAGTAGGGACCTCCCCTTTAAAGAGACAGAGCCACACAAAGCCGATTATCGTCCTCATGGCCAACGGATGCAGTTGGGCCACGGCAAGATTCATGGCTTTGATGATGGCCACGACGTGCTCATTCAAAGGAAACCGGAGCCCATACTCCAACTGCCTGAGGTACACGCCGATATGGCCCGGGGGAGGGCAACAGACCACCTGACCCTCCTCGGGGATAACAATTCTATACCCCTCACCGAAGGAGAAATGATCTCCGAAAAGGGTCCCTCCGGAACTGCTTGCGAATTTATTTGTCCAGGCACGGTCGAGGCCAGTCCTGCAGGCCTCACCATGATCCGGGATGGCCGCCCTCTCACCACCAACAGGAGCCCTCTCACCATCGTCATTAGCATCCTCATCCTCCCCTTCCTCCGGGATGGACAGGCCAACTACGGGAGAAGGAGACCTAGGGCCCCCAAACCTTAGCGGGATGGCCTCTAATATCCCCTCCTCGTCGGGCGCGACGGGAACCCCGGCGAAGTGCTAGTCCCGGCATCAGCAGCAGACATGCTTACAACAAATTACTAGCGAGGAAAAGAAAAATTCGTTTGTTTACCTTAAAAGGAAAAAGTGTTCGCCGGATCAAAGACTCTGAAGATTGGAAGAAAAGGAAGCCCTTGAAAGTTTAAGAAAGATGAAGATTTTAGGGAAAATTTGAGAAAATGAAATTAGTGACCAAAATCACGGAAAAAATGCCCTATTTATAGGAAAAAAGCCCATAAAGAAGGACCAATCAGAGCACAGCCCATGGAGCGACAAACAATCAATCGAAAGCGACACGTGTCGAGCATGCAACCACGGAATGTCAATCGTCGCAACGCTTAAACGTCGATCAATGCAACATGACCAAGCGTCTTCAACACGCCCATTCACATCTCTTCGACTATTCATCTTCCTCAAACAAATTCCTAGGCATCTGGTCACCGCCGCCACCCGATCAACCAAGCCAGGAAGCACGTAGGGGGCAATCAAAATCAACCTAAGCACTCTCGGCATTGGTCTCGGCCAACAATCATGTTCTTTTCCACATCGGATGCCCTTTACGCATCCATGTGGAGGGGGGATATGGTATACGGTACGGCCTACCAAGAGCCACGCCCGATGCGAGAAGAAGAAGCCGTCTGAAAAAATTTTCAAAATACTCATGCGAAATATATGCTCAACGTACATCGCCGAGCCCATACCACGGCATAGACTACGGCTGGGGCAAATTGATGGGGCATATTCTCGCACCGTGACCAAGTCAACACATTGAGCAAGGTCAAAGATATCCACAAAGTCAACGACTTATACTGACTGGCCGATGCAGCCCATCGGCTGTTGCTTTGGTCCCGGCGTGACACCGCCAAATGGACACATACCCGCGTACTCATATCCAAGACCCCTCGGCGGCGAGTCAACACGGCCCGCCGGCCTGCCATAGGTATCTCGGCCGAGGGGTAGATCAGTCTTTCCACCTGCTAGCCACTTGGCCACTTGGCCACTACGTGACAAAAGGTGAAAGCCTATAAATACTCCTCAACCTTCATTGAGGAAAGGATCCCACAACTAAAACCTAAATACACTATTCATCTGGTAATATCTCCCTTATCTCTCTACAATACGTATCTAGCCAAGTAACACAGCTTAATCCTTTAAGTTTACTGACTTGAGCGTCGGAGTGAGTACGCTGGCACACAGCCAAGCCCTCGCCGTTCATTGTTGCAGGAGAGGCCGAGAGGGACGATAGAAGCAAGAAGGGTTCAACTCAAGACACTATTCTACAAGCCACGGGTGGTAACTAATAACTGCTCTGGAAATTACACCCGGAACAATTTGAAAAGATACCAAATATAATATTATGATATCTATTTTAAGTGAACATTACTAGAAAATGTTCGTTTATACAACTTAATTGATCAACTATTTTTTGTACGAAGTAGTAGGTCTAACTTATGGCGCTTTGTTTCTAGGTTTGGTTTATTTTAGGGTTGGTTGTTTTAGGGTTTCTAGTGTTTTAGGGTTGGTTGGGGTTGTATTTAGTGTTTGTTAAGTATAATTATTTCTACGTCACGTTTATTTTAGGGTTGGTTTTGGTGGTTTTAGGGTTGGGTTTATTTTAGGGTATGGTTTTAAAAAGGGTTTGTAGGGTTTTTTACTAGGGTAGGTTTATTTTAGGGTTTGTTTTTAAAAAAGGTTTACTCATTTCGTCTCGATCTTAGGTTTATGTACCTATTTCTCTGTCAATTGATATGTAAATTACCTTTTTGGATGTATTACTCAAATGTTATTTACTAAAAATAGATTTTGATAACTATTGAGTCATAGTCCATATTTGTCTGTCAATTGATATCTAAATTTTCTTTTTGGGTGTATTACTCAAATATTACTAAAATTATCATAATATAACTATTGAGTGATACTATAAATTTGTCTGTTAGTTGATATCTATTTCGTTTTTGGGTTCATTACTGAAATGTTATTACTAAAACTAGATTTAGATAACATTTGAGGCATACTCCATCTGTTTCGGTCTCGGTCAATTGTTATCTATTTCCTTTTTTCTTGTATTACTAAAAATAGATTTAGATAACATTTGAGTCATACTCCATCTGTCTCGGTCAATTGTTATCTATTTCCTTTTTTCTTGTATTACTCAAAATAGATTTAGATAATAGTTGATTGATACTCCATCCGTCTCGGTCAATTGTTATCTATTTCCTTTTTTCTTCTATTACTCAAAATAGATTTAGATAACATTTGAGTCATACTCCATCTGTCTCGGTCAATTGTTATCTATTTCCTTTTTTCTTGTATTACTCAAAATAGATTTAGATAATATTTGAGTAATACTCCATCCGTCTCGGTCAATTGTTATCTATTTCCTTTTTCGGTGTACTACTCAAAATAGATAAATATCCACATTTCAGTCATACGCCATCCGTCTCGGTCAGTTGTTATCTTTTTCCTTTTTGGGTGTATTACTCAAAATAGATTTAGATAACAATTGAGTCATAGTCCATCCGTCTGGGCCATTTGTTAGCTATTTTCTTTTTCTGGTGGTTGTTATGTCAAATTTTCTTTATTAGGATTAAACTTATGTTTTGTTGAAGTCATTTAAAATTGAGAAGGATTTATGTTAATTTGTTTACAAATTAATTGTTAATTCGTTTACTACTCATGGCATGTTTTATTTTGTTACAAAATAAATTATTGATGAACAAAATTAGGTATACTAAAATATTAAACCTACTACCAAAAACGTACGCCTAAAACTAGGTTAATAAACACATTACCTCGTAAATAGATGACATAATAAAGATTACATAGAGAACTTAAGAAACACAATTTACTTGCAGCTTAAAAAAGAACAATATTATCATGAAATAACATTGGAATATTAAAGAAATGTCAGAACTCAATGGCCTTTTAGATTAAAATATAAATTTATGAAAATCGAATTTAAGGAAGGTTATTTATATGTATATATTGTATATCTTATACTCCAAAAAAAAAGATAGTGGTTAATTTTCTTTAAATTGTATCAAATATTTTAGATTTAATGTTATATGTTACTTTTAATTTACTATATTGGCCTTTAGTTTTTTGGAGGGAAAGTTTACTACATTAAGTGTAATTTTGGAGGGAAATTTTACTACATTAGGGTAATTATGGAGGGAAAGCTTACACTATAAAATAATCACCTCCCTCCATTTTTTATACACACAACTTAACACTCAAGTAAAAGAAAAATCCTTTTATTACTCTATACAAAACAATGTCGATGGAAAGAAAGGCCCACATGGCTGATCTTCTTTCTTTAAGGATGTTCATGAGGGAAATGCTCAAGGAATCTGGAAAATTGCAGATCAACGCAATTTCTAGAATCCCTAGAACTCCAAATCGCTTACTAGATAACATGTACGAGGAGGAGTTTAACCTAATGTTCGAGTCAAAGCCGAGAAGAGATCACCGTACACGAGGGAAATAAACGGGGTCGTTGATGTTGCAAGGCCAAGTGATGAAGATGTCATTCTCTACCCGGTCAAGAATGATATTGTTGAGACACCAACTGCTAGAAGGAGCAACCGTGTAAGGTTAGCAACCCCAACAGTTAACACGCCGTCACCAAGGCCACATGTTCTTACGAGAGGAATGAAAAGGAAATATGGATCTGAAAATATAATTGTTAGAAGACTACACTTCTAACAAGCTTTAATCTAAGGATTAATATTAATTTAGTTATGAGGAGGGGGGGGGGGGGGTTAGCGATATCTTTCGCAATTCTTTGTACTTCTATTTTGCATGCATAACTTTCATTAATGGAGTTTATTTTCATATCAAGTGGATTAATTGTCTAAATCGTTATATTTACGTTTTAAATTAAGTTAATTTCACAAACCAATATATTTGTAGAAGTTTACGTCTTAGAGGTATAATCAACAAAATTTAAGCATCGGTAGGGTTTATTATAAATTCATTTCAAATACATTTTTATTGTAGAAGTTTACGTTTTACATGTATCTACATTTAAAAACCATTAGATATTAGAATTCACTAGTTCCTACTATTTTGCATTAAACATATGATTCAATTCCATCAAATATTAACAACGTTAGAAACTCAATATTACATAAACAACATTATTACGGACTTAATAGATTACTTCATGGACAATATAATTTTCCATCATATACGCCGTAGAAGACTTATAATAACTAAATTGAAGACTTATAATAACTAAATTATGAAATCCCAAAATATTACAGACTTAATAGATAACTTCATGGACAATATAATTTTCCATCATATACGCCGTAGAAGTCCAATTCTTCTCTAGTCTTTTCCTCCATCTCCTCCATTAGCCACGCGGACCGAAACCACCATTGATGCCATGCTCTGGTTGTTTTGCTCACGACAATTGCATTCCATCCGCACCGGGGTAATATATACCCCACCATCAAATCCTCAGAAGAACCAACTTGGTAAGCAGATGACCTCTTATCCGTACCGTCGAGACTAATTTGTTGTGGGGGATTTCTAATGAAATCCAAATAATCTTTCTCAAGCCGTTGACGTTGTTCCACTTTTCTCTTTTTCACTTCTAAATACCATGGTTCTTGTTTTATGGCCTTTTCTCTCCTTTTATCTTCTTCAAACTTCTCACGGAGGCATCCTTTATCCGCCATGTTTTAAGTTAACTTGTGGGATTTTTTTTTTAAAATTAAAAATCAATTTAATATGATTAATGAGTAAAATGGGAAATGTGGACCATTGGTGGAAATGGTAAACCAATGAGCCTATTAATATGGACGGCGCGTGTAAGAACTTTTCAGAAATTATCTTTTTATTGACCAATGACGGTTGACGTGTACGGGGAAGTGGGATTAATATGAACCGTTTAAAAGTAAATACTTTATAATTTTTAATTATAATAAATGAATACTGTTATAAGAAAAAACGTTTTGGGACTAAAATATCACATTTGATATGGATAATTGTGTAACACCCGCGAATTTTCTATTTTAAGCATTTGTAATTTATTTAACCATTCTATTACTTTATTTTATATTTTTAAATTATTTAATCTGATTAATTTTTGTTTTAAACATGATTTTTGTAAAGGTAATATTTTAAAGCTTAATTTATGTAAAAATACGTATTTTAGTCGGATAGAAATAATAGTTTTCCGTCTTAAGTTAATATAGACTTGAGACATTTTCCCGTCTAGTATAAGACCGTCACATTTCACTTTTGAACCTAATTTTATCCGGACCAACCGAAAATCGATAACACACTTACACTCCAACTTAAATAATCCTTTTATTATTATCCTATTATTATTATTATTATTATTATTATTATTATTATTATTATTATTATTATTATTATTATTATTATTATTATTATTATTATTATTATTATTATTATTATTATTATTATTATTATTATTATTATTATTATTATTATTATTATTATTATTATTATTATTATTATTATTATTATTATTATTATTATTATTATTATTATTATTATTATTATTATTATTATTATTATTATTATTATTATTATTATTATTATTATTATTATTATTATTATTATTATTATTATTATTATTATTATTATTATTATTATTATTATTATTATTATTATTATTATTATTATTATTATTATTATTATTATTATTATTATTATTATTATTATTATTATTATTATTATTATTATTATTATTATTATTATTATTATTATTATTACCCAGTCCCCACCCTTGCTTTTCCCTTTCTCCTTCGTGGAATCAACAACAACAAAACAATATCAAAGCAGTAACAACACCACCATTAAAACCCCCCTTTTAAACCCCGATTTTTCTTCCGATTCTCAACCAAATTCGATAATTTTTGCACCAATAGCTTCCCCTTCTCATCCTCCTTCTTTGTATGTAAGAAAGAGCCAAGCTTTCGTCCTATTTCAGAACGGCCGTCTTACAAGGGATTCGGATTTTGGTCTAATTTCTTCCATTTTTGGGTTTAAGGTCATCCTTGGGAGATTCCTCAGTCGTTTAGGAGAGCAAAAAGGTAACGGTGATAGGTTACTCGACATTATGTCAAGATTACGTGTTTATGTGAATCGTTTATTTCATATGTATGTTTGTATGTTGTTTATCTTTCTCCCTGATTGTGTTTACTTGAAGAAAAATCGAGTCTTTAGCTCCATGGTTATTTACTTGTATAAGATGGTGGTGGTTGTAGTAAAATGGTCGGAAATTGATAGTTTCGTATTGCGTTTTCGGGACTGATTTTAGTCATAAAGATGGTGATTTATGGACTGTTTTGGAGTACCATTTTTGGTCCGGTTTGTGTAGCGTTATGGGCAGTCGAATTGGAGGGATTAAAAGCTGAAATTAAGATGGATACATGTTGAATTTTGGGGATGGGTTGTATGCATTTTTAAGACGGAAATTATAACTGGTTTTGAGTCAATTTTGCTTAACTCAGTTATGGAACATTATAGATGTAATGGCATGGTGTACTTCTTTTGTAAATTGTCAATTTTGACTATGTTCACTTAGCTCGTTAATGTGATCTGTCTGTGCTTTGGTCGGAAGACTCGGAATTGAATGTTGTAACTTTGTAACTCTGAGTGTTGGGGCGTTTTGGTGCAGTTTGTAGGAGTGTTTCTGAGATTAGTTTTGCAGGTACTTCGGGGCATTTTGGGACGGATAAAATGGAGTCTTTTGGGACTCCGTTTGGGGCATAAGAGTGACTGGTGTGGGACGGGTTTACTTTGTTTTTTTTGGGACTGTTGTAATGAGTCGAGCAGACTGTTTGTGGACTGATGATGGACTGTTTAGGACTGTTTTTAGGACAGTCGAGTAAGGTTTTGGTGGCTGTTTTGGACAAGAGTATGGCCTGGGCAGTGGCATGGCTGGGCATAGTTGTGTCCTGGCAGCGGGGCCAAGGCTGGCTGGATGTTGGTCACGGCTAGTCGTGAGTCGTGTTTAGGGCTGTCCAAATGACACCCTTGAGTCGTGTTTTGGTGCTGTCCAAAGGGAACTTTTAAGTCGTGTTTAATCATTGTCCCGACATTAGAGTTGCAGGTCTTGAGGAGGGGTGCTGGTGGCTTAGGCAGGGACGGGATGTGGCCTGTGCAGGGGCGGCTTGTGGCCTGGTTAGGGGCTGCCTGTGGCTTGGGCTGGCCGGTTATGGCCCTAGTCACGAGTAGAGGCATGGCCATGATTGAGTCGTGGCCTAGCCTCGGCTTGTGTACCTTGATTGAGTCGATTTAAATTCGTGTTTGGTTTATTTAAATCTCGTCTCATGCTTTATATAACTTAATTTCTTAAATACCGTTCATTTATATACTTTTCTCACATGAATCATAATTGTGAAGTTCGTTATTTGATTATCTCATTTATATATAACGTGCTTTCCTTATAATACGCATCCAATTCGATTATTTACACTTTGTAAGTAGTAAATGGTCTATCTTACATTCAAGTCATTTATAATTAAATTCTTGTCCTTATTATAAATTGTTCATTTTCGTTTATTTACATTTTTATTCAAGTGACAAGTATTTGAGAAATGAGTCACTAATCCATGTTTACGAGTATAACTGGACTCGGATTGTCTTACTTGAATTATCATTCGCTCATTATATGTAGTAGTCTCTTTCCAAGTTGATTCGTATCGCTTGGTTGAGTCGTATTCGTTTGATAATGCCTTTATACTATACCGTATTGCTTGACTTATCTTTACGCCTCTTTCGGACTGTCCTGCCGATTGTGGGTTTAGCTCATATTTTCCGCCTCTTTCGGACTGTTCGGCCGATTGTGGGTTCTCGATTTCCGATCTGTCTTCGAGTCTTGGATGCGGACTGTTCTGCCGCATGTCGAATCGGGGACCGTTCTGCCCCGAGAGTCTGGCTAGATTTAGACTAGGACTGAGTCTTGGGAGTACCATTGTCGTCCTACCAGAGGAATTATATATTGATATATGAGTAGTAAAGGTCTTGCTTGGTTATAGATATTGGTATTTGTCTTTCTTGTGTTGTTTGTCTTGGTCCTATCGGATACTAGGGGTGAGCTATAAGCCCTCTAGTTGCGATATGACCGTCGGGATTGATGTTCCCATCCGTTCTTATGGTGAGATGCAAGCCATAAGTATGAATGTGACATTAGTAGCAACGTCCCGTACAATGTTTGCTAAGAGGTTTTCCAAATAATGACTACAGTTTCTATTCTTGTAATTTGCATTGGTTGATCCCTACTTAACTGTTTCACATGATTCGGATTCTAATCTCACATCTATATTGTATTTCTTTGAAATGCGTGCTTTGGTGTAGATTACCGTATTCTTGTCTTTCATATTATTTAATTGTCTCACATGAATAGTTTAATCGTTATCATGCTAATGTTGATCAATCTCGTTCCATCTCATTCAATTGCCATGTTTAAATATAAACTCGATATTCTTATCTTTTGTGAGTATCTTATATGACTTACCGGTTTTAGTTCTTGGTTATGTTCATTTTGACATTTTGTGGCTGGGAGAACCCTGAGTTACTCCCCACTGACTGTGGCGTTCATGTTTACATGAATGACAGGTGCTAGTTGGTGCATTTATGGGGTGAAGACATGTGTGAGCTAGCGAGCACTTTGGCCTTGTAGTCGGTTTATTAGGATTGATTAGACTCACCTTTTTTGTATTGTCATTCGAGGGATATATTTTCCCTCACCTTGACTATCACGTTTGTATAATTTTAATCTTTATTTCCGCACTCTTTATTTGTGTTTTAGTTTTGGTGAACCCGCGCTTTAAATTTTAAAAGTGTTAAAAATTCCCTAAAATTCTTCATTTTATTAGTTATATTTTCCGCGTTATCGCGAGGTGTCACAGTTGGTATCAAAGCCTATGTTGCTCCCGACGCACACACGTGTACCCCAATTTAAATTTGAACTTGACCTTGAATAACGAATGAGAGATGGGTAGACTTAAGGACCTAAGGTGGTAGTCTGTATTGTGTTTGCTATTTGTTAAGTTCTAACATGTTTGTTGATTGTCAATCATTTTTGTACCCTTGGATCAATGACCGTGAGTTTACCCGTGTCGTGATCAAGACTTGGTGCCTATTGTCGAGCATTGAAGATTTGTTCAACTTGTTAAGAATGCGTTTTCTTCCTCGAAGCTATTCCTCCATCTTTGTGTACCTTGCCTTACTCTTTACTTCTTAATGCTTGCTTCTTCTCCTAAACTCTCTTTTCTTTTTCCTTGGAAGTTACTCTTGTACCTCCCAACTTGTCCTTTATTCCTTACTAATCCTCCCTTGACGCCTTTTTTATGGTTCTCTTTCTTTTGTGAAATGTTAGTTTTGGTTGGATAATTTGGCTTGGTAGAGTTTGTTTGTGGTTGACTCATAACCCTGGTTTTGAAAAGTTGTGATATTAGAAAGACTTAAGTAGTGTGATGGGGCATACTTAGTGATTCTTACACCTAGTTCCTTGATAAAGTGAGTATATCTGATTGGTGGATTCTGTGTGTTAAGTGTGAGTTGCCTATGATACTAAGACTATGGAACTTGGCCTTGTTGTTTATACTTGGAATTTGAGGATTTGGTAACTTGAGTTTTGTTGCTTGGGTTTTGACATGGAGTAGAGTTTATGATGAGAGCTTTGAAGGAAACACCTCTAGGACGTTGTTGGCCATTGGTGATGAAAGTGTTACATGGAAATTTGAGTTGAACTCGAGGTTAGAATAGTCGGTATAATTTTGTGAGTGTTGTGATGATTACATAAGAACCATGTTAGGCGAGAGTTGTTAGTTTTGGAATCACTTTCGGGCATTCACTTTGCGGTAATGAGGACTAGTAGCCAGAGTTCTTTAGGATGTAATTATAAGTTAGGATCGATAAATGTTGAGTTGAGATGAGTTAGATGTTTTGGGTGGTTGTCTCGTAACTTGGAGAATGTCACCATCTATGCTTTAGGTTTCGAGAGTATAACAGGATCTCCTTGGGATGATAGAATGTGCAAAAGAACTTTGGAATTTGGATATTTGATTGATGGTTTACCATTTTGAGAAACCCATGGTTGACCCTAGTTGGATATGAGTATAGCTTTGTTAGAGGCTCTGACCTTGATCTCGTGGAGGTTGTTTGTAGATGTTTGAATATTTAGAGTGGTGAAATCACACTTTATGAAGTAACTTGTTTCATGGAATGACTTAGGATGAAGTAATGTAAGAGTTTCGAGGAAATCCTTGGGAGTGTTGTGATTATAAGTTTTGTTGTTAGGAAATTTTTGGAACCGCTTAGGTTGATGTTGTGTTTGAGATTTGAGTACCTGACGTTTCCTTGTTGTCTAATTCCCTTTCTTCTTTGACCATAAGCGTTACCGTTCATACCTCTCTTCCTCGCTTCATCATGCTCCTCCTTTTGAATTTGATACTCGTAACCTGTGAAACTCTATCTTTGACATCCTTGTTGACTTGACTTCGATTCTTATCCCTAGGAAGTTCATCATAGCTCTTTTGATTAGTTAAGTTTGAATCCTTTTAGCATACTTGTACCTATGATGTCTAAGTTACTTTTCACTTCGTAAAATTTCTAAACATTTCAAGCTACCAGTTTTGATTCGTTGTTAAAAGTTGATGTTACTTTTGCAAACCTTACCTATTTTAAAAGGTTCGAAAATGAAAATCTGATTTAGTTCCCTACTTGTTCTTGGAATATAAACTTATTTATCATGATTTTAATTGCTAAACCCGAGACATCTTTAAATTTTTCCCAATTTCCGTTAACTTTGATCTATTTATGATTTCTTTGTCAAAGTTTGATGTTATCTTTTCACAAACTTGCTTCATTTTTGAGTTTAAAAGTGAAACTTTTATTCCTAGTTTGGCTTTTGCAAAAGAAAATTGAGTGGATTACCTTTTTCCATTTGATTTTAACGTTGACCGGATGTTAGAACTCGTTATTGGAGACGTTTGATACCTTGTTCTACGCTTGTCGGCGAATTGATTTCGTTTTAAATCTGTCTTTGACTTGGAAAGTTAGAGTTCTTGTGTGCACGACAAGAGCAATTTCGTTCCATGAATGGGACCTACACTTTTGAAAACTCTCCGTTAATGTTTTTAAAAGTGTGTTAATTTTGATTTATACAAATGGTTTGCTTTTCGACTTGGTCTGTCGGAAAATTTTAGTTGAAACTTTTGAAAGAATTTAAATTCTTACAAGTAAACTTTTTAATGTTTTGGTTACCGATTTTAGAAGTTCAGTTTTATTTTTAATAACCTTTCTTTTCTACCTTCAAGTTTCGAGGACGAAACTTTTAAAAGGTGGGGTGATTGTAACACCCGCGAATTTTCTATTTTAAGCATTTGTAATTTATTTAACCATTCTATTACTTTATTTTATATTTTTAAATTATTTAATCTGATTAATTTTTGTTTTAAACATGATTTTTGTAAAGGTAATATTTTAAAGCTTAATTTATGTAAAAATACGTATTTTAGTCGGATAGTAATAATAGTTTTCCGTCTTAAGTTAATATAGACTTGAGACATTTTCCCGTCTAGTATAAGACCGTCACATTTCACTTTTGAACCTAATTTTATCCGGACCAACCGAAAATCGATAACACACTTACACTCCAACTTAAATAATCCTTTTATTATTATCCTACTACTATTATTATTATTATTATTATTATTATTATTATTATTATTATTATTATTATTATTATTATTATTATTATTATTATTATTATTATTATTATTATTATTATTATTATTATTATTATTATTATTATTATTATTATTATTATTATTATTATTATTATTATTATATATTATTATTATTATTATTATTATTATTATTATTATTATTATTATTATTATTATTATTATTATTATTATTATTATTATTATTATTATTATTATTATTATTATTATTATTATTATTATTATTATTATTATTATTATTATTACCCAGTCCCCACCCTTGCTTTTCCCTTTCTCCTTCGTGGAATCAACAACAACAAAACAATATCAAAGCATTAACAACACCACCATTAAAACCCCCCTTTTAAACCCCGATTTTTCTTCCGATTCTCAACCAAATTCGATAATTTTTGCACCAATAGCTTCCCCTTCTCATCCTCCTTCTTTGTATGTAAAAAAGAGCCAAGCTTTCGTCCTATTTCAGAACGGCCGTCTTACAAGGGATTCGGATTTTGGTCTAATTTCTTCCATTTTTGGGTTTAAGGTCATCCTTGGGCGATTCCTCAGTCGTTTAGGAGAGCAAAAAGGTAACGGTGATAGGTTACTCGACATTATGTCAAGATTACGTGTTTATGTGAATCGTTTATTTCATATGTATGTTTGTATGTTGTTTATCTTTCTCCCTGATTGTGTTTACTTGAAGAAAAATCGAGTCTTTAGCTTCATGGTTATTTACTTGTATAAGATGGTGGTGGTTGTGGTAAAATGGTCGGAAATTGATAGTTTCGTATTGCGTTTTCGGGACTGATTTTAGTCATAAAGATGGTGATTTATGGACTGTTTTGGAGTACCATTTTTGGTCCGGTTTGTGTAGCGTTATGGGCAGTCGAATTGGAGGGATTAAAAGCTGAAACTAAGATGGATACATGTTGAATTTTGGGGATGGGTTGTATGCATTTTTAGGACGGAAATTGTAACTGGTTTTGAGTCAATTTTGCTTAACTCAGTTATGGAACATTATAGATGTAATGGCATGGTGTACTTCTTTTGTAAATTGTCAATTTTGACTATGTTCACTTAGCTCGTTAATGTGATCTGTACGTGCTTTGGTCGGAAGACTCGGGCCAATGTTGTAACTTTGTAACTCGAGTGTTGGGGCGTTTTGGTGCGGTTTGTAGGAGTGTTTTACGAGATTAGTTTTGCAGGTACTTCGGGGCATTTTGGGACGGATAAAATGGAGTCTTTTGGGACTCCGTTTGGGGCATAAGAGTGATGGTGTGGGACGGGTTTACTTTGTTTTTTTTTGGGATCATTGTAATGAGTCGAGCAGACTGTTTGTGGACTGATGAGGGACTGTTTAGGACTGTTTTTAGGACAGTCGAGTAAGGTTTTGGTGGCTGTTTTGGACAAGAGTATGGCCTGGGCAGTGGCATGGCTGGGCATAGTTGTGTCCTGGCAGCGGGGCCAAGGCTGGCTGGATGTTGGTCACGGCTAGTCGTGAGTCGTGTTTAGGGCTGTCCAAATGACACCCTTGAGTCGTGTTTGGGTGCTGTCCAAAGGGAACTTTTAAGTCGTGTTTAATCATTGTCCCGACATTAGAGTTGCAGGTCTTGAGGAGGGGTGCTGGTGGCTTAAGCAGGGACGGGATGTGGCCTGTGCAGGGGCGGCTTGTGGCCTGGTTAGGGGCTGCCTGTGGCTTGGGCTGGCCGGTTATGGCCCTAGTCACGAGTAAAGGCATGGCCATGATTGAGTCGTGGCCTAGCCTCGGCTTGTGTACCTTGATTGAGTCGATTTAAATTCGTGTTTGGTTTATTTAAATCTCGTCTCATGCTTTATATAACTTAATTTCTTAAATACCGTTCATTTATATACTTTTCTCACATGAATCATAATTGTGAAATTCGTTATTTGATTATCTCATTTATATATAACGTGCTTTCCTTATAATACGCATCCAATTCGATTATTTACACTTTGTAAGTAGTAAATGGTCTATCTTACATTCAAGTCATTTATAATTAAATTCTTGTCCTTATTATAAATTGTTCATTTTCGTTTATTTACATTTTTATTCAAGTGACAAGTATTTGAGAAATGAGTCACTAATCCATGTTTACGAGTATAACTGGACTCGGATTGTCTTACTTGAATTATCATTCGCTCATTATATGTAGTAGTCTCTTTCCAAGTTGATTCGTATCGCTTGGTTGAGTCGTATTCGTTTGATAATGCCTTTATACTATACCGTATTGCTTGACTTATCTTTACGCCTCTTTCGGACTGTCCTGCCGATTGTGGGTTTAGCTCATATTTTCCGCCTCTTTCGGACTGTTCTGCCGATTGTGGGTTCTCGATTTCCGATCTGTCTTCGAGTCTTGGATGCGGACTGTTCTGCCGCATGTCGAATCGGGGACCGTTCGCCCGAGAGTCTCGGCGATTTAGACTAGGACTGAGTCTTGGGAGTACCATTGTCGTCCTACCAGGGGAATTATATATTGATATATGAGTAGTAAAGGTCTTGCTTGGTTATAGATATTGGTATTTGTCTTTCTTGTGTTGTTTGTCTTGGTCCTATCGGATACTAGGGGTGAGCTATAAGCCCTCTAGTTGCGATATGACCGTCGGGATTGATGTTCCCATCCGTTCTTATGGTGAGATGCAAGCCATAAGTATGAATGTGACATTAGTAGCAACGTCCCGTACAATGTTTGCTAAGAGGTTTTCCAAATAATGACTACAGTTTCTATTCTTGTAATTTGCATTGGTTGATCCCTACTTAACTGTTTCACATGATTCGGATTCTAATCTCACATCTATATTGTATTTCTTTGAAATGCGTGCTTTGGTGTAGATTACCGTATTCTTGTCTTTCATATTATTTAATTGTCTCACATGAATAGTTTAATCGTTATCATGCTAATGTTGATCAATCTCGTTCCATCTCATTCAATTGCCATGTTTAAATATAAACTCGATATTCTTATCTTTTGTGAGTATCTTATATGACTTACCGGTTTTAGTTCTTGGTTATGTTCATTTTGACATTTTGTGGCTGGGAGAACCCTGAGTTACTCACTTACTCCCCACTGACTGTGGCGTTCATGTTTACATGAATGACAGGTGCTAGTTGGTGCATTTATGGGGTGAAGACATGTGTGAGCTAGCGAGCACTTTGGCCTTGTAGTCGGTTTATTAGGATTGATTAGACTCACCTTTTTTGTATTGTCATTCGAGGGATATATTTTCCCTCACCTTGACTATCACGTTTGTATAATTTTAATCTTTATTTCCGCACTCTTTATTTGTGTTTTAGTTTTGGTAAACCCGCGCTTTAAATTTTAAAAGTGTTAAAAATTCCCTAAAATTCTTCATTTTATTAGTTATATTTTCCGCGTTATCGCGGGGTGTCACAAATTGTGCAAGACAGAGTATTTATGAAGATGTCTGTTGATTACTCAATTTTTTTTTTAATTATAATTAATTACAACCTGTTAATAGAGAAACCTTTCTGCGACTAAAAAATAAAGTTTCAGATGGTTAATTGTTAGACAGAGTTTCTATGAAGATGTCTGTTCATTACTCAGTGTCTTTTTTAATTGGTCAATTGATATTTTTTTAGTTATTTATTTTTTTGATTAAAAAAAATATCATGAAATTTTAAAATTAACATCGAAATGATAATGAAATATTTGAAGCTTGATGACTTGTTTTGATTATTTCTTCAATTTTAAAAAAAATAAAAAAATTGTACTTCTGAACTTCAGTCAAATTTATATAATTCGATAATGGAACAGAAAATAGAACGATATTCATATTGCTTAAACGATAATGTGAACAATACATAATGAATTGAAATTCAAACATCGAAACGATAATGGAACACAAATTAAAACGATATTTGAAATTGCATAAACGATAATGTCAACAATACATAATGATTTTCAAATACAAAAGAAGACAATAAAACCATCATATTGCTTCGAGATAAGGGACTTCTACATCAACCCAGAAAATCTGCAAAACAAATTAACAACAGATAAGAAAGAGATATTAGATAGGTTCCCATAATATGCATGTCCTCCAACTTAATTAAATTATTAATCAAAATTACTTAGTAATTGTACTCTCGATGAAGATGGAAGCTTCTTTTCTTTTTTTCTCCGTTCATATAATGACAGAGGCGATCTCTTAACATCTAAATCACCTCGACTAACGACTTGCGTTCCTAGCCGGAGTTTATATGTCAAACTTTGATCATAAACTCTGTCAAGCCTAGGACCATTTGTTCCAATGAGGAACCATTTTGCCCAGGATTTGCAAACCTCGGCCATATTCTTCTTATCTCCCAATGCTAACTTATTAAAGATTCCATCTCTCACAATCTCTTCCAGATTGAGAATTATGTTACGACTTTGATTTCTCCTTACACCATCTTCTTCAAGTGTGTGGGTACGTTTAAAGAGCCATTCCATTGCATTTTTTTGGTCCTCTACGTGATTTTCCTTAAAGGACTTCCTATCTTCATCCATTATGTCTATCTCGATTCTTGGACATTCGTCATCACGACATTGAACATCATCTTCGGAAGGTAGCTGATAATATATTTAATTTGGATTTAAATATTGGGGTAGATATGAGGAGTTGATAATAAAGTGTGTGTTATGTAACTATTTAATAGGGAAAGGAACTAGGTTACATTATATAGAACTATTAAATAGTTCTGACGATAAATAGGTCATTTACTACGGTTTCTAGGGTTTCTATGGTTTAATGGTTAATATAAATAGTTTTAATTATATTAAAATAAATTATACTAAATAATGATTTATAAATAAGCTCAATCTAATTTGAGAATTGTAACATCACATGTAGATGATTAATACAATGTAGATGATTAATACAATGTTGCCACCCTTGAGCCGGTTTCTTCGTTTAGTATGATTCCCGTGTAGGTAATCCCTACGCAGGTTGGTACAGGAGGTTGTCCAAAGTAGTGTATATGTGACCCCCATAATCCATAATGCTTCATATTTGAGGATTGTAACTGTTCCGGGTGTAATTCCAGAGCAGTTATATGTTACCACCCGTGCTTGTAGAATGACGTCTTTGGTTGAATCCTCCTTGCGGTCTCCTGAAACGATGAACAAATTGAGGGCTCGGCTTTGGACCGAGCGAACTCACTCCGACGCTCAAGTAAGTAACTTAGAGAGGTAAGTTGTTGTTACTTGGCAAAGTACGTATTGTAGAGAGATAAGGAAGATATTACCAGATGAATAGTGATTCTTAGGTTAAATTGTGGATCTCCTCCTCAATGAGAGTTGAGGAGTATTTATAGACTTTCACCTTTTGTCACGTAGTGGCCAAGTGGCCAAGTGGCTAGCAGGTGGAAAGACTGACCTACCCCTCGGCCGAGGGGCCCATGGCAGGCCGGCGGGCCCTGTTGACTCACCGCCGAGGGGTCTTGGATATGAGTTCGCGGATGTGTGCCCCGGCTGGCTGGTGGCCCCGGCCGGGACCCATCTGACAGGCCGACAGGCCTCGTCGGTTAGGCTGTCTAAGCCGTTGACTTGCTGTGGATATCTTTGACCTTGCTCAATATGTTGACTGGTCAGCGGGTGCAGAATATGCCCCATCAATTTGCCCCCAGCGTAGTCTATGCCGCGGTATGGGCTCCGATGTATGTTGAGCGTATATTCTGCGCAAGTTCCTACTTTTGCCCCGGCCTCTTCTTCCTCGGCATGGCTCTACTTAGGCCGTACCATATCCTCCCTCCACATGGATGTGTAATGGACATCCGATGTGGAAAGAGGCAATGACGCTGGCTGAGACCAGGGTGGAGAGTGCCGGTTGTTTCTGATTGCCCCCTGGCCAGTGCTTTCTGGCTTGGTTGATCATGTGGCCGGCGGAGAAACGGATACTTAGGAATTTGTTGAGGAAGATGAACAGGCAGAGAGATATGAAAGGGGCGTGTTGAAGACGCTTGGTCACTGTTGCATTGATTGACATTCAACTGTTGCGACGATTGACATTCCGTGGTTGCATGTCAGACACGTGTCTGTTTGCTGATTGGCTGGCGTTTCATGGGCTGCGCCCTAATTGGTCCTTCTTTACGGGCTTTCTCCTATAAATTTTCTTCTCCAGACTTTCAAGGGCTTTTCTCTTCTATTTTTCAGTGTAACTACTCCGGCTAGTACTTTTCTTCAAGGTAAACCAACAAATTTTTCTCTTTTTAACTTGTGAGTTTTGTCAGAAACATGCCTTCTCGCGATGCCGGAACTAGCAAACCGACGCCGGGGGGTTCTCCGTCGCGTCTTGATGAGGGGGAGATGCTAGACGCCATCCCGCTAAGGTCTGGGGGCCCTAGGTCTCCTTCTCCTGAAGTTGATCCTCAAATTTTGGAGGAATGGGAGGATGATGATGATGTTGATGATGACGGAGACGATTTCGGTGATGATGCCGAAAGGGCTCATCCTAATGAGGGGAGGCGATGACGTCATGGATCACGGCGACCCCGTAAGGTCGGCCCGACCGTACTTGGACCCATAAGTTCGCCCGTTGTTCCGGCGAGACATTTTTCGAGGGCCATTTCTACTTTGGCGGGGGATACAAAATTGTTATCCCCGAGGGGGTCAGCCATCTGTTGCCCTCCACCGGGTTGCACCGGCGTATATATCCGGACCGGAGTACGGGCTCCGGTTTCATTGAATGATTACGTTATGGCCATCATTAGGGCCATGAACGTCGCTGTGGCCCAGCTGCACCCGTTGGCTATTAGGACCATAGTCGGCTTTGTCTGGCTCTGTCTCTTTAAGAGGGAAGTCCCAACGGTTAACTTATTCCGTCGGCTTCACCACCTTCGGCCGTCATTTTCTGGTCGCGTCGGATGGTACAGCGTGCAAATGGAGCCGGGTTACGTCTCCGTTGATAAGCTGTCTTCTTGCAAAGACTGGAAAGATCGGTGGGTGTATATTGAGGTGCCGGATGACTATCCGCTGCCCCGGTCCTTCCAGCACCAAGTTAATTTGCGGTGCGAGACTTAAGGCGGAGCACGACAGATGGGTCACTCGGAAAAAGCTTAAGATGGACGCCAGCAAGGTCCCTCTTACTGAGGATGAGAAGCTGGCGATGAGGCTTTTTGAGGCGGACAAGAGTGGGGTGCCGAAAAGATGGATTCCCCCAACGCAGATCATTCTTCAGGATGAGCTGCTCTGCCATGTCGGCCTCATACCGGCCCTAGCACAGGGTGAGTGGGGTCGGTGTGAGGCCCATCACCGCTCTCAATGTTTCTGTCCGTTTTGAATTTTGGTTCATTCCTTGCTTAACTCTTGCTTTGCTTCTTTTGCAGATCATTTTGGCGCGGACCTGTCAGAGGATATTCTTAAGAGGATGGGGCTGCACAAGGACAAGACCGTTGCTAATTTGCATCCTAAGGCTTCAGCCCGTGACCGCAGAATGGCGCCGAATGATCTCATGGATCATCAGCTGAAAGGCTTGAATGTGGAGGCGGCCCAGGCGAGGGTTGCTAGTAACATGCCGCGCCGAATGCGGAAAACGAAGTCTTCGACGACGACGGCGTCGACGTCCGTTCCACCTTCCATCCCCTCAGTCCAGAAGGAGACGGTGGAGATCGTTGACATTACCGATGGGGGGGGACTCCGATGCGGAGGGGTCTCCCCTTGTCCGTAAAAAGGAAAGAGCCCTCCCCTGCTGTTGATACTACTGCACTCTGCTGCTGCACCGCTGCGGCGAGGAGATGCGTCCTCCGAGCAAGAAGGCCAAGCATGGTACAGATATATCCTGTGGCTCAGACTTAGCCGGTTAATTAGGCGTTCCTGATGACAGGCCCTCCGATACGCCCATGTATACTGACACGGATGTTTTAATTCTTTTTTTGTAGATCAACCGTCGGCAGCCGCCGTTCTTACTGTGCGGCAATTGGAGAAGCAGCCTGAGAAGGCGGGTGATAGAAATGTCACCGTCGATCCCCTACCTCAGAAGGTTTCCCCCACCGAGCTTGTAGCAGAGGGGATGAGAATAGGCAAGAGGCTGGCGAAATGGACTCAGCTAGCCGGCTCCCACATTATGGAGCAAGAGAGGACCATGGCTGAGGCTGCCCCACAGCTCGAGCGGCTAAGGCTGGAACTCGACGCGGCGAACAAGGAGGCTAAGAGGGCCAAGGCTGAGGCTCAAGAGGCGTCCGTGCAGAGAAAAACTCGGGGAGGACGCTGAAAAGGAAGTCCTTCTTTGCCGAGAGAGCCAAGGCCGAGGCCGCGGCGGTGAAGCCGCTAAGTCGGGAGATGCGTGACCTCGTTCAGAAGCACGCCGACCTTTACCTTACGCAGAGGAACGAATTTAGGGACTTGTTCCAGTGCCAGGGGAAGGTGGTCCGGAACAAGGATGCTATCATCGCCCAAAGGGAGGAGGACATTGAGAGACTCCAAACCGTTCTTCTCCCTAACATGTGCGCCCAATCACGGGACTGGTCAAGAAGCCGCCAGGGAAGTGATTGAGGAGCTCTTCCCTCTTGATGGCTCCTTTCCATGGGACAAATTTGACGAGCTGTTTGACGACAAGCTCGAAGCTAAGGAGGAAGCCGCGAAGGAAAAGGCTAAGGAGGAGGTAAGGGTGAAGAAGGAGGAAGAGGCTGCCGCGGAGAAGGCGGCCCTTGCTGAGGAGGCTAAGGCGGCCAAGGAGGAAGCCGAGAGGATGAGGGCAGCTGAGGCTGCTGAGGAAGCTGAGACTGCTGAGACAACTTCTGGGTCGCCCATTAAGGACGATGTTGCTAACGCTGCTGATGGTAAGCAGCAACAGGCATAGGGAGACGGGCGGTCATCACCAGGCTCACCCGGCGTCTCGGATAGCTTTAGCTGTTCGGGGGCCAACTATTAAGCCTTTCCTCCCTGCCATCTTTTGGCGCTTAAATGATATGTTTGTAATCTTTTGCCTTTCTTTCCCTTGTATTTTGTACAACTTTGGTAGGTTGTGTTTTGGTTTATCCTTATGGGGACGGCCGTCGTCTGTATTTTCCTCACTTTGTAACTTGATTATTTTTAATAAGAGTTCGTTTCTTTTGCCTCCGGCTTGGCCGAGGTCTTCACCTCATTTTTCTGAGTTGTCTTCTTGTGCTAATAGTTGAGCATCTCAACTGTACTTAACGTTTTCACTTTGCCTCTGGCTTGCCCGAGGTCTTTTCTCGTCTTCGTCTGAGTTGTCTTCTTACGTTATTAATTGAGCGCCTCTTTTGTTTTTACCTTCGGCTTAGCCGAGGCAGCTAGAATGCGTATCTCAACTATTTAACGTTCCTAAGGCATGCTGATCGCTTTTGCGAGTATCACCGTTTGTCTTTGGTAGTGATCTAGCCGTGGCATCTACCTCTTGGGGTGACTGCGACGGCGCCTGCTTCTTGATGATGACTGTCGTGGCGTCTACCACTTGGAGTGACTGCTGCGGCGTCTACCTCTTGGGATGACTGTCGTAGCGTCTACTACTTGGGGTGACTGCGACGGCGCCTGCTTCTTGATGATGACTGCCGTGGCGTCTACCACTTGGAGTGATCTAACTGCGGCGTCTACCTCTTGGGGTGATCTGCCGTAGCGTCTACTACTTGGGGTGACTAACGACGGCGCACCTTCTTGATGATGACCGTGGCGTCTACCACTTGGAGTGACTGCTGCGGCGTCTACCTCTTGGGGTGACTGCCGTAGCGTCTACTATTTGGGGTGACTGCGACGACGTCTGCTTCTTGATGATGACTGCCGCTCTTGTCGGCATGACAGTGTGAGCCGGCGCCTGTTTCTGATAGTGACTATTTGGGAAATGAACACTTTGATGGAGAACTTGGACGATTCCTCATTAGATATAAACATGTGTCGGGGTACCCACAGTTGTCTTGGGCACCTCCGCCACTTTACAAAGTACTCTCTGAGATCGTCAGTGTCCTAACGGCTTATTAAAGGCACACCTTCCTAGTTAGCCGTCAGTTGCATCCATGAGGTCGTCCTTCTGTTGTAAGGATAGGCTTTTCCCCTTCTCTGACTTCTTTGCCGCTTTGAGGGATTGCATGTTGCATCCTCTGACAGATATCTGGACGTTGACCACCTCGTCCTTCTCGTCCTTGGAGACGAGCTTATGCGCTTCCCCCCGGTCCGAGACATACATCAGTGTCAGGGTTCGTATGGACATCACTGCGTCGGCCTCGCTCAGAGTGACTCGGCCGATAAGAACGTTGTAGGCGGACGAGCCGTCAATGACCACGAACTCAGCTAGGACATTCTTAGCCGCATTCCCTTCGCCGAACATCACCGGCAGTCTGATTGACTCCAGGGGTACTAGGCCGGGCCCGGAGAAGCTGTACAGTGGACTGGTGCAAGGGCTTAGGTCTTTGACTTTCAGACCGAGGTTGAGGAAGCATTCCCTGAACATGATGTTCGTGTAGGCGCCTGTGTCAATCAGGCACCTCTTGACCAGGTGGTTGGATATGTCCAAGTGGACTATGAGTGGGTCGCTGTGAGGGGCGATGACCCCCTCGTAGTCCTTCCTTCCAATAGTTATATCGGGGATGTTGGAAGCGGGGGTTGCTGTGTTGGGCACAAAGTTGATGGCCTGATATAGTTCGTTCAGATGCCGTTTGTGCCCATGAGCGGACCCACCGTTCTCGTTGCCCCCGATGACAACATGGATAACTCCTATCCGTTCAAAGACGGATTTCTTGTTCGGCCCGCCGGCATCAGTCTTTTGGCCTTTGGCAACATACTTGCCGAGGCTCCCCTTCCGGATCAGCTCTTCAATGGCATTCTTCGATGCGGCGGTTGTCGATAAGGTGACCGGTGTGGCCGTGGTACTCACGATCGGCTCGTGTCATCGTCTCCTTTCGGCTTGGGGGCCTTTCCCATTTCTCGCCCTCGTTCTTGCTCGGGCGAAGACCTCGGCGGCCGATACGACCGGGGGTGTGATCTTTGTACCGCCTTTGGTAGTCCACCCCGAATTCCACCGGCGTCCGCCGAGTTCTCGCTTCCCGGCGGTCTTGTCCGACCGTGACCTATTATTGTCACGGCGTCTTTCATCCGGGTTGTCCTTCCGTGGCTTTTCTTCTCTCGAGTGCCCGGCCTCGCGTGGCCTACCCAGGTCTTGTGATAGTCCTCTACCTTGATGGCTTGGTTGGCCATCTTCCTGGCGGCGTCTAATCCCAGGCCTCCGGACTTGATGAGCTCGTTTTTAAGTCTCCCCTTGGGAGGCCTTTCATCGCCGCGAGGCCGCCACTCGGGATTAATCTCTCGAATCTGCTGAACCTTGGCATCGAACCTCTTCACATAGCTTCGTAGAGACTCGCCCCCCCCCCCTAATAGTTAGGAGGTCCGATGTCTCCACGGCCCTTCTCTTATTGCAAGAGTCTTGGGCTAGGAAGGCGTCCCTTAGGTCGGCGTAATAAAGATCTTGAGCCGTCGGGCAGCCCTTTGTACCAACTCTGAGCCATCCCATGCAAGGTCGTTGGGAAGACTCGGCACCAGACTTCATCGGGTTGTTCCCACACCGACATGTACGACTCAAAGGCCTCGGCATGGTCGGTGGGGTCGCTATCCCCTTTGTATGTGAACGCCGGAAATTTTAGTTTGGTTGGCACGGCGGTGTCAAGGACATAGGCACTGAGGGGCTGTCTGACCACGTGTCGAATGACACGCGGCGATCGGCTCCTCGCATTCCTAGTCCGGCTTCTCACCTCGTACTGGGTGGGGCTTCTCCTCCGACTATGGTAAGTCGGGCTTCTTCTCCGACTCTGACGAGTCGGACTTCTTTCACTCCTCTGAGGCAGGCCTCGTCGGTGCCGCGGCGACGCTGTCCTCCCGCGGGTGCGGGAAGGACTTAGGTCTACCACTGGCACTCTGGGCTCCTCCGGCGTCTTGACGGGGCCGGCTTCTTCCGGTGCTCCATTCAAGTCTCTTGGAGTCACGTTAAGGCCCTGGTTTCCTGGACGGGTTCCGCCGCTCTTGTCGGTGTGACAGTGTGAGCCGACGTACTACCAATTAGGTCCAGGAGTAGCTTTAGTTTCGCTGCATCGACCACATGTCCCATGATTGTGACCTGGCTGGCGGGCAGCGGCGTATCTGGTATTATTGGCATCCCGTACTCCGGTTGAATTACCTGGCCGGTGGAGGGCTGCGCAACTCCATAATTGTGGACGGTATCATCTTGGCAAAACTCGGTTTCGTCAGTTACGAATACCTTTTGTTGTTTTGACATCTTCTTAGCTTTTTGGGTGGGTTTTTTTTTTTTTTTTTTTTTTTTGGGAATGAATGTGACTAGCTTCTAGTATCTCTTCCCCACAGACGGCGCCAATTGTTCCGGGTGTAATTCCAGAGCAGTTATATGTTACCACCCGTGCTTGTAGAATGACGTCTTTGGTTGAATCCTCCTTGCGGTCTCCTGAAACGATGAACAACATGAGGGCTCGGCTTTGGACCGAGCGAACTCACTCCGACGCTCAAGTCAGTAACTTAAAGAGGTAAGTTGTTGTTACTTGGCAAAGTACGTATTGTAGAGAGATAAGGAAGATATTACCAGATGAATAGTGATTCTTAGGTTAAATTGTGGATCTCCTCCTCAATGAGAGTTGAGGAGTATTTATAGACTTTCACCTTTTGTCACGTAGTGGCCAAGTGGCCAAGTGGCTAGCAGGTGGAAAGACTGACCTACCCCTCGGCCGAGGGGCCCATGGCAGGCCGGCGGGCCCTGTTGACTCACCGCCGAGGGGTCTTGGATATGAGTTTGCGGATGTGTGCCCCGGCTGGCTGGTGGCCCCGGCCGGGACCCATCTGACAGGCCGACAGGCCTCGTCGGTTAGGCTGTCTAAGCCGTTGACTTGCTGTGGATATCTTTGACCTTGCTCAATATGTTGACTGGTCAGCGGGTGCAGAATATGCCCCATCAGTAACATCACATGTAGGATGATTAACACATACAGGTTGGTACCGGACGTTGTCCAAAGTAGTGTATATGTCACCCCCATAATCCATAATGCTTCATATTTGAGGATTGTAACATCACATGTAGGATGATTAACACAATACAGGTTGGTACCGGACGTTATCTAAAGTAGTGTGTATCAACCCCATACTCCATAATGCTTCATATTTGAGGATTGTAGCATCACATGTAGGATGATTAACACAATACAGGTTGGTACCGGACGTTATCCAGTAGTGTATATCAACCCCATACTCCATAATGTTTCTTCATTTAATATGATTCCCGTGTAGGTAATCCTAAACCCTAATCCCTAAACCCTAAACCCTGAAACCCTAAACCATAAACCATAAACCCTAAAACCCTAAACATAAACCCTAAATCCCTAAACCATAAACCCTAAACCCTAAACCCTAAACCCTAAAACCCTAAAACCTAAACATTTTTTAAACAAAATTGGTACCGGAGAATTCCAAAGTAATATGGTTAAACATTATTTAACGTAATTAAATTATTTGGTAGAACTAAATATTTTAAACAAAATGTCGTTGACAATAATGCCCCTCAATTTCACTAAATCCATCCCTTCGTAGTTGCAATATTTCAAGGGTATAAGTGAAAAAATTTCTTAAAAAATTAAAGGGAAAATAAATAGGGAAAACATTCATTCAGGCGCCGAAATGAAAAATCGAAAGAAAACACCCCCAAATCCAGAATTCAAAACCCTATTTCGCGAAAAATTAAAAAAATTAACTTCCCTCCAAGTCGAAAATAATGGATGTAGGCAGAGAATATTGGGGAAATGTTCTAGATTGTTGTCAAGATATCAATAAGGGAATAGACATGGGTGACAAAACAGTAGAAGACGAAGTAACATGTTCGACCAAAGCAGCTGAAGACGTCAACGATAACGTATTTCCATACTTTCTTTACACTTTTTCATTTGTTAATTACTCAATATTTTAGATTTAATTGAACAACCGTATTCACCATGAAGCTTAACAACGAGGGAGAATCTGATGGCGAATATGAAGAGGATGAATCAAAATCCGGAGACGAAACTGAATCTGTATGTCTTTAAATTAATTTCATACTCATGTAAATCCTTGTGCTAATTAGTTGCAGGAGATGTACTAAAATTAATCTCACTGGTTCTTTTGAAGGACACCCATTCGAAGGATAGAAGCATCGATAAACCCGAGAAGCGTGGAAGGCCAAGGAAGCTTCACAAATCATCCGGCCCCGAAAGGTAATATTTAAATTTTAAATTTTAATTAGTACTCCCTATTAGTACTCCCTATTAATTCCAATTTGTTCGATAAAAACCCCAATTTTTTATCTTTAATTTCAGTATCCTCCAATGCGCTTTTATCCTCATAAAGTAATGGAGCTCATTGTCAACTTAAATAGTAATCAAATCCAGTGGGTAAAGCGAGTCCATTTTTCGACGATCCTTGACCTCAAAATAAACAAGTCGCTGGACCGTTTTTTCCTGGCATGGTTGAGTCGTAAGTGGAACCCTAGATCCTGTGAACTGAAAATTCGTGATGATTATATTGTTAAAGTTGATGAGGAAATGATTGGGTGGGTGCTTGGTTTACCATATGGTGATGACGCCTTCGACTTTGAAGAAACGTCTTCAAGGCGTCTAGAGTTTAAGGAATTGAAGAAACACTATGAATGTTATGGTGGTGTCCCCTACAACTTCATCTACAATGCATGTATATCTGAGGTCAAAAGTAGAGTACTTTTCTTGCGGCATTTCATTTTTTATGTATTAGGTGTCCTTCTCTCGTACTACGAAGAGCAACTTTGCAAGTCCGAGTCTACGAGCGGTTGTTTACGATTACGTTTCTGAAAGTTGGAAATGGAATTGGTCTAAGTTCATTTTACAAAGTGGATGGTGAAATATACTTGGTGAAGGTACATGTGAAGGTATTTCAGTTTGTGCATTAGTCTTGATGGTAAGTGATTCCACATTATATGTGAATAGCTTCAGATATGGTTGTTAATTTTCCCTGAAAGTTGCACTCCATAATCGTGCATTATCTCTCACACGTGTTGTACTTGCAGATTATTTATCTTGATAGGTTGAACTTTGAGGGTAAGGGCCTTAGGTGGAAAGTTGATGAGCCAAGATTGGGTGCATGGCAACACTCTGATATTCAAAAGGCAATAGCTGCTGATAGGGTAGGTGATTCAGAGGATCATTTTGGAAGGTCGATGTTGTTCGAATGTCGTTTATGGCCAACCTTACCCAATATGTCCACGCTACTGTAGACCAAAGTGGCTTGAAGGTAAAGGGTGCTCGGTGACTAAGGAAATGGGTGTTGATGTGGATTTGAAGAAGGTGAAGGTAAAGCCGGCAACGGTAGGACGTAAGCGAGTTAAAAAGTTCACGAGAAAGGAAACAAATAACTGCAGTGTTGAAGATGTGGACCAAAAGACATTTATCAATGAAAGGGTTGACAAACTTCTACGCCGTATAGTTCTACATCCTGCCAAAGCTGCGTATGGGTTAGTGCATGGGAATTTTTAGGATTCTGTAGTTGCTTTCATAAAATAATACAGTTTGTGTACTTTGATATCGTCCATATTGTTATTTTTTAGGTGCAAAGATGACTCAATTTTCAATGACGGAGAAGTTGAATTGTCGGTCCGTCGTGTTCGTCAAGCTATTCTTGGAGAAGAACCAATTGGTGTAGAGGTTGTTGAAAAAGGTTTCCATCTAAATTACATTAACTAATTGTTTAATTTTTACTAAATCAGAATTTGATTAACTTTTTTACTAGGTAATGGAGGCTTTGGCAAGGGTAATCAATTATACTTTATTTTTGGAAGATCCGATTGACACTCAACACTACATACTTTGTCCAAAACTTATGGTAAATTGTGAGACATATTCAACTAACTTTGTAATGTACAATCTTAGAACTACATGTTTCTTCAATTTATGTAGGGGGAGATGCTTGATCTGGTTGTGAAGGGTAGAGGCTGTCATAAGTTCATGCCGAATATGGCCACCCTAGTTAAGAAAGATGTAAGTAAGGGGTTTAAACTGAGTGAGACAACCCATGTAAGTGCCTTTTCTTCATAAATTTGCATGCATGATGGTTTTATCTGTGCCTCACTCGTATTTGTTTTTATTTGTGCCTGAACCTTCCATGTTTATTGACTAGTTCCATGTACCTGTATTTGTTGATGGCCTCTGGATGTTGTATGTGGTGAACAAGTGTAAAAAGTCAGTACGCCTTTACAAGACAACCGATGATTCAGTTGACAACACGAATGTTCATGAAGTTGTGGTAAGCAAGTGTTATTAATGTCCTAATAACGTTTCGTATATGTTATGTGCTACTAAAGCATAAATAGCACAACGCTAATAGATGGAATTTTCTATATGTTTTTGCAGAAAAGGACGTTGGAGAAAGCAACAAGTTTGGCCGGTGGGATTTCGCTCAAGTGCGATGAAATGGCAAATCAAGGAGAAGAAAGGAGTGGCAATTGAGGGGATTCAAAGAACTTACGTCATGCACCATTTTCTTAAGTTACTATATCCATCTGATGGAAACTTGGCAGAACTTGAGAAAGACGGTAAAATGTGCCGTAAGTTAGCGTTAGGATTTATGTTGGGTCACCAAAATAACGGGAGCAATTACATCATTAAGAAACGATCGGGAAGTCTATTAAGAAAATGACTTGTTTAATTTTATGTAAATTTGTTTGTATACACTTTAAATTAACGAATTGCATTTCCACGTGAAGACAACGTAGTAAACGGACCATTTCGCACACATCTTCAAATTAATTACCAGAGAATATGGAGTATGTACATTGAAGCTATACAATATACGTAGTAAACGGACCGTACGACGTATGTACATTGAACCTATACAATATACGTAAAACTGACCATTGAATATGGAGTATAAAAATGAAAAGACACCATCTCCATCTCCTATATATATATGTGTCCCCATAAATTTTTTTCTCTGTCAACCATTCCATCAACACAACCCAAAAACCCTAAAAAACCTAAATGGAAGTTGTTTACCCATACAAAAGAATGAGGTGGGAACCAAGGGTCTATATACCAAATAACTATAAGGTCAAGGGATACAACAAGACATCACCGGCATTCGAGTTGGTTCGTGCGGGGACCTTATCATGTCCTACATCCCGCCAAGATGCGATA
Source organism: Silene latifolia (assembly GCF_048544455.1). Classification (NCBI taxonomy): domain Eukaryota; kingdom Viridiplantae; phylum Streptophyta; class Magnoliopsida; order Caryophyllales; family Caryophyllaceae; genus Silene; species Silene latifolia. The sequence continues at coordinate 51,251,134 of NC_133534.1, read as the reverse complement.
CGGAAACTAGGTGAATCCCGCCCCCGGTTTGCAGAGCATGGGGCAGTTGGTACCATAACGAAGGTGGCCGTGATGAAACGAAGAAGTATAAAATGTCAATTAGTGGTGGTTGGCCACAACCACCATATTGTCCATGAAAATGGACAATATTCAATTAGGAAATGTCTTGTTTGTTTTTTATTTTATGGAATAATCAAAAAATATTAATATATAATGTTTATGTTTATCAAAGTAAGTTTCGTTCTTTTTAGATCATTTTACAGAAGAAAATATATTAATGTTATAATGTTTATGTTTATCTAAGTAGGTTTCGTTCGTTGTTAGATCATCATATCACATAATGCAATATTATAATATCCGTATCCTAAAGCTATTAAAATAACGCAATATTGTTAAGATCTTATCTCTTTTTTTTTTTAATTTTCTGCCACAGTATAATCCTATAATCATGTTTATATTGTACTGAATAAAAAAAAAATACAAATCGTTTATTTTAATATCCCACAACAAAGTGGCACCCATTCATATTTTTTTCCACTTCCCCATATAAACTGACTGCACAGAGAAGTTGAAGAGACATACCGTCTGATAACGTCTACATCACGCCTACTTCTTCATCATTATCAACAAGGTAGGTTTGATCTCACATTTAAACTTAAATATGTTTATTAATAATTATTGTTCTTCATCAGTAGAAGATGAAGTACTTGATGGAATATTGTTCTTTGTATACAAATTTTGCCCTAAATTTATACTCTGTACAAGTTTAAATGATTATTGTTGCTTAGTCAGTCCAAGATGCATGCTTGTTCTTCATATATTGATGTCTTGATGATTCTGATTATATGATATGTAATCCCCAAATATGCATGTTCTACATATATTGAGGTTTAGGTTTAAAGGATTGATGATTGTGAGTTTTGAGTAACATCATGTATCTCATTAATCTTTATGCATGTTTGATCTTACTGGAATCTTTCGAAGAAATTATGGATATGAACAGAAAACGGAAGTGCGACCCTTTCTGGTGGAAGTTTCAACATCCAAATAAAAGACAAGCGGTTTCAAATCCGGATTGTCCTTGGGAGGCAGAAATAACAAAACTAGAGGAAGAAAGATTTCTTAGAAGGGCTAGGAATGTTCCAAATTCAGTTGCGTATCCAAAAGGAAAGGTCATCCTCAAAGGGACAGATGAGAGATCATCCGCTTACGAAGTGGGTTCTAATGAGGACTTGATGGTGGGTTATATAATACCTAGGTACGGCTGGTGGAAACGTTGTGTGAGCAAGGCAACAAGGGGATGGTATACCTGGTGGTTCCACTCAGGCCCGACCATTGAACGTATTGAAGAGCAACTGCGTACTGAGAACTTCTTCTACGACGAAGATTATAAGAGGCGATATTGTCCATGACTTTATTTACTTTTAAGTTGATCTTTTAGGGCTCTAAGTTTAAATTGGTATGTAATTTTGTAATTATAAACTCATGGTTTCTGGAATTAAACTTATGGTATGTGAAATTAAACTCGGTCAATATAATTAGACTTCATTAAGTAGATTATTGTCTTCATTATGCAAAATGCAATTTCATTCATATGCAATTTACATGACAAACAGACTAACGGTAAAATTCGTAAGATGACTCATTCATCGATCGATTAACATCTCCTTCCATCGCATGCAAAGGAGGAGTAGGCTGTGATGCACCAAATGTGCTTCTGCTAGGGGTAGAATAAGGTGAGCGTAATTGCGATGCACCTAATACGCTCCTTGTAGGAGTTGATTGCGACGTATCAAACTGGCTCCGCGTAGGGGTACATTGTGACGCACAAAACAGGCTCCGCGTAGGGGTACATTGCGACGCACCAAACTGGCTCCTCGTAGGGGTACATTGCGACGCACCAAACTGTCTTGTAGGAGTAGATTGCAATGCACCAAACTCGCTACATGCAGTATTTAAATGATTGCTCTCATTAGCGGTGAATGGGTTTGGAACATTAGTTTTTTTCTGCAATTCAAAAAATTATGACGTTATTTAGAGAGTTATGCAAAAAAGCCGAGTAAAGAATTTAGTACAACAATGAATAACAATTACTCTATTACTCACCTTCTTATTCTTTCTAGCATCGGGAGTTCTATTGCCTTTTGGTACCCTCCCAGATCTTCTTCTGTCAACAGGGTCCTGCAGACCACCTTCCCTCTATGCTGCCTTCCTCTTCATATATCTAATATTGCATTCCTTAGGCTGTAGCCTTCTATGACCCCATACCCTAGAAGAAACACCGCCAGGGACATAGGCGTCTATAGGTTCAACACCAACAATCCCCTCCAACTCCTTAATTAATTCAGAAGTCAATCTATCATATGTTGCATAAGTTTCATCGTCTCGAAGCGCTAGTGTGGAAATGTAATGGTTCCTTATAGTTACCTCCAACGACTTCTTCGCACGAGCTGAGGCTTCCGGATTATAGTACCCAGTTTTGATTGTCTCGTATTCTCTAACCAAGTCCTTTCGCCATCGATCAAGTATATACTTCTCCAGGATCACCTTCACATCTTCGATAACCATGCATCTAATAATATGTCGACACAAAGATACCCTTGAACTCAAATAACTTACATGAGCACTTGAGCAGTCCCACACTTCTGTCAATATCAACCCAATATTTCTTACACTTGCCAAATGGCGCCACTTTTTTATCTTCAACGTTAAATGTCACACTATGCCCAAGTCTTCTCGGCGGATCAGCGTTCGTATAAATTAACCCAATTACCTCGTCACGTACCAACTTATATATCTTCTTAGTATACAATTTATGGAAAACCTGCTCAACAAGTAAGTTGCACTCAATCTTATACGGTTTCTCTGTGCAATCGTGATTGTTCGCGGTCTCCTCCTCTACTTTCAATTTCAAGGCTTCCTCAATTTTCTGGGCAAACTGACTTAAAGTAGTCCTCCCATTGACATAAGTTTTGAAAAACCGGTTTTGTTGCTCACTCCTCTGCGTCGACGACATCCCAGCACAAAATATCCCATGCCAATATGCGGGGACCCAGCTCTCCCTGATCAAATACGACTCCGTCACCCACGAACATTTTTCAATACCATATTTACGAACCATTTCCTTCCATGCTATCTCAAAATCATGCACCTCCAAACTGTCGTGAACTGCTAAATTAAGGTCACTTGAGATATCGTTCCAAAGTGGATGTTTTCCCAGATTTTTACCAGCATTTTTCAATATGTGCCAAAGGCAGAGCCTGTGGTGAGTGTTTGGGAAGATTTTTTTAATTGCATTACCAATTGCTCTTTCCTGGTCTGTCAATATATCTGATGGAGCTTTACCCATGCATTCTAAAAACTTGGCAAAAACCCACTCAAAACTTTCTTCATAATCACGCGTAACCAAAGCACAAGCAAAAGCAATTGAATTCCCATGTTGATTCACCCCTATGAAAGGGGAAAAAGGCATGCGATACCTGTAACACCATGATTTACTTTATCAGATTAATGATATACTACAAAACTTATACTTACATAACCAAACAAATAAAATCGATGAATCGAATAATTTCTATAGTACAATTAAATTGGTAATTTTAATTTTAATTTTATGAATTCTTGAAGCACGGTAAAACACTCCTACTCTTACATAACAAAACAAACAAATACGATTAATCAAAATAACATTTTAACACAGATAAATTGAGATATAACGCCTTACATATTCGTCAAGAAAGTTGTATCGTACGACACAACGTCTCCATACGATTTAAACATAGCTCGGCAGCGTGAATCACACCAAAAAACATTCATTGGAGCCCCAAAATCATCGAGCTCAATTGCATAGAAATAATTAGGATCCTCCTCTTTCATCTTCTCAAAATATGCCTTCAATTCTTCAAAGATCGCCATCTATGACGCTACGTCTTCGTTCTTGATTGATGGCGTTTCGACTATCACTAAACTTAAAGCCAAGGTTCTCATGACCTCCCCCCTCCAAGACCAACGACTTGTAATTATTTAATATTGAAATACCAGCAGCATCATTGATCATCATCCTCTTTTTGAAGTAGTCATTTATATGTCTAAACCCAACAAATAACCTAGCTTTTCTTAGGATCCATCTCATGGTTGTGCTCTAAATGGCATTGCGTTATCTTCACTACGTCTTCATCGTCGAAATAACGGGACTCAATGTAAGCATTGCAGGCATCCTTGGTTTTAGCAGCATGACCACAACAAAGCCTTAATCTTTCATACATATGATACCGCGGTTCATTCTTAAAGGAACCTTTTTTTGAAACACCGTCTTCCTTGTACTTTTTAAAGAGTTTATTACTGCGAATGTAGCATGAAAACCCCTTCTTATATGCGTATGAATGGGCGAAAGTCTGAGTTCTTCGAGATGACTTGTAAGCCAAACCTACAACAGGTTCAACAATGTTGTCGTTCTCAGCAGCAGTAACGATGGTGTCATCATCATCCACTGGACCGTCGCCATACAACTCGACATACTCTTTCATTAAATCAACATCGCCCTTATATTCTGCTTCACCGTTGCCTTTTGTTTCTGCTGCTCGTGAACATTCACCTTCTTCATACAAGTTATTGAGATCAAAATCAAGCGCCATTTAATCAAATGTTGAACGAGTATTTTTTTTTGGTGTAGATGTTCAACGAGTATTAAAAAATAAGGTTTCCAAAATTTTAATCACTGTATTTTTTTTGTTCTAGTATAAGTTACTGTATTTAAGTAATGAAAATAATAAGAGAGATAAAGTGTCAATTAAAAAGATTAGATTAAAAATAAGTGTTGTTAATTATAAAGATTAGATTAAAATAAGTGTTGTTAATTATGGAGATTAGATTAAAATAAGTGTTAATTAATCTTGGGGTTATTCCCAATACTACTCCCGCCAAATAGACCTGTCAAATAGATCGGGTCGTGTCGGGTTCGTGTTCGTGTCACATGTAAACGGGTCATAAACCCTTCAACCCAAACCCGACCCGTGTAAATCTCGTGTCGTGTTCGTGTCGACCCACTTACATAAATGGGTCATCAAGCCTCAACCCTAACCCGCGAATATCGTGTCGGGTTCGGGTCGTGTTTTCGTGTCATGTCAATATTTGGAAAGTTTTAAGTATATTTATGTGATGAAAGATAAAAAAATTAGGATTAATTTATTAAACAAGTCATTCGTGTCGGGTTCGTGTTTAGAGAGCTCAACCTAAACCCGACCCAATTAAATATCGTGTCGTGTTCGTGTCGACCCACTTACATAAATGGGTCATTGAGCCTCAACCCAAACCCGTTAATTTCGTATCGGGTTCGTGTCGTGTTTTCGTGTCGTGTCATTATTTGCCAGCTCTACCGCCCGCCAAAACCCAAATAATCCCTCCCATTTTTCCCTCCAACTTTCCCTCCAAACAAAAAAAGAATCTTTGACTCACCTTTACACGTGGCGAGCGCTGATTGGCCCGTGTACCAAGGCCTTGTACACGCCGTGTACTCCTAACATCTTTGTGGTCATGACTTTGATTCAATACACCTTGTAATTAATAGAGTCTCGCCGAGTGTGACACATGGTCGAGATCATAGTCGTACATACTCCTTTGTTCAATAACTTCGCTCCAATGCTTCGGTAGAAAAGGAACAAATGTCCCTCATATTCAATTGGGTCGAGCCAATTAGTATAGGTCACTGCTTTTGTTTCATAACTTTTATCAACTTGTTTGGGGGGAAGGTTCTAGATCTTATAGAGCTTATAAATACTTTCATCTTTCACAAATTCTAAAATAAGACACCGTGAGATAATTCATATTTATAAAAAGTTTATCAAAGTGTCTTGTTTGTGAGTTGTGAGTTGTGACGGATAGTTACCTTTTTCACAATATGTAAAAGTGGGAGGGTAAGTGGGACGCTCTATATTCGTCTGACTTGCCCTCCCATTTGCAATTGTGTGAGAGGACCACTATCCGTCACAAGCTTGTGACGAATAGTTTTCGTCACAAATGAGAAATTGCGAAAATCTACTTATTTAGTACTAATAAATGTGTTATCTTTTTAATTATATAATAACACTGTCTCATAGTGTAAGATCGTCTCACACCAATATTACTTTTCATTTTTATATGCTCTCTTTGCCTTTTTATTTTACCAAGGCTCTAGCTTAATTTCAACTCGCTTTATTCACTTTAGCTCCAGTTTAATTCACTTTAGCTAATCGCTTCACAAATTAAGACCTCGTTTGGTTGCCCACCCAATTCATGGGACTTCTAAAATCCCATGAATTGTGGTTTTGGCAGATTGTTTGGTTATCGGGTAATATTTTGACGGGTTTTGTTAATAATGCGAATTAGTATATATAATATACCGTTATCTTTCATAAACACTTTTATAAACCTAATACACTCAAAAAGAGATTGCAAACTACGTTGTTCTCCCCATTCGCATTATTGGCAAATCCCGGAGCTAGAGAGGTCGGATTTCGTTGTTCTTTGCATCATAGTGTTCCTTGCGTCAAGGGTAAGATCCACGTACCATTATTAGAATCTGAATAAGTGTTCAAAATAAATAAACCCACAGACAGATAACCCTTACCCACAAATTCCCCATTACACGACATTACAACCTTGTCAGCCTCAAAAATAAGTTTCAAACCAGCTTTGTTCAATAAGGCACCAGACACGAGGTTTCGACGCAATGAGGGCACATACAAAACATTGTTTAGAGCAAGTGTTTTCCCCGAGGTGACTTTGAGAAAGACCTTACCTTTTTCTGTGATCAATGCAGATGAAGAATTACCCATCTAGACACATTCCCCATCAGCAACTTCCTCGAACTCAGCATACAATCCCTTATCAGCACAGAGGTGTCTAGAGGCACGAGTATCCAAGACGCAATCGACAACATTACCCACCAGATTAGCTTCCACAACCACAGCGGCAATGACTCTATCAGTCACAACAACATTGGCTTCAACATATTTCCTTTCAGTGCATTGGTAGGCTTTGTGACCAGCTTTTCCACAGACATAACATACTATAGGACCCGTTGGTTTCTGGATTTTAGCAACTGACTTGTTGTGTTTCCCTGGACCATTATTTTTCGCAGGACCTTGGTTCTTAGCCTGACCAACCTTGGCCTTATCCTTACCCTTATACTTTTCAGCATTAGATGGACCACCAGATTCAACCATGACCATATTAACATTAGCAGCATTAACAGGAAGACTTGTTGAGGCGATTGGCCTCCTCAATCCTCATGTGTCCTATAAGTTCTTGGAGGGACATGTCTTTTTTCTTATGCTTAAGAACCTTTCTATAGTCTGACCGGGAAGGAGGGAATTTTTCCAGCAGCACATTAGCAAGAAAAACGACACATAATTTCATCTCTTCATTAATCACTATAGGCTTACCATCCTCCATAATAAACTGAAGCCATTTCCCAACCACATACTTCTTTTTCCCCGCGTCATCCAATCGATATTTTGACTCTAAGGAATCCCAAATGACTTTAGCTGATTTATTTGGTGCAAACAAATCGAACAGGATATTAGTCATGTGGTTTAACAAATGACATCTAGCAGTTTTGTTGTCTTTCTCGAATTTCTTTATAGCATCGTCAGTAGTCTTAACAACAGTAGCAGCAGTAGGGGTAGTCTCAACATCAGTAGGAACAACAGGTTTGGGCGGGTCGTTAAAGAGGACATAATCGACCTTTAATTGCTCAAAAAACACTAACAATTTCTGGGACCAACGTTTGTAATTATTGCCATCTAACGGTTCGAGTTTAGACAGTTCAGGAATAATTTTCGACATGGCAGACATTGTTACAACAAGAAAATAGTTTTCAAATTGTTATCACGAATGTGCAGTAACAATGAAAGAATGAGATAAGAAATTACAACCGATTTGTAGCGACGAGGTGTGAAGGTCTCTGCTTGAAAACTATTTCGGCTCAACGAGGTGGCTATCAGCAAACACTGGTAGTTCCCCACGGTTTGACACTGCAACACCTCGACTCGCCCACTCAAGGCCAGGAGCTTTGGAACGATAGCAACTCTACCCCGAAACATTATAAGATGAGAAGGAGAGAAAAAGAGAGAGGAGAGTGAGTGTTGTGTGTGTTTGGAGCCAAATCAACAGGCCCAACACTCCTAACAAAAGCCTCATTGGTCCACACAATTAACTAGTGAGAGACAATAGCCAATATAAACCAAGGAAATGAAGGAAATCCCACCGATGTGGGACAAAGATGAATAACTTGGTGAAACCGAGTTGGCTTTACAACCATCAATTTCCAACAAGAGTAAGGAGTATTTAATTGAAAATAGGAAATCCAATATAATAACAAGTAAAAAATTATAACCTAATTGTTTCAATATGATGCTTTCTATTTTATTCACATTCTTTCAATAATTTAGAAATAAAGGGCAGAAATTTGAATGGTAGGTAACCATTATTAGTATTGTTTTTTGGTACGCACCATTATTAGTATGGTCTTCAAACTCCTATTTGAATAAAAACACCCATATTACCATCATTGGCATGTGAACTTCTACTTCTTAGTAAAACGACTTACTCAGTAGTTACTCCTTGGATTGATTGGATGAGGTTCCACCATCGTAGCAGCTTTTATCCTATTTGCTCTTGGCATTGAGGCTTTCTTCCTTTACGCCTATGGTATTCCTACTCCAATCTTGCTTCGGGTTTACCACTATAATAATATAAATAAAATGGGTTCAATAACACCCATGCACTTGTGTAGATGGGACAACCTTTTTGCTAATCTAAATGCATTCTGTTTTTGTATCGCTCATTATGGACAGCGGGCCGCCCACGGGGGCGCTTGGTGAGAAACGAGGGACAAGCGTTTGCATTTTGTAAGGAGTCGCCACCAATTTTTATGGGAAATTGGAACCGTTCGAATACCTCGTGTCATGTCAAGACACAAAGTAGTGACATGAACACTAAGCAATCGTTACCCTTAGCATTCTATGTCTAGAATGACTCTCGTGGATGCCAATGAACACGGGTGCTCACGGAGATCTGGAGTAAGGGGTGAGGGTACGTATTAGGAAGCTCTTTTGATCGAACACCTAATCCCGCCCGCCTCGATAGCGGCCTCTACTAATGATTAGGGAGTTTATTCGTACTTGATATATCGTCGGCTATATGCATGCAATGCAACATCCATAGATTAATCCTAGCATGTGAGAATTAGGCTAAGTCGGTTAACAATTAATTTAGCATACAATTGGGTCGAAGTTGGAATTAAATTCAATTACATGTGAAAAACATACAAATGAATAAAATAAACATAATAATTATAAATTACAATAAAGGAAATTACAATAATTACAACGGATTAGGCGATTTATGTCGAAAACACCCCTAAAACGGATAATTTGAGAAAAATAAATAAAAGGAATAAAAGAACTAAATACGAACAGGAATTAGGTGATATTATGAGTATTAATAGATTAATTACGTAAACTAAACTAAGTCAAGGCAGAAAGGAGTTCAGAGACAGAACTCAACCTGAACAGCAAGCAGAAATCCCCTGCGGAAGAGGAGGCGCAGCGATTTCTTTGCGTCTGTTCCAAGGGTGAGTTCTGGCTGTGAAGCCGGAACTGCAAATTGTTAATGTCGATTGGTAAATTTAATGATTGATTTGATAATTGACTCGGATGAAAGTGATTATCAGGTTAATTACACATATGAATGATGATCATAAAACAGTAAAACATGAGTAAGACGGAATTAAACGGATTATTTATGTGAAGGGACGATGTTAATGAATGACTAATTAGTGGCATCGGTGAATGGAACAAACTAAACAATTAATTAGACTAAACATGACGAATGATGACGAACATGGATGCAAATATATCAATAACGAATCCCAGAAACCCAATATGAACAGATTGAACTTCTAAAATCCGGGTTTGAATATTAAAGACGAAAACCCGTAAATATTGATTATTTAGGACTTAAGTCGGAACAATGATGAATTAAACATGTTAATGATGAATGAATAATATACATATGAAATTATTAATGACGATGTGAACGAATCAACGGAAAACAATCGAAAGCAAATATAAACGAAAAACAAATTACAGGGGACGAAGAAGAAGAAAAGAAGCAGGAACTGCGGCAGCCTCACGAAGAGGCGCAGCAGGAACTGCGCTCCTTCGAAGAGGCGCAGCAGTTGCTGCGTCTTTTCTCGACGTCTGTCTACTGGAGATCCGCAAAAAACAGGTTTTAAAGCACGGTTTTAGAAATCGGTTTTAATGGTGTTTTCGACATAAATCTTACAACGACGAATAAATAAAATACAATAAATAAATAATGATTATACACCCTCAGACTTACATGTTGACGGAACGAGATGAACTAAGAAAATCGACTAGTGAATGCTCGACGCGAATGCAAGGAAAGAGTGCCCTCGTAAGAGGAAAACGATTGATTAATTTAGATTGATTGAGTGTAGTTGGTCAAATTGGTCGGTCATGCAACGGAGAGGCTGGTACCCGGAAAGATCCGAGCTTACGTGGTCGGAAGTCCAAGCACGTAGGCGCCAATTAGTAAGAACAAAGTCTAGAATGCAAAGGGAGAAGAGAAGGGCGGACACTCGCGTGAGAAATATGAGGAACGAAGGCTCCTATTTATACTAATCACGTGAAGGAATAGGGTTTCGGAGACTCTTTGGAAGTGAATCTCGGAAAGATATAAAAAAGATACGTAAATCATGCAAAGAAGGGCCTGGGAAGAGGCGCAGCAGCCCACTGTCTCTTGGAAGAGGCGCAAACTGGCTTGCGTCTGCCCCGGAGGTTTCCTCTGTCAAGAAAGATTTCCGCGTTTGAGTTATGGTAGGACGGAAATAATTCGGTTATCTTTTGAATATTACGGGATATTATTTGCCAAAAGATAAAATTTATAAAATATGGAATAGAAATATCCGGAACATTCCAGAACATTCTGACTCGGGATTTAACAGCTATCAGAAAATGGAGACGGTTTTTGACCCGGACTCCGAATATACTCTAATTACTGCCAAAACGACCGTATCAGGACGTAGATGACAACTAAGAGGTCGACATTTATATTTGAGCAAACACTTGACGATAATCTTACGAACTGTCATAAATCGTTCCGCGAATCAAACATGCGGCCCAATCATCACCGGGTGGTTTGCGGGAGGTGCAGAAACGAGGTGTCTACAGAGCCCCCACTTTGACTGAGGCTTGGACAAGGCGAAAGTCAAAGTATAGCCATCAGGTCAATCGAAGATTACAACCTGACGACTATGGCGACGCGAGGCGGCTCAAGGGGTCTGAGCCAAGGACCTGTCGTCGGGAACATTTTAGAGTCTGTCGACTATCGGGGAGGGTTGTTTAAAGTCCATTAGACTACGTAAGGAAGCTCGCCAGCCATAAGAAGAGACCATACCTGAGACTTCTTCTCGAGATGCTTTCGGAGGTGCATAGGAGCTAAGGTTTGAGCTTGGGAGCTAAGGGTAATACCTAAAAGTTATATATGATTGTGCTAGGGTGTGGGACCCTAAAGGAAAGCATTGACGGGAAGGAGGCCAAATATGAGTTTCGACCTAAGGGTAACTAAGGTTTGAGTATAGGAACTTCCGGAGAACGACACCCTGTCGAGCTCCGCGGGGAAACAAGAAATATTGAAAGCAGCAGGACGTCGGTAGAACTTGCTGGGGGAATCCGCTTGCGTCGGTCTCAAACGAACTCTTGCAAAATTTGGGGTTGAATCTGCTTGCGTTGGTCTCAAGCGAACTCTTGTTGGGGAATATATTGACGACTAGGAACATCTTGATCGTCGGGGGAGAAGTCTTGCGTGAGCAGTACTGCAAAATACTACTGCGCTGGGCAAAATAAATTGAGCAATACTGCAAAATACTGCTGCGCGGGATAAAATGGGTTTGGACAATACTGCAAAATACTGTCGCGCTGGATAAAATGCGGACCGAAACGAAAGAAAATCGTCGAAACGGACCAAAAAGATATAATAGCGTTGAAGAAGAGGCGCACCAAAGATGGGCCCACAAATAACGAACCCATAACGAATTTTTGAAAATTCGTATGGAGGGAACAAAAGGAAGAGGCGCAGCAAGAGCTGCGTCTCTTGGAAGAGGCGCAGCGCCTGCTGCGTCTTTTCCCCAATTTGGCAATTCCTGCGTAAAAACGCGAAATCAGAAAGTTTATGTTTCATTATTTCGAAACTCATTTTCTTCAATTTCTCTCTCAAATCTTCACCATTTCCGTCAAGGTTGGATTCAAAAGCTTGCTTTAAATATGACTAATCGAGGTATGTGTCTTAATCTTGCATTAATCATCCGTATTTGTCGAATTTCGAGCCGCAATAGCTAGGGTTTTCAACCCATTTAATCGAAAATTTGGGGCTTTTCCCCCAAATGGATTTGCTTTGCCAAATTGATGCTAGAAATGGATAGTAGGCAATGTTAGGAACATAACCATGTATTTGCTTTGAATTTTCATCGAGTTTTGAGCCCTTGAGCGAATTTTGAGACGGTTTCACAGCTAAACCCCAAATTGCTTCGAAAATAGCCTTAGGATTGTCCATTGGCGATGAAATTTGATATTTGGGATCCTTGGATGATGGATAAACTTCCCGTTATCTCGGAACTTTGGTTTGTGACAACTTTTTCAGGGCACCTTTCTAGGGCATAATCGCCGTTATAACGAAATGCTGCCGAATTTTCGACTCGAACCCGGAACTAGGCTTTGACTTGGACTTGACTTGACCCAATTTATCACATGAGCGATCGGGTTGGCGGGAACATGGCCAAAGATGGCCAGAAAGGACAGTTTTCAGGGCTCCGGAGGCTCGAAAACTTCTTAACAAAGGCTTGTCGTCAAGTGACGCGGCCTAAATCTACTTCAATGTTGCAGGTGAAGGGGCTTCTACTTCCGGGAGGACTCCCATGGAGGTAGACGCCAGTGCGGTTGAGGAGGCTTTGGAGCAGGCTTTCACCGACACGGTGATGGCTACTGGGGACGAGGCACACGAGGAGGCTGAGGAGGAGGAGGCCCCGAGACGGGCCAACGTCAGGCGAGGAAGTCGTCAGCTGAGGGGAGCTCCCGCGTGGGCTGAGACTTGGGAGAGCAGGCACCTTGTGTGGGCTGCAGAGGGTCACCTGTCCTACAGGACGGTGAAGAGCTTGGTAAATAAGAATTTACTACTCATTACCTGTTCTCTTTCATTCTTTGCAAATTTCCGTTCAAAACTAAAGATAGCTTTGTTTCAAATCGTAATAGGAGGCCGGGAACATCAGGTCGTTCTCGGGTTACACGACAGCGATGGAGCACTACGAGCGGCTATCGGCGGAGGAGAGGGCCATGATCGAGCGCGGAGCGTTTGGTCCTCTGGTTCAGGTTTGGAGGGATATCGTGAAGAGGAAGTTGCGGGCCAACCTCAGCTTGGTCCGTGCTTTCTTGGATCGATTCTGGGATACGACTTCCACGTTTCACCTACCTTTTGGTGAGGTGGGATTCACTCTGGAGGATTACGGCATGATTTCTGGTCTGCCGTGCGGGACCGACGAGATGGTGTGGCCGGAGACTGCTATGAGAGCGGATTCGGTCGAGGCGAGGAGGTTGATCGGCTGGAACCTGTCGCCGAAGGCTGTTGCAGTGCCGGGCTTGGTACCCAGTACCTATGTCCGAGATTACTTTGCGGGGAAGACCCCGGAGCTGGTGACGATTGATGGGAGGGAGACTGCTCCTCCTCCTTGTACAGCTGAGCAGAGAGCTCGTCTGTGGCTTTGGTGGTTCTTGTCTTCGATTTACCTCGGAGACAAGGCCGAGAGGCTATCGACGAAGCTTCTTCCCTTCCTTTCTGACCTGAGTTCCCTAGGACGTTGGGACTGGGTCACTGCTGGTTTTGCGGTCCTCATCCGCTTCATGAGGGCCATGGTTCGTCCGGAGTTGATGGAGAAGGGGACTTCTCCTGGCGCTGTCGGACCTGGACTACTGTTGGAGGTATGAACCTTCCAAAGCAAATTCCTTTCTTTGTCGAATCACGAAAGATCGTTATTGATTATTCTGTTTATAGGCATGGGTGTACTCTTACTTCCCGAGTCTCGCGCCGAAGAGGACAGAGCCGCTGGAGAAGGCCTATCCCGTGGTGAGGGATTGGGTGATGTGTCGGACGAAGAGCAAGCGCTCTTCTCACAATGTCTATCGGCGGGATGTGAACGCCCTTCAGCTGAGTAGCGTGAGTATCCCACTTGTATTTATATCTCTTGTACTTTGCTTTCACTTGATCATAGGAATGATCTTTGCCTTTATATTATCGCAGTGGGTGCCCAGACCTTGGGCGGAGTACGCTGGAGCGCCTCCTTTCGTTGCTGAGGTCCTTCGACCTAGGAGCCCGAGCCGGCTGTTGTTGTGGACGTCGATGGGTCCCGTGTGGTATCTGGGCGAGCGCTTGGCTCGTCAGTGCTCTCGGGGCGTGTTGACGGTTCCTATTGATCCTCCGAGGACGATGTTCAGGGAGCCTAGTGAGGCTGAGAGGGAGGCGGACTGGGCGGTGCCGTGGCGGCGACGACCTTCTTCCTCGCTCTGGTGAGGACTACTCGGCGTTCCTTTACGGGAGGTTGGCGTACTGGCCAGTAGTGGTGAGCATCCTTTACTTTTCTTGGTTTGATTTCGAGAGTTATGATGAAAGATCATCGATTAATGAGAGCTTATTTGTCTTTGCAGGAGGTCGAGGCGGCGGGCATCGAGCCCCCAGTGTACCCCGAGACTCTTGAGTACACTGACGCGACCGAGAGGACGACGATCTCCGAGTTGCGTGACTTTGACGTAGTTGTGACGGATGCTGGCTTAGACGACTGGCAGCATCTGATTCGGAGGGTGAGCCTCCAGCTTATGTACCTTTCGTGTAAGAACACATTTGATTGACCTTGTTCACTTTACTGAGAATTCTTTTGAAATGCAGGTCGCGCCATCTCGGTTCGTGGCACTATGGAGGGTGGCCAACCGGCTACGAGCTACCGCCATCGAGGCACTTGTCGGTGGTCGAGGTCATCAGGTATGAACCTCATTTGATTTCTTTTGATCTTTGATTTTCAGTTTTGTTTGAGTTGATTGACATGAGCCAATTTGTTGTTTACAGGGCGACCGCGAGCTGGAGCGAGAGTTGGCCCAGTCTCGGGAGGAGACGGCTCGCTTGTCGAGGGAGCTCGAGTTTCGGGATGCCGAGATTGCTGCTCTTATGGCGAGAGTTCTTTGAGTTGGAGGGTACCAGCAGTAGTTCTGCGTAGTTTTGTAGGCTTGTACATTTGGACTTTTGATTTTAGACATTTTTGGACTTGTTTGGGGCGCAAGCCCCCAGTTTGCTTGGACTTTGGATTTGGTTCGGGGCGCAAGCCCCCAGTTTGCTTGTACATTTGTATATATGATGGCCTGCGTGCCTTTGCTTTCTTTGGGTTGTGTTGCTTGAACCTGCAGGTTAGTTCTTGAACAGGTTTGGTAGACAACGGTTTACGCCGTCATGCTGCCGAAATTTACATGGAAATCACGTAAAACATACATTTTATACACATATGGCCTTAATTAGCGCAAAAGGAGACTCAAAAGTATATAAAAGGTGCAAAAAATGCAAAAAGCAAAAAATTTTGTCAGAAATGACCGGACGGTGGGGAGGGTTACCCCCTAAAAAAAAGAAAAAAATAGAAATCTGTAAGTGTAGAAATGAAAATGTTGAAATGAAAACAAAAGAGAATTTATTTTCTAAAAAAATGAAATTAAAATGAAACTTATAAAATTTAATTAAAATGAAATTTTATTTCCTAAGAATAATTAAAATAAAAAAGAATTAAGTGTGATGAAAATGGCGAAGGTGTCGATGTCGCCTCGAAATGCGTGCCCGCGAATTTAGGAAGTTGGAAACATGGTAAACTGCTCGTATTTACCAAAATAAAATCCCGTAGGAATAGGAAATTATTCGTTATAGAGTTAGGAAAGATCCAAACGCGGAAATCACAGGAGATGAGCCTGGGGAAGAGGCGCAGCATGAGCTGCGTCGCTTTGAATAGGCGCAGCAGGAGCTGCGCCTGTTCCCAAGTTTGTCTCTCCTGGCGAAATTTGGAAATAGCAATTAGTATAAATAGCAGCGTCGACGAAGCTTTAAATCATATAATTCTTCCGTCTTTTCTCCGTTAATCTCATAAAAACTCCCAAAATAAATTTTCAAGAGAAAATTTGTCATCATGAACACTTTGGAGATCCGTTTGAAGGAATGGACTAATGAATTTTCGAATGTTGAGAAGCACGACATGGGTGCTCATAACCTTGGGTCTCTATTGAGTTTAAAACTCATTAAGGTGGTAAAACCGTTCTTGGATGCTTGTCTTGACTACTGGGACCCAAATTGTCATGTTTTCGCGTTCCCAGGTGGTGACATTTGTCCTTTTCCGGAGGAAATCGCTGCTATTGGTGGGTGGGATCCTGAGCATTTACCCGCTATTCCTTCCACTTCACAAGGGTATAAGACCAAATTCAGAGACTTGCTTGGATTGACTAGGCTCGAGGTTGATCGCTTGGTTACCCCGAAAGGCGTGAGAATGCTGGACTTTGTAGACCGATTCATCAACAGAGCTGACCCCACAGTCTCTTATGTTGCTAGAAGGAGAGCCTTTGGCTTCTGTTTGCTGCATGTGTATGTCTTTCATGGACATGTTGATGAAGATTTGCGAGGTGATCCCCGTCTTTTGGGTCTTATCGAGCAAATGGAGTCGCGCAGAGCCCACTTGCTTGTGTTTAGGGGAGATTATCTTGGGTTTGGATAATAGGAAATCCAACCGCGATCTTCCATTCTCGGGGAGTCCCGTCATCTTACAGGTAAAAGACACCTTTTCTTTTTTTTTTTTCGGTTTTTTTTTTTTTTTTTTTTTTTTTTTTTTTTTTTTTTTTTTTTTTTTTTTTTTTTTTTTTTGTGGGTGTCTAATACCTGCCTTTGGTAGGTTTGGCTAATGGAACGGCTTCGACTGCTCGAGCCCCCAGTTCAGGCACTTTCCTATCATTCCCGTATGATTGCGATGAGGACGCGGTTGTACATGGTGGACTTCACCCGGGTCTGTGATTATTGGAAGAACAAGTTGAAGAACGATGATGGCCCGTTGATTAGGTGGGTCGTACCGTGGTGGCATCTCAAGTCCGTCACTGGAGTGTCTTCTTTGGATCCTACTAGGTCCGTGCGCATTCCGGGGTTGGAGTTCATGGTATGCATCTTTCCGGAGAGATTGATGAGGCAGATTGGGCTGAAGCAGACTATCCCGAGGCTTGATACCGTTCCGCAGACTGCTGTAGCGCTTACCACCGAGAGCCGAAGGGAATGGGCTATCAAGTGGGCCCAAAGGAATATGTGGTTCTTGAGCTTCTCCGCCAATGCCTTGTGGGTGTCGGATTCATATCTGAGGTGGAGAAAGGCTGCAACTTCGGAAGAACGCGAGAGACTGAGGAAACGCGAGCCTGTCGACTACAAGGTACGCGAGGGAGAGAAAGAGAAGGAGAAGCATCTGACAGAAGGAGAAGAAGAAGCTGGATTTCAGGTCATTCATCCTTCGAAGAAATCAAAGACTACTCCTGTTGCGGAAATGGTGGTTGGCAAGAATGGAAGAGTCAGGCCTCGAGAAAGACCGTTGGTGATTAGGTCTGAAGTGGTGCAAGAGCGCCCGGCTCGAGGTCGTGACAAGAAATATGACAAGAATGACAAGGGCAAGGGAAAGATGGAGGAATAGCCCGAGTCCTTATTTATTATTTGGTTATTATTATTATTGTTGTAATAAAAAGGAGGGATTTTTAGAATCCTAGCCTATTCTATTTTTTATTATGCAATGCACTATTATTATTAGAAAATGAATGGAATAAAAAAAGGTTGAATGGTTAAGAAACCGCTGTGATTTTCTTTTATTATTCTTGTCGAATTTCAAATGCAATGCAAATGTCCTTCTATTTACATTTTAGGCATATTGGGTTGAATCCGGTGAAGGATTGCCTACGTATTCACTTAAAAAGCGAAATCAAACCCTTGCGCGTAGTTCGAGTAAATGTAAAAGAATAATTGTTCGAAGCAAGAGCTTGTAATGAACATAGAAAATAAGCATGAGCTTTTGTTCTCAAGGTGCGAATTTAGTTTATTTGATGATATGAGGATGACAATCTCGTCAAGATGCAAGAGCATGGTGACACTTAGCTTATTTCAGCTTGGCCAGGGGCCGTTTATTTAGTGCCACAAGAGCGACGCATGGGATTACGCGAGGCGCGTTTTTGTCCTATTCTAGGCATAGTATCGTTTCAGTTGATCGAGGTTTGTGGGGTTCGAAAACTCATTCCCATCTAAGTCTGTGATTCTAACCGCACCTCCTGGAAGTATGGATTTGACTAGGTATGGTCCGGCCCAATTAGGTTTGAATTTTCCCCTTGGGTCGACGGGTAGAAGAGCTCTAACCGATTTGAGTACTAAGTCTCCTTCTTTGATGTTTCTTGGCCTAACTTTTTTGTTGAAAGCTCGTTTGATACGTGCTTGATATGTTTGGACATTATGCAAAGCGCGTAGCCTACGTTCATCCAGGAGGATGAGTTCTTCATATCTATCCCTCTTCCAATCGGCTTCAGGGATTTGACTTTCGAGTAGAATACGCAAGGATGGTATTTCTAGCTCGACTGGTTGTACGGCCTCCATGCCGTAGGTCAAATAGAAAGGAGTAGCCACAGTGGGCGTCCTTACTGATGTGCGATATCCCCATAAAGCAAAGGGTATCTTGCTTGGCCAATCTCTATAGTTGTCGGTCATTTTCTTGAGAATTGTGACAACGTTCTTGTTTGCCGCTTCCACCGCGCCGTTAGTCTGTGGTCTATAGGGCGAAGAGTGGTGATGTTTGATCTTGTATTTGGCTAGCAATTGTTCGGTTTCAGCTTGGAAGTGTGACCCATTATCGCTGATGATCTCATGTGGGCAACCATATCGACAGATGATGTTGTTCTGTATGAACTTTGCCACATTTTTAGCTGTAAGAGCGGTATAAGAAGCCGCTTCTACCCACTTGGTGAAATAGTCAATTGCTACTAGAATGAAACAGTGACCTCCTGTTCCGGCTGGGGTTATCTTCCCGATTATGTCAATTCCCCATGCGGAAAATGGCCAAGGAGATGTCATCGTGTATAGTAACGAAGGAGGGACGTGTTGTACATTCCCGAAGATTTGGCAATTGTGGCAGGGTCTCACGTATTTAATGCAATCGGATTCCATGGTGGTCCAATAATACCCTAGACGTGTGATTTTCTTTGCCATCATGGGCCCACTCATGTGAGGACCGCATTCTCCATCGTGGACTTCTTCCATCACCTTTCGTGCCTGTGAATGATCAAGGCAACGTAGGACTACACCAAGAGGTGTTCTTTTATATAATTCTCCTTGCATCAGGATGTATTGGGAAGCTAGTAGGCGTATAGCACGTTGTCCCCTTTTATCCATATCCGGTGGATAGGTACCATTAAGCTTGAAATCCAGGATTGCTTGGAACCAGGGTTCCTGTGTGATTTCTTCTTCATCGGTGATTTGATGGACATAAGCCGGTTCTGATCGTCGTTCAATACACAAAGGCATTTCTACCATATGATCTGGCATATTTATCAAAGATGCGAGTTTCGCAAGCGCGTCTGCAAATTGATTTTCCTCTCGAGGTAGGTGTAAGTAGGTTACGTGATCAAAGAATTGAGCCACTTGGTCAATCCTAGCTTGATAGGGTGCGAGGCTTTCGCTCAATTTTCCAGACCACAGTAACTTGATTGATAATCAGTGATGAATCCCCATGTACTCGGAGGTTTTTGATGCCTAAGCTTACTGCTGCTTGAAGTCCAATGAGACAAGCTTCATACTCTGCAGCGTTGTTTGTCACCTCGAAGTCGAGTTTGACAGCGATTGGTGTATGCTCACCTTCAGGAGAAATGAGCAACACTCCTATTCCGAATCCTCTTAAATTTGATGCCCCATCAAAGTATAGGTCCCACGAGTCTACGTCTGTTTGGAGTATATCCTCGTCAGGAAATGACCAAGTGTCTATGGTTTGCGCGTCATTGATAGGATTTTCTGCGAAGAATTCGGCGACGGCGCGACCTTTTATGACTTTTAGTGGCACATATTTAAGGTCGAATTCTGAGAGCATCAGAGTCCATCTTGCAAGACGTCCGTTGAGGACGGGTTTCTCGAAGAGGTATTTGACTGGATCCATTTTAGAATATATCTTGACGAAGTAGCTAAGCATGTAGTGACGTAGCTTCTTCGTTGCCCACACAAGAGCGAGGCATGTCTTTTCGAGTTGCGAGTATTTGCACTCATATTCCAAGAACTTCTTACTTAGATAGTAAATAGCTCTTTCTTCACTTCCTACAGTTTGAGCTAGCATAGCGCCCATGGCGGTTTCAGTTACCGTGAGATATAAACCAAGAGGTTGATCTCGTTGTGGTGGCATGAGCACTGGTGGTTTAGCCAATATCTCCTTGATTCGGTCAAACGCCTTTTGACAATCATCATCCCACATGGTGTGGTCTGTTTTCTTGAGTTTCTTGAAGATAGGCTCGCAAATCATGGTAAGTTTCGATATGAATCGACTTATGTATTGTACCTTTCCCAGGAATCCCCTGACTTCTTTTTCTGTTTGAGGTTGTGGCATTTCGATCAGAGCTTTGATTTTCGGGGGATCTATTTCTATACCGCGTTGGCTAACGACGTATCCCAGGAGTTTTCCGGATGTTACCCCAAATGTGCATTTCTGAGGATTGAGTCTCATGTTGTACTTTCGTAGCCTTGCGAAGAACTTGCGAAGGTTTGCAATGTGTCCCTCTCTTTCCTTGGATTTGACGATCATATCATCTACATATACCTCAACTTCTTTGTGCATCATGTCATGTAGGAGTGTAGTTGCGGTGCGTTGGTATGTAGCTCCGGCGTTGATTAATCCGAATGGCATTACTGTATAGCAATAGGTTCCCCATTGGGTGACGAAAGCTGTCTTGTGCATATCTTCCATGGCCATCTTGATTTGGTTATAACCCGCGTACCCATCCATGAAGGATAGTAATGCGTGGTCTGCAAAGATTGTCCACCAATATGTCAATGTGAGGTAGAGGGAAATCATCTTTCGGACTTGCTTTGTTTAGGTCCCCAAGTCAACACAAACACGGATTCTCCCATCCTTTTTGGGTACGGGTACTATGTTGGCTACCCAGTCAGAGTACTCGGAAACTTTGATGAACCCGGCTTTGAATTGCTTATCAACTTCTTCTTTAATCTTTAGAGCCCATTCTGTTCTCATTCGTCGAAGCTTCTGTTTCACAGGCTTGAAACCCGGCTTAATCGGGATCCTATGTTCGGCGATATCCCTGTCGATCCCTGGCATGTCTTTGTAGGACCAAGCGAAAACGTCTTTGAATTCATTTAGGAGGTCTATGAAATCGGCCCTTTCGGTAGAGCTCAATGTAGTCCCTATCCTAAGTTCTTTGGGTTCTAGTTCGGTTCCTACGTTGATGGGTTCAGTGTCCTCTATTACTGGTCCCCCTTCCCCTTCCTGTAATATTTCTTTGGCTACGTAGGGAGGTATTTCGGTCAAGTCTGGGTCTTGGTCATCCTCAGTATCATCATAAACAGAATTGCACTCGAAAGAACACAGAGAGTAAGCAGAACCTGATTTATTCATATTAAGATTTGAGTAAAGTTGAAACAAAGAAGCCAACTGATCCATGGTCAGTGGCGGCAAAGGAACAGTAGTTGGGGCATTCCCCGAACTACCGTGACTACTCGATGCTAGGCTAGGAGAAACGAAGGGAGTGGGGATGACAACAGGAGTAGACTCTCTAATGACTTCTCTAGACTCCGACTCTGACTCCGACTCCGACTCCGACTCGAACTCGTCATCTTCTGGTTCTCCTTTGAACATTTCTCCTTCTCCAGTAGTGAGCTTGAAGAGCCTTCCTTGGTTGTTGGTCCATTTGATGGATTTCCTCCATCCTTTCTGCTGCTTTGTGTCGATTTCTGTGATCAACGCGGTGGGGTTGAAGCGATCGTCCTGAAGTATCATAGTAATGACCTCATCCTGCGCGGCCCTAATGAATCGGTCTTCTCCAAACAAAAGGTTAACGGCTTGTTCGTCGAAGTAAGGTGCTTGACGGGTTTTGACGGTAGGAACCGTTTCGGGAGGAATGAAGTAGCAATCGTGAAAGATCTCGATTCCGGCTAACTTCTTCTCAAGATAATGCCAAGGTTCGGGAAACCCGTGAAAGAGTTCTGAACTTCCTTCTTGAATGAAGTACTCATTTAAGGTGGGGAGATATGGCCTCATTTGGACTCCTACGTACTTGCGATTTTGGACTTGAGCGAGCATTTCGAGAACTTCTTCAGCTGTGGGTTTGTATCCTAACCCAAGTGGTATCCTTGTCGAGTTTCCTTTCTTGTATGGTGCAAAGGTGTTCTTCCGAACTGGGTTTAAAGGCATTCCAGGGAAGTATCCTTGATTCTTGAGTATGTGGTTGACCACCAAGTTGGAGTAGGGATTATAGTACAAGGGTGCCAACTCACTTTCTATGACATTCACACTTTGGAAGCCCCCAAGTTCGTATATGGGATCCGCAAGGACTTGATTGTTTGATTGCTTCTCGATTATTGCCTTGATAGGTGACGAAGTGATCGTCACAACTTTGCCATTGAGTGGGATCTTGATCTTTTGGTGAAGGGTGGATGTTACCGCTTTGGAAGCGTGAATCCAAGGCCTTCCCAGAAGTATGTTGAATGAAGCTTCGATGTCCACTATTTGGAAGTTGACTTTTCGTTCGATAGGTCCTGTGGCTATGGTTAGGCTAGCAAGTCCAACCACTTTTCGTCGCGCATCCGTCATATGCGCGTACACCTTGATTGGTGGGAGTCCAATCCGACTCTTTCATGCCTAGTTTATATGCCGTTTTGAGGGGTATGACGTTGACTGCCGAGCCATCATCTACCAAAGTCATTGGCACATTCTTCTTTAAACAAATGACAGTGATGTATAGAGCAAGGTTGTGACTAGCGCCAAAAGGTGGCAAGTCTTCATCTGAGAAAGTAATAGGATTACTTAACCTCGGTGATTCTTGGAAGACCAAGTTGACTACATCTTCGGGAGTAGAGTTATGCGCTACATTCAGTTTGGCCAAAGCTTGCAGTAAAGCTTGGCGATGCGGAAATGAGCTTGCCACTAGTTGCCAGACTGAAAGATCAGCCTTGGTTTTCTGTAATTGCTTGAGCAAATGATCAGTGGGGTCGTCTTCGTTGTCATTTGGTGTGATGACATTGGTTGGACCGTTTTGAGTGGCGCTTTGATATGGGCGACCCGAACGAGTTAGGTGATCCACAT
Source organism: Silene latifolia (assembly GCF_048544455.1). Taxonomy (NCBI): domain Eukaryota; kingdom Viridiplantae; phylum Streptophyta; class Magnoliopsida; order Caryophyllales; family Caryophyllaceae; genus Silene; species Silene latifolia. The sequence goes on along the minus strand of NC_133534.1, from coordinate 51,227,694 downwards.
CTTGGTCTTCACCATTTTGGACTATTTCCTTGACCAAGGAGTTTTCAATGAGGTATTCGTCTTCATCGTCATCGGCCCACACCCCATTGATTGCAGCTAGTTCCTTCATTCTCATGATATCACTTTCTAGTTGTATGATTTGATCGACTAGTTTATCCACCACGGCGACTACCTCTTGCATAGTAGCATTTTGAGAGAAGATCAATGGTATACGTTCTTTAGGCGTTGCATTGGGATCGCGTAAGGTCGTTACCATGTTTTCTAGTTCCCACACTTGTCTATCTACACTCCTTGCCCATGCGATGAAGTCGGAAATGGTAGGGGAGATGGTAGAGTAGAGTCTTTCTTTCTCAATTGCATGAATTTCATTTTCGGTGGGAGAAATGAGGTGTGAGCAATCTAAGGTAGATTCATCACTTGTAATTACCAGAACTCCAAGAGGATTCTGAGTGTTGTTGGGTTTACCTCCTGGTGGTATTGGAAGTCGACCATCTTCGTTCATATCTTGAAGCACGTGTTTTAACTTGTAGCATTTTTCTGTGTCGTGCCCTTTGCCCCTATGGTATTCACAGTAGGAGTTTTCATCCCAGAACTTGGACTTTCTTTCGGGTTCGGGAGTAGGTCCAATGGGTTGGAGTTTACCTTGCTTCATTAGCCTTTTTAGAGCGTTGGAGTATGTGTCCCCAAGGTTCGTGAACTTCCTTGGTGGGCTAGTCTTCTTGGATGGCTCGAGAAGGTTAACTTCGTCGGTCTTGCTAGTAGAGCCGTATGAACGACTCGTGGACCCTTGATATCCTCGACCTACCGTTTTGGACAAGAGCCCTTTACGGATGTCATCTTCGATTCGTGTTCCTAGTACAGTTAAGTCCTTGAAGGTCTTGATGTTTTGATATCTCAAATGGTTGGCATATATAGGTTTGAGATTATCCACGAACTTTTCCACGAGGGTGGCCTCATCCGGGCGTTCAACTAGTTGAGTACTAGTCTTCCTCCACCTACTTAGGAAGTCGGTGAATCCTTCTTTGTCATTTTGGGTAAGAACCTCTAGAGTACGCATGTTGACTTGGATCTCGGCATTATCCGCGTATTGCTTCGAGAACTCGATCGCGGCGTCTTCCCAAGTAGCGACCTTTTTGTGATCTAAAGTGTAGAACCATTGCTTTGGGATGGTGTCAAGAGATGAAGGAAAGATCCTTAAGAACATCTCGGGTTTGATGCCTTTGATAGACATGTAGTCCTTGAAGGCGCGGATGTGGTTTAGAGGGTTCTCATGTCCTTTAAACTTAGGGATATCCGTCATGCTAAAGTTAGTGGGCAATTTGGAATTGACGGCTTCATACTTGCGATTGTTCTCCCTGTAAATGTCATCCCCCTTAAGGTACATCAATTGCTCCTCTAGGTATTGGAGTCTTTTCTCACTGCAGATTTGTTCCTAGGACAAGATTCTCATCTTTAGACTCGTCATCGGAAAATTGTAGCACTCCACCTTTAGGGGGAGGTAGCTTCCCCTCTACATCAAAGATACGGCCTTCGATAAGCTCAAGGCGGTCATAGGTTTGTTCTTGAGTGATTTGCATTTGGGTTATCGCGGCCAGGATTCGATCATTACTTTCTTGAATTTGCTGGAGGTTCGTTTCATCACTTGACCCAGGCATCTTGGAAACTGGATAAGAGATCGGCGACGAATCAAAACACGATCGACCATTCTATCACACTAGCTAAAAGAGGAAAAGATTTGACTCGTGAAGTGGGTGTGTGCCACTTGTGTTGAGTGAGTTTTGAAGAAAGACAAGGTCTTTGAAAATGTGTGTCCTAGTCAACTGTAGTGTAGTTGTAGGAGTGGACTCGAGGTGAGGTTTTGAAATGGGCTTGTGCCCCGAATTTTGACTTGACAAACGGACAGAGTTTTGACCGGATTTTGCGCTAATTAAAGGCCTAATTTTCGAAATTTTTGCTTGAAAATGAGGATTTTGGATTTTTGAAAATTCGTCATGGTTTTGTTTAGAAATGGTGATCACGTAAGGTTTACATATTTATACAAGCATTACAACGGGATGCTGAGTGCATTTAGAAGGGTTTTGGTTTAAAGGGTGGGTTGCCATACCGAACCATCAAACCCGAAGTCTGTGGAGAGGCTCGTGCCAAACAAGAGTAAGGCCGATTCCTAGTCCATTTCCTCAAGTAGTGAAGGCCCTTGATACAAACAAGAGTAAGCATCATGGTATGGATGACGTCAATCGCTATCCATCCTTAGGCCCAAATAAGAATTAGGACCGTTTAGACGGGACGATTGGTCGAATGGGTTGGGTTGGGCCTAGGAAGGCCGAATAAAACGGTCTAGGAAGACCGAGTTATGAAAACCGACAATTGTCTTGTACAAACTTATTCCCTAACCTTGTTCAAGTTTCACCCTAGCTACACGTAAGTGTATTATCCCCAGCAGAGTCGCCAAACTGTGGACGGCGGGCCGCCCACGGGGGCGCTTGGTGAGAAACGAGGGACAAGCGTTTGCATTTTGTAAGGAGTCGCCACCAATTTTTATGGTAAATTGGAACCGTTCGAATACCTCGTGTCATGTCAAGACACAAAGTAGTGACATGAACACTAAGCAATCGTTACCCTTAGCATTCTATGTCTAGAATGACTCTCGTGGATGCCAATGAACACGGGTGCTCACGGAGATCTGGAGTAAGGGGTGAGGGTACGTATTAGGAAGCTCTTTTGATCGAACACCTAATCCCGCCCGCCTCGATAGCGGCCTCTACTAATGATTAGGGAGTTTATTCGTACTTGATATATCGTCGGCTATATGCATGCAATGCAACATCCATAGATTAATCCTAGCATGTGAGAATTAGGCTAAGTCGGTTAACAATTAATTTAGCATACAATTGGGTCGAAGTTGGAATTAAATTCAATTACATGTGAAAAACATACAAATGAATAAAATAAACATAATAATTATAAATTACAATAAAGGAAATTACAATAATTACAACGGATTAGGCGATTTATGTCGAAAACACCCCTAAAACGGATAATTTGAGAAAAATAAATAAAAGGAATAAAAGAACTAAATACGAACAGGAATTAGGTGATATTATGAGTATTAGTAGATTAATTACGTAAACTAAACTAAGTCAAGGCAGAAAGGAGTTCGAGACGAAACTCAACTGAACAGCGCGCAAGAAATCGCGCCCTGCGGAAGAGGCGCAGGCGATTCTTTCGTCTGTTCCAAGGGTGAGTTCTGGCTGTGAAGCCGGAACTGCAAATTGTTAATGTCGATTGGTAAATTTAATGATTGATTTGATAATTGACTCGGATGAAAGTGATTATCAGGTTAATTACACATATGAATGATGGTCATAAAACAGTAAAACATGAGTAAGACGGAATTAAACGGATTATTTATGTGAAGGGACGATGTTAATGAATGACTAATTAGTGGCATCGGTGAATGGAACAAACTAAACAATTAATTAGACTAAACATGACGAATGATGACGAACATGGATGCAAATATATCAATAACGAATCCCAGAAACCCAATATGAACAGATTGAACTTCTAAAATCCGGGTTTGAATATTAAAGACGAAAACCCGTAAATATTGATTATTTAGGACTTAAGTCGGAACAATGATGAATTAAACATGTTAATGATGAATGAATAATATACATATGAAATTATTAATGACGATGTGAACGAATCAACGGAAAACAATCGAAAGCAAATATAAACGAAAAACAAATTACAGGGGACGAAGAAGAAGAAAAGAAGCAGGAACTGCCGCAGCCTCACGAAGAGGCGCAGCAGGAACTGCGCTCCTTCAAGAGGCGCAGCGATTCTTCGCGTCTTTTCTCGACGTCTGCTCATCGGAGATCCGCAAAAAACAGGTTTTAAAGCACGGTTTTAGAAATCGGTTTTAATGGTGTTTTCGACATAAATCTTACAACGACGAATAAATAAAATACAATAAATAAATAATGATTATACACCCTCAGACTTACATGTTGACGGAACGAGATGAACTAAGAAAATCGACTAGTGAATGCTCGACGCGAATGCAAGGAAAGAGTGCCCTCGTAAGAGGAAAACGATTGATTAATTTAGATTGATTGAGTGTAGTTGGTCAAATTGGTCGGTCATGCAACGGAGAGGCTGGTACCCGGAAATATCCGAGCTTACGTGGTCGGAAGTCCAAGCACGTAGGCGCCAATTAGTAAGAACAAAGTCTAGAATGCAAAGGGAGAAGAGAAGGGCGGACACTCGCGTGAGAAATATGAGGAACGAAGGCTCCTATTTATACTAATCACGTGAAGGAATAGGGTTTCGGAGACTCTTTGGAAGTGAATCTCGGAAAGATATAAAAAAGATACGTAAATCATGCAAAGAAGGGCACGGGAAGAGGCGCGGCAGCCCATCGCGTCTCTTGGAAGAGGCGCAAACTGCTTGCGTGCGTTCCCGTGAGGTTTCCTCTCGTTGAAGAAAGATTTCCGCGTTTGAGTTATGGTAGGACGGAAATAATTCGGTTATCTTTTGAATATTACGGGATATTATTTGCCAAAAGATAAAATTTATAAAATATGGAATAGAAATATCCGGAACATTCCAAACATTCGACTCGGGATTTAACAAATATCGAAAAATGGAGACGGTTTTTGACCCGGACTCGAATATACTCTAATTATCGCCAAAACGACCGTATCAGGACGTAGATGACAACTAAGAGGTCGACATTTATATTTGAGCAAACACTTGACGATAATCTTACGAACTGTCACAAATCGTTCCGCGAATCAAACATGCGGCCCAATCATCACCGGGTGGTTTGCGGGAGGTGCAGAAATGAGGTGTCTACACTCATCTTAGATGAGAATTTGTGTTCGGGAAGTTCATCTCCATATACAGGTCATCATTTTCACACACATCCGCAATTGAAATCCGCTTTAAAGCTCGTGGTATGTAGCCAGTAGGCTCTGGAACGCGTCATGTAATGTATCTTAATCATATCTTGGTGAAGATGAAAGCACATATATTTTGTCAACATAATAAGGAGTATATATATAGTGAGTAGTTCTATAAGCTTTTGTTTAGTAGAAGAACTCTAATATTAGTCTAAGCCTTTAAGATGTATCCTACTCCAACGCCACTCTTTGCCAAAATTTTATCCTATTAGCTATCAACGCACACGTTTTGATATAATTGTTGATTCTCAAACTTTGTCTTATTTATTAATTTATTAATTTAGATATTATCTCTTATTTTATTGGTCGAAAGTCGTTCAGGAAGCTTGGAGTCTCTATAATCGCTCGAAAAAAACTTTCTTTAATAATATAGATAGATATTAATTTAGCCATATTCTTTTTAGCTATCAACAGCCGAAAAGATTAGGCTTTTATAGGTAGTGTGTTAGGTGGAAAATTTTCCTATTCTTTTAATAAATAGGGGATTATGAAAATTTAAAGTAAAAATTACGGAGTATTATTAAATTTTTCGGTATGATATTTGCGGGCCAGGCTTTCTCATTTTAAGTCTTTAATATTTAACCCAGAATAACCAAACAATATATTTATGGTAGAAGAATCTGAGTGTACTCCGTAATTGAAAAAACATATTTATACTAACATAATAAGTAAGATGTTACAGTATTATTTTCAAGCACAATTGGTCTCCCTTGTGACGGGTTACCATTTGTGGCGGATATTTTGTGAGTTAAAATGGTAACAAAATGGGTTAGTGGAGAAAGGGGACCACATGAATAGTGTTATAGAGAGAGAGAAAAAGTAGGTACTTTATGAGGTAAAAAGGTATCCGTCACTCAAGAGTGACGGATATGTGCCGTCACAAACAAGAATTTGTTTTTCAAGCAAGAAAAGGGATTTGGTTTGTACTCCATAATACTCCCTCCCATCCAAACCAAAGGTAACACTTACCTTATTCGGACCATCCAAACCAAACTACCCATTCCTTTTTTGGTAAAAAACATTACTAAAAACTCCTCCTACACCCTTATTATTTACATACAATGCCATCATATTTGTGGTCCTCTTTTAGTCAAGTTTTAAGTGGTCCTACTTCAATTCCAATACTACCCTTATCTTTTCTTTCTTTTCTTAAAACTTGTGCTCCCTCCCATGTTACCTTTGGTTTGGATGGGAGGGAGTAGGAATTTGAGTGTAGTCCCGGTCATTTATTGTCTTTTGGTTTTAGCATAAAGACCAAAGAAAAAGAGGAGGGTTAATTACTAAATGACATATGGATTAAATTAGGTGTGAATGACCAAATTATTTATCAAATGCATTCTTAAAATAGATAGGACAACAATTAACAGAAACACTAAAAATGAAAAGGACAACAAAGTAATCAGATAAGAGTATGTGAATGGATAAGTATTAAAACAAGTTCGTTATCCGATTTGCGTATATTTGACGGCTTCATTCATTCGTTGTATGATCCATCCATCCATCCCTATTAAACCAGGTTGAGTCATGGATATTATCTTACAGTATCATCGTACCCACACTTTCTGTCCTACTTCACTAATCATTAATCAACTCTACTTATCCTTACCATTATTAAGGTGTTGGCCCTTCTGATTCCACGTGGAAATTGTAATTACCCAAATTTTGGGTATATCCGTTCCAAATTTGCGACAGGTTAAATATTACTCATGTAGGATAGATTAGACAAAAATAAAATGTCTGGGGACTAACAATTTATTTTGTCTTATCTACTCACATGGGTATTAATTGACCCCTCACAAGTTTGTCGTCACAAGAAAAACTTGTTGTTGTAATTAAGAGGTGAGACATTCGATTTCTGATTTAATCTATTACTCTTTCTACTCATAATAACTGAATTTGAACCTATTAATACGCAAAGTCGCAAATAAATAAAGTTTATCTCTATATTCGATTGGATATGAAAACAAAGCAATAACAAAAACGGTATTCCCACGCTTCCGTTTTTAAATTTTAATCAACTAATGTATATTTTGTTGTTGACAACTCAAGGGTCCAATTTGGCGAGTCTATGACTTCTTGTTTTTTTTTTTTTTAGACAACGGGACTTCTTGTTTGTTATACATGACTACTTGTGGCTTACAAACATTATTTGGAAAGTTGAAGGATTTTCCTTGACGGGCTAGAGAGAAAGTCAATACGACGAGGCTAGGCAGTAGGCAGGCTAGCTCAAGCCTATTCTTGTACTCAATCAGAAACAAAACATTAGGAATTAGGAAAAACAATGAGAGTTCTGAATTCGGAAGCACATATACATAATACAGTTCAAGTCTCATTCAACCGTACCCCATCAACATGGTGTTGATACCCGTTCCAGATATTTCACCAATTGCAGTTGATTAGTTAAAGCTTGTAGTAGTAAGTTTAATCTTGTTGATCCCTTGTTGTGAGAGATGTACTCTCTCTCATTCATAAATCAGTACAACTCTAAAATGAGCATGAGCATGACAGAATCCATCCCATAAGTCACAAGCTAGCAACTACAAGTACGGAACTTTTCTATCAAAAAAATGGCTTGGGCATTCAGAGGTTGGCCTAGCTCACCATCAGTCCATCACCAACAACATAGAAGCCCAATTTACAAAAATAAACTTGCAGCACGTAGTACCAAAACCACAACTACCTATAAAACTTGGACGTATAAATTAGTCCATGCTACTACAATGCATACAACAACTACTGAGTTCTAAGTATCGGTCTACATGGCCATACAACAAATAAGTGCTATTTATGAATAATGCATTCCAAACGATAATGAAGTTCTTCCGGTTACCTCCATTAGTACTGGACTTCTCCACAGCAGAAGCTTTGTTGAACGCTTCTTTCCCGACAGACCCCAAGCCTGCAGCTATCTGAATGGCAATTCATCAGCCAAAACCCATATAATAAATCAACAAGATAATATATAATGCTCTCAAGGCACACTACACCATTACCAGAAGCTGCTAGATTTTCTTCTCCACCTGTAGGAGATCAGAGATCTTGTTTCAAACCACTTCTCTCTTGCATCCACCAGTGCAGTTTGTCTAATCTCATGAGTCCATTCTTCACGATCAGGAACGGGAGTTCTATCTTTAGCCTTCATATTCATCAATTTCTCAATACCTCTGAAATTTTCCTTTCCTTGCTTGTCACAATCCAATCACTATGACTAATCCAATCCAAAAGTTCCTTAGATTCAAAGTTTGCAATTCTAATATTTCCTGACAAGCCAGGGGGAGAAACAACAGCTCTAGGAGCCTCTTCTCCGTCCACGGGAAACCTTAAGATGTCATTACGAATCTGTCCTTTTAACAATCTCATCAACTTGATCAATATTCTGTGCTTCTGGATGAGAAACAACTTCTGATGGTGAATCAATGTCAGAGGGTGAAAATCTATCCTGAAGGAGCGAGTCCAGATATATTTATTTAAAATCGAGATTGAAGACAAATGATTTTTGTGCTAAGTTGGAGAAACGTCGTTGCTAGAGCTCTTTCTAAACTGATAGGTGATATTAAAAGGTTTGTTGCAGATCCAATACTGTCATCACAGGAAATGTGATATGCTTCATATCTGACAAGGCATGAAGTGAAATCACATATTCACGTCGACGAGATCAGGCAAGTCAGGGAACCATTTGTGGATATTCAATATAGAGATGAATATATCTATAATGTGAAATACATGTTTTTCTATTATGACAAGGGTAAGACTACATACATCCGACCTCCCCTTACCCTGCAATTTGCGGGAGCCATTGAGGCACTAGGGTAATGCTGTAATTCATATTCATATTTTTGATGAACTCTCTTTGTTGTTATTATTACTCCATTATTTTGGAATAGTAAATTGATTTTAATATTACGTCAGTTATTATTCATCCCACAAATTTGCATAAGAATTAAAAAAACGCATAAAATTTCATCTATAACAAATTTAGTCAACCAGTATTGGTATCAATCAAATCAAGAAAGACATGTTAATGTATAGTCTGGACCTCCGCAAAGCAAAGGTACCAAGCTCGAGCTCCATTGTCCATACCCAAATCATGGGCTAAAGTGTGACCCTACCGCTCCCTTGATCTTCCTGCACTACGTAGCAAACGCTTTTCTGAAAGCATGGTTCTAGTATCCGTCTTTGCAATCACCAAAACTCACCCAACATCATCTCCCACCACCCCTCAAGACGCGCCATTCCTTGCGCTAAACATCAACTAACCAAAAATGTCTTCTGAAACAAACGTACTTTCACCTTCAACACAGGCCTCAGAAGAGCATTGAAGCTGCTCATAATTGAGTTGTCTGGCAGCTTCATAGATAGCGATGCCTACACTGACAGAAAGATTTAAACATCTTACATACGTATCCACCATAGGAATTTTAAGAGTTCCGCCACCATAGGCATCATTTGTGCAGTCACTTAGCGCATCAGGTGGTAAGCCGCTAGTTTCTGATCCAAACACCAGCCAATCACCGGGCTTGTATGTGAAGTCCTGCAAAATTCAAGAATTTCAGTCTTAATATCAAGTTTATAAACTCAATGTCTATCTATAAATGACCAGAGGGATAACTTGGCCAGAGCAAACCCAATGAAATTTTACCCCGATGGGTGATGGGGTAAGATTGTAAATGTGTTTTATCGATACATATAAGGGAGGAGCCAATGCGTCAATGCCATTAGCGCCCGTCTAAATGACTTCCCTAATTTTAAGTTGAAGAAAGGAGTACCTTAGTGTCGGCTACATGCATCATATTCTGGCCATTGAGGGTTCACAAATTCTCATTTAAGACGGCACTATCCGTTTTAAGCTCAAGACGGGTCAAATAGCTACCACTTTCATAGATAAGACAAAAACAAAATGCCTAGATATTAGCAAAAGACTTGTCTTTATCTATGCAAGTGGCGTGTATTTGACCCGTTTTAATCTTAAGACGGATATATCCGTCTTAAGAGAGACTTATTGAGGAGGGTTTAGTGTGTTCTAACTTCTAAGTGGTGAAATTGAATAAATAGTTGTTTGGAGGATTGTGCTGATGAGGATGATAACATATTTGCAAATAACATAATATGTGTTTCGTGTATATCCGTCTTAAGAGAGACTTATTGAGGAGGGTTTAGTGTGTTCTAACTTCTAAGTGGTGAAATTGAATAAATAGTTGTTTGGAGGATTGTGCTGATGAGGATGATAACATATTTGCAAATAACATAATATGTGTTTCGTGTATAACGCTGACATTATTCTTTTCACCATAATCTATGTTACTTCGCCAGTTCGCCCCTTCACTTTGGGACCGTACATGCACACGACATGACGCTCAAGGGCATAGTATTAAATTTTAGTCTGGGTCACAATCGAGGTATCAGCCATCGCGGCTTAAACTCGCTTAAAGCAATCATTATCGCCTCAAACTACAGTAACATATGATCCCATTGAACTTCAAAACCATTATAAAACGGTCACTCATTTCGGTCTCGTGGCCTTGTTTTAAATTCATGCTCAAGTGTATGGGTATGGAATCCGTAACCGACCCTTACCACTCTCACACTTCTTAAACAACCAAACGAAGACTCGGATGAAAGTACAATCAAAGGCCGGGTATGGGGGTATTTAGTATGATATATTTAGTTGATTTTAAGCCTTGGTTCTCAAATATGTATTCATTTCAATTAAAATTTTGATACGAAGTATAACAATTTCATACTTCTTGTTCGATTTTAAACCTATAAATTTACCTTTGACTTTGTATTATGTTTCGCTCTCCCTTTTGTTTTTCATTTTTGCCTTTTCTTTTTTCTCGCATTTTGAGATGTGCGTTCACCCATGAACGGTTTTAAAGGATGATTCATGTCAGCGACCCGAAATCATTTTGGGATTAAGGCTCTGATGTTGTTGTTGTTGTTGTATACCTGTGTCTGGGTAAGATAGACCATAATAGGCATTTTTCGAAGGAGTTTCAGTAGAAGAACCAAATGGGGTGGAGACTGTCCAATAGAAAAGCTCATAATCGAGAACAAATGTAGACAAGACTTACTGAATGTATAGTTGTACCCTTTTTGGTGAAAGCTAGCAATCGTTTATCACCATCCTGCATGAGTATGACACGATTCAGTCCAATGACGAAGAAACGTTGAGCAGAGGAAAAGGCATTGAAGAAAGAAGGGAGTAATAACCTGTAGTAAGAAGTAGTCTCGAAAGTGAGTCCAAGAAGGATGAACTTTGACGACCACATAGCTGAAGATGCAAATTAAGGTTGCCCCGTATATAAAAAGGGAATATACTGTGTTACAACTTACAAGCAGAAAGAGTAATAGTATCATTGGTATGGATACGGCCAATAATCAAGTCCCGCGCGCTTGAGTTTGGTATGATCAATTTTAAATGCCATAGGCTGTTAACATGAAATGGGGGAAACGCAAACGGGTAAAGGAGACGAGTATATTATGATTTAAACGAGGTGGGCGAAAAAAGACATGACATTTGAGTAAATAACCTCAACAAGGTGTAGTTTAACACCAGCAGCAGCACAAGTTCTAGCAATGGACCCAGAATTTCCAGGAATCTGAATAGCATTCAGGAATTCAAACTCGTTCACAATTATTGACTAAAATAAGTAAGTAAATTGAAGCTCATTCACAAATCACGATACATGTTACGTAACCCTGGAGTGTGGAGTGCATTTAACAATAAGTCTCCTTTAAGATGGTCTATGTAAGTATGTAACAATTTTTTGATAAAAAGTTACCAGAACAATTTAAATAAGAAAAATGAAGGAAAAGGGGACCTGAGGAGAGACCAATACTACTTGAAGCAGGTTGTTATTGCTGGTGCTGGTGCTTTGTGCATGATTAACTACCGGTTGCTTTACTCGGGTAGTTCTATTATTAAGCTTATCAGCTGTGGAACCCGAATTCAAATGATAACAAATACTACAAAATCGAAAAAAAGAAGAGACGATGATAGTAGAAAGAAGACATACAGAGAGCGGAAACAGAAGAAGTAGAGAAGGAAAGGGAGGGTGCGAATCGGGAGTGGTTGGGTAATCGAATAGTTGAAGTGAAGAACAAATGATTTAGGGATTTAAACCTCATCATCATCACTCCTACTTCCATTCTTTTCTATCCAGTAACTCAGCATGTATTTCAACCCCAATTTCATGAATTTCAACTCAGCTGCCTTTGGTTTTGCTATTCGGGTTTTTATCATCACTCGTCCGGACCCAAGACTATTTCGGATCGGATCATTTGGTCTGAATTACACCGGATCGAATTTTATTTGGTTTGGTCCATGGTTCGCTTATTTACTCTACCTTGATTTTTTGTCTGGTCCAGGGGCGGAACCAGGATTGAAATCTATCTAGGACTAGATTCAATTGAAACGTGTTAGTTAAAGAAAAATCCAAACTGTTGACAGATCCATATATGAGTTTTCGCGTTCCGGGACACCCGGAAAGTGATACTCCGTTTTTTGTGTACTTTGTCCAATTTTAGGCTAAAAAAAAATTTTTACTTTTTACGCAAAAATCACCTGAATATTTTGATTGGATCCCCGAATATAAAATTTTAACTATCCGTTATTGACCGTGAGTCCGTGATATAATTTCTATCGAGACATATAGTAGCTATTTTAATCAATCTTGTATTCCTAATACAATAAAAATATAGCATATTAAGAGAAACGAATTCAAAAGATTAGCAAAAAAAAAGTATCCGAAAAGAAAACATTTTATTTTAGCCGTATACAATTTTTTTATCAATCATATTTTATAATTATAACAATATAACTTGCTCAATAATTAAATACTTGATTTAAACTAGTTGTTGCACCGCGCCCTATCGGGCGCGGTGCCCCAATTTGGTGAAATGCTAATTGGAAGTAAGTCGGTAGTGTATCTACAGAAAGGAGCGTGGTCCATTATATATAAATATATTTATAGATGATGGAACAAGCCTATAATTTATTTCAAATTTGGCGTAAATACTTGAGAACGCCATGCCTAATGCAAAATATGTATAGCACAACAATCGTAAATTAAAAGGTAGAATGACAACGCCACAAAGGCGTAATACAATGCCTTTTTTTTTTACAAACAGACTACACGAACGCCGATCTTTTCCGAACATATACCATGGGTTTTCTTCCCTTCCACACGAAACGACTACACGGACGTTCATCAACGAATACATAACACAGTAAGCTTTAGTCATTAAGCTTATCAGAGGTCATCACTTACAAGAACTAAAGTAGAATTTGTTATCAACATCGAATTGTATGTGTCTCCATAAATAATGATGATAGTCACTGGTATTCCTGCAGGTTGCATAAATAGAATGAATCACTTAACACCAAATATTATAGCCGATTATTAACGGAAAGAGCGACCTACAACTGAAGCATAGTTTTCTGGATTTCACCCGATAATGAGTAGAATGGCAAAATAAAACTGGAATCTTCTTCCCTCCTTCCCCTCTACTCCTCCCTCCACCCTCTCCTCATTTCCCTCTCCCTCCATTCTTTTTAATCTGAGTACCTTCTCAATTGAGTAAAACCAAACACTCCCCCATCTCCCCACCTCTCCCCCTCCCTCATATGGGCCTGTCACTAAATACAACAATTATATATGCAAGTACAAACCATGTTCTTTGCAAAATACCAATGTTGGATATGAGCTATATGCAAGTAGTACATAGCTTATATGCAAGTATATAGCTTATACCTTATTAGATGGCCGAGCAGTGATGGTTCGGTATATCAGTATTTTTACATAAAATGCAGGGCATGAAGTTAGTCATTATGCAGTAATTTATTGACCGAGTTCTGTGGAGTCGTTTAAAAATTAGGCTATCCTATCGTTTAATGCAGTATCTCGAGATCTATTCTATTTAAATGCTCCAATATTATCTGTATAATAATATTATTAACCCTGTGTTAATTTGACCATATTTGAGACAATCTAAGCGAAACGCCTTCTAACTATTTTTGTGTAGCCAAGTGCACCATCAAATGAGACTCTTGAGCTTAAATTTAGAGACCTATAATACTTGTCTCCACAAAATAAATGTCAATCATGTTGCCGGAGGAAAGCAACATTTTTATGAGTTCATCCCAAAGGTAAACAAACATGCAGATGTCACAAGTTTAATAGGAAGAACAGAGTCACAAAACGCTTGTCTAGTGACCAGATTCCGAGAAAGCTTTGTGATTATAACTAAGCTTTGAGGAATAAACGAGTTTCGGGTGTTAAAGTTAATGGCACGATTTCAATCTGACAGGCCATTTTCAACACATAAAGTACCTTGAGCAATTATTTGCAATTTCATTTTAAAGATGAAATCATATTTTACCGGATTTACCCAATAGGTGCTTGCTGCAGAAGACGCCAGCCTGCAAACCATCGCCGATGACGGATGCTATTGTCTGCCTGATGCGTAGTCCACCTATCCCGCATTGAACCTATTAACCTACACACTAATAAAAAGCGGCAATCAACACAAGATATTTAAGACTGTTCTACAAGGCCACCATTGTAATTCCCATTTAGATGCCTTCAAATTTACTAATTGAGGAGTCGAGACAAGAGAAGAACCTTACCCATATCATCGTAGCGGATCTTTTTCGGTTTTGAAAGCACATCAAAACCTTCACCGAAAAGTAAAAATGGGTCGATCATGACTATCTCGAACATGCTAATGGCATTTTCTGCAAGAGTACAAAAAAGGGGAAAGCCTACGTACAGAACTCTGTACTAAGGTCCAGATTCCATTAGTTTAACTGATTCTCGGTATCCATATCCTTGTTAATGCACTCTGCGACTCAAAAACATTATTAAATGCATTATGAAGAAGTAATCCAGGGTGTTCTTCATCCACCTACAGTACATACGGCACCATGAAATGTATTAGATATATCATTTAGCTTAGAGATGACAATGAGTCGAGTTCGAGTTTGTTGGACCTTAACCCACTTCGTCATCCACTTGAAGAAATCCAGGTGGTGGAATTAACGAGATTCAGTTATATTGACATTCGATTGCCACGGAAGAAATGTAGCAGGCTTTAATTCAGTCATGTGAGTAATACCTTAGTGAGGTTCAGTATAATTAATGGATCTCCATATCTTAATCGAAGATTCTGGAAATGAAGTTCTGTGGCCTTGTCACTGTTGCTTCCTTCTTCAGAAACTATACCTGAAGTAAAGTATGGTCAAACAAAATACAAACTATAGTAAAAAATTTATCTCAAAGAAAATTCACACATACATATTATGTCAGGGTTAGGATTTAATAATGAAGGATTTTGTGACCAGAAAAGGGGGTATTAAACTCCGGTTCTGCACAACTGAAGTACATTTGTATAATTGTATGGGCCTTCACTACTGATTTCCTCACAGTAATCTGATTCTGTTCTATCTCCACGTGATTGGCAATGTGCCCCTTCTCATCAACACCCCTTTTCTGATATATAGCATAGATTTGATAGATAAGAATGAAAAAAGAGTTAAAACAACTACGCAGGCCAAATATAGTCTAAATCTGAGAGCAAATAATACAGACACGCCGCAAACAACCCCTTAAATCGTTAGCTCCCAAGGATTACAACAACACCAACTCGAATACAACAAAGCAAAAGGCGATATTAAAAACAGGAAAATGGGAGTCTTAAGCCTTGAAAATAAAACGTGGGCCTATATTATCCTCTAGTTTATCTTGGCTCCGGTTGAACATCGATGTGAATTGGGACCTATATATGTAAGTTTGGTGACTCAAAATTGCAGGACGCTTTTTGGATCCATGTTCTACTTGCCATAATTTCATGTTTATGCTAAAAAAAACTTGTTGCATTGGGATAAATTGAGAATGTACACAACTATTTCGATTTTTTTAACTGGAAGACAGGCTAAAATCTTGCTACAGATAACCGAATCCAATCTCAAACACTGCCCATTTGCTTTCTAAATCAAACTCTGCCCATTTGCTTTCTAAACTTTACTATACTGACATTGTACTTAATGAATTTATTTTTCCAAAAAAGAGACATTGTACTTAATGAATTTAACTTTTTGTTGTGGTACAGATTATAGCAACTGGGGTTTTCCTCATCTAATCAAATCAGAGGAAGTGGAATTGATACATCCAAATTGCTTACATAACAATGATATATCAAAATTGAAGCGAGTTATGGTACTTTCTAGAGAGGGAACATACAACACACTGACAATGTATACTTTTTGACTGCTAACTTTTTGATTTCTATTTTGCAGCAGGACATAGTTTCATTATGGTGTAAGGCACTAAAGGCTGTGCCATCATGGTCAAAATGAACATAGGGAACAACGAACTATTCTCTTCTGAAGCTGCCATTTTTTGAGCTTATAATGCTTATCTGAAGTACTGATGTGAGAGTACATTGTCCCTGCCCCAATTTGGCGAAATGATAGGCGCAAGTAAGTTAGACGTATAGCAACATAAGCGAACATGGTCTATCATATATTTAGAAATGGTGGACCAAGCATAGTATTTATTACACAACTGGCGAAAATGATTGAAAACACGATGTCTAATGTAAACTAATTAGTGAGCAACAGGCTGCAAGAAGGCAAAATGACCAACGATGAGGTAACTAATCGTTTCAATGTCTTGATTTTGTTAATTGCAGTTCTTTTTTATATAATACACAGATACCCAAATCAAAAATCCATGATATTAATTTTTAAAAAATAGCAAAAAGAGTAAACATAATCGTATGAGCTTGAAGATACAAAATAGAGGTAATTAAGGTCACACTACCTCACGCCGGCGTTCCTCATTGTGATACCTATGATCTCCGACTTCCGTCCTGAACAACCATTGCAAGAAAATACCAATTATAAAGGGCCATCACTTTCAGAAGCCAGCATGCAATCAGACATTCATGCAATTCAATTGCCACAAAATTACCTGACTAATAATAAAACTCGGATATAAAACAATAAAAATAAAAAATAACCTACCTTGTTAGAATCATGCTGATTTCTTGTAGTAGCATCGTCGCAGATCGTCGTCGGAAAAAGGAAAGATAAGCCTGAAATTAACAGCTAATCAAATACTACTCCATTCAACTCCACTCTACCTATTTGTGTTTTGCACAAATATTAAGAAGGGTGGGGTTGGGTGGAAAACATTGTAAATAAGTAATGGGGTATGATGTAAATAAGTGAGGTATGAGCGGAAAATGGTGGAGTTTGATGTAAAAGTAGTGGGGTATGAGTGGCAAATATTGTAAATAAGTAATGGGGTATGAGGACAAAATGATCATTTGGCATTCCTTTTTAGGAAATAGGTAGAGTGGAGTTGAATGGATGAAAAAAGAAATATGGTAGAGTGGAGTTGAATGGAGGAAGTATAAGTATAAGAAGAAAGAAAGAATTTGACACATGAAACATGAAAGAAGAAAAAGGGAAGAACGAACAGAAAAGAGGAAGCAATGGTGATTTATATAGTAAACATGTCTACCGAGTACCTCCTTCACCGGCATCTCTCTCTGGCCGACCTGTGCACAAAACGAACAAATAGTTGAATAAATAATATCATTTTATAATAATAATATTATGACCAAACCTAAATTAGTGTTTGTAGAATGTGTGACATGCCCATTTATTCAACCTAGCTAATATGCGGTCTATTTCGCATTCGTGATCTCTTCACATATCTCGAATGGAAGTCTCATGTTAATATCATTAAATATTGTTTTCGTAGGATTAGATGAAGACAAACCTGATACAGTTTTACAAAGCCACTTCACAGTCATCTGCTGCAATAATACGTCTTCAACTCTCATTCCACGAACCTAAGCAGCAACTAAATTTACTTACTTTGGCCTCTAAAAGAAAAAAGTTAGACAAAATTAATAATATGGGTTCCGGTATTGACAGTTATGAGACAATAGATTGTTAAAACAGATGATCACATGATTGCTAGATCTCCAATTTAAATCAAAACAAAATTGTCCAATAGTATGGTGAATTAGTGGTAATCTCGATTTTTGAATAGGATGACAAAAGGAATAGGACAGTGCTTTCGGATGATGTTTATTGCTTGAACTAAATTCTATTTGTAAAAAACTTCTACATAAAAAAGTTGAATGATCATCTTCGAGCACAACTCCACACCGAGATAAGAAAAATAGTTGCATCATTACCTGCTTAATTCTCTTCAGAACTGCTTGAACCTTATCCAACTTTGTTTCCACAGGCTAGTTTTCAACTTGACTCTCACTCTCCGCATGACCTTGCCTACGAAAATTGGTATCGAGAGGAGAAGAGATCGACTTTACATCATCCAAAAACAGTGTCTTTGATGTGGAAATTCCCTACATTAAGAGAATTATCAGCTCAGTATCATCAAACAAACTAACCATTACACAACCAAAGACTCTTTACTATCTAACACTAATCAAGTATAAACCCCATTAGAACTGTACTCTGAACCTCGATATCAGTTTCCTAATTCTTGCCTAATTCTTGCGGACACCCCATTCAACAATCCTAGCGCCGTCATTATCTTATACTATTTCCTTCATGGTTATCCAGACATAGAGTTCAAATTCCTAACCTTTCAACTCCCAAATACATTACATATTAGCCCATTTCTCCGAAATAACAATCAACAGAGCACCTCAAACAAAAACTGCATCCATTTGTGTTTGATTACAGATTAAAACAATCATGGAGTAGAAGGGAAAACCTTTAAAACGTTGCTTAAGAATTAAGACCAGTTAAGATGGTGAACCAGCAGCCTGAAGACAGGAGAAGTAAATAAACGGCCAGTCTCGAGCAAGTACTGTAAACATCGTACTGATCGACACAATAGAAGTGATAAATCAAATGCGGATAAATTAAACCAAAAGAATATAAATCTAAATGATCAAAACGACATAAATCAAAGCAAAATCACATCAAATAAGTGGCACAAATTACGATTGATTGAAATTCTTTTCTCTTTTCGTCTCTCCTCCTATTTTCTCAATCACCACCGCCAACCATTACATTCTACCACTCACTAATTAAACTCTCTCAATTACCCTAATTTATCCCTAATTTGGTTAATTCCTAATTAATTTTATCTAATTTAGGAGAGAAAGAGTGTGTAGGAGTGACGAATTAGGGTTTAAGAGGTATGGCTTCCGATGATGATCTTATGGATGCTTATGATGGTAATTCTAGTGAAGATTATTATTTTAGTGGTGGTGATGATGAAGATGAAGAATCTGATATTGCTGAACTTATTGATGGTGGTGATGATGATGAGAATGATGGTGATTATGGTTATGCTAGCGATGATCATGGGTTGTTGCATTCCGAGGTTTAGTTTTATTTGATTGTATCTGATTATAGCTAAAAGTTTAATTTTTGTTATTGTTTACTGTTTTATTGTTTTATTCGAAACCGGTTTATTTAGTTGAATAATAAAATGTAGCGAGAATTGGGGTAGAGTTTATCCGGAAACCAATAGTTTTACTGCTGTGAAAAGAAAGTAAGAAAATTTAGTGATTATTGTATAAGTCGGTTTTACAAAGACGGTGTTTATGCATAGAAACACTCTTACTGATAATATATTAAATGAATGTGGTCTTATTCGATAATTTTTGAAGAAAGTCATTGGGATGGTTAGAGGAAAAAAGTACTCCTACATGATTATTTTGGAATGATTCAAAATGGAAGTAGCAGTGTTGTGAATAGAAAGTAAGAAAAAAAGTAAGAAAAATTAGTAATATGACAGAACAAAAGTAACATAATGTCAATGAAAATTGAAAAATATTAAAACAAACCCCTTGAAAACTTTGTTTAACACTTTAACCTTCCCGCTCATCTACCAGACATAGTCCTAATATCTGTGTGGGAAATTGCAGAAATGGAACGCCTGAATTGCAAAAATTGAACGCCATTGAAGAAAACCGAGAACTTTGCATCAAATTCGAGATAACAATGAGAAAAAGGACCCTCTGAAGGTAAATTTAGGGAAGTTTATATTATTATTAAAACAAAGGGACACTATTATTCGAGATAACACTATTATTTGTGCTTGGAGTATGATGAGCCCAAGGTACCCGCTCCTCTTCACAACTGACTCACCTCCATCGCAACCACCACTCTCTTACTACAAGAAACTTAGCGCAAAAGGAGTAGTGGACAATGCCAATACGGAAAGTCATCCTCTAAGAAAGCATTAACCAAGAAAAAGAATGAGGCAACATAATATGCAAATTGTAGTACAAAGAGTCTATTTGGTGTCAGAAAGACTGTGCCTTTATGTTAAGAAAAACCCAAAATTTGGAACATATGTTATTTACTTCTCATCTTTAGCAACCTTTCATTTACGTTGTGTCACATGAGAGTGTCTTTGCAAAGAGTCATTGAGGACAGTCAATTAGGAATGAAGGAAATACTATTAAGCGTAAATCACACTATCAAACAAATACCAATATCTCGTTCCCCAGGCAACTTGAAAAGCATTACTGCCTACAATTACCAAAATAAACAACAGTCGGATTATGCACATCCCAAATATCTAGGTTCATCGCATGAGAGAGGACAAGGGTATGGCGGGTTTAGAGCCCATTTCTCTTGAATTAGTTCTTTGTCAAGTGCCAACTAATGTATGGTTCCTGATTGCTAGAATTAATCAATTTCTCGAGTCTACCTCACAATTTATTTCAAGAACATTGTCCAGCTAATCTGCAAATTCTGAAGACATTCCTAATTTTCAATTTCATAGCACATCACCTATCTACAATGTAGTGGATTTTTCGTGTAGTCTGCTTAAACTAATAATCATATTTATGAAGGGCTCTTGATTAAGCATGGGTTTAAGGAAGAAACAAAAGACAGTGAACTAAGCATAAATTTAAGCAGCCACGAATGTTTATTACCTCCATCATTATCACTGTCCTCAGTATCCCATTACGGAGGTGAGGTCGAGGGGGTACCATTCTCAACCTGCTCAGAAGACCTCCAGTCAGCTAATGCATCACTCGACTGACAACGCTGCCCATTCGACAATCCGTTCGGTACTCTTCCACCAGCGTGTTTCTCACTTGCAGTTCCGGACATATCACAGCTCTAAAAAAACTCCCTCTACACCATTTCAGCTCCTATTGCTGCAAATCAATATTAACGTCAGAACATAATTCAAGCCGTTCTTCAGACAAAAATGAAAGGTTGTTGACTGTCATATGTGTAACAGTTACAAGTGTGCTATGTTTTTTCGCTGTTATTGTCGGTATATTTATTTGGAAAACCTACGGGAAGGGGTAAGAAAAAGAATTTGGCTTTAATGCTAAGAATTGAGTCGAAAAGGGGTTCGATTAAGTTCTCATTTATCGAGATATAATGTCGGCTACTAACGGGTTCAGTAAGAGCAGGATCGTAGACCAAGGAAGAACATCAACTGTCTACAAAGGAATTCTCAGTGATGATCAGGTCGTGGCAGTGAAGCGATTTCATTATGTTAATCGTCTTGATATCCTTACCCCGTTTACCAATGAATTCGCTACCATGTCTCGTGGTTTAAGGTGTAAAAATCTGGTTAGCGATTAAATCCTCAAAATCATCTCAGGCGTAAGAATCTGGTTAGCCAATCAAGTCAACCAACGGAGCCACCATCACGCAAACTCATATGTATATCATCAAATTAGTTGATCAAACTTCAATAAAATCATAACACCCAGAAACATCCAAATAATACAACCGTAAACCAATCTGAAAATTAAAATAAATAGATGTAAAATGAGAAAGAGGAAATTAATTGGCGTCGTTTGGCAGTTCGATTTTATTAGCTTCTAACAATCAATTGAAACCTAAATCGTAAACCACATTGATTAAACCCTAGTAAACAAAAGCAACATAAAAACTAAGAACTAAAACTCATTTATTAACTTACATAAAGATGAAAGAGAAGAAAGCGCTTCAGACGAAGATATCCACCATCCGTCCTCAACACTATTAGAAATCACTCGCGAATACCGCTTGTCCTCCGATCCGAGGCATGCAAATAGGAAAATGGAAGAGAGATGGGGGAAGAGAGTAAAGGCGATGAAATGGAGAACCACTGAGATGAAGTTACTAAAGCAGCAGATGAGTAATAGAGAGAAATGCATGGCTCAGGAAAAAAAAAGGAGCGATTTGAGAGGATGAAGAATGAAAACTGAGCCTTCTGAGTGAAGTATGGCTGAAGAAGAAGTATAGAGAAAATGCATGGCCCGAAAGGACAGAGAGAATGAAGTGGAACGGAGAAGAATATAAGAATGAAAGGAGGAGGGGGCAAAATGGTCAGAAAAACATAAAGAAAGGGCAAAATGGTCAGAAATGCACAATGTTACTGTGCTGGGAACAGTAACCCATCTTTGGGTTTTTTTAATATCATCAAATTAGTTGATCAAACTTCAATAAAATCATAACACCCAGAAACATCCAAATAATACAACCGGAAACCAATCTGAAAATTAAAATAAATAGATGTAAAATGAGAAAGAGGAAATTAATTGGCGTCGTTTGGCAGTTCGATTTTATTAGCTTCTAACAATCAATTGAAACCTAAATCGTAAACCACATTGATTAAACCCTAGTAAACAAAAGCAACATAAAAACTAAGAACAAAAACTCATTTATTAACTTACATAAAGATGAAAGAGAAGAAAGCGCTTCAGACGAAGATATCCACCATCCGTCCTCAACACTATTAGAAATCACTCGCGAATACCGCTTGTCCTCCGATCCGAGGCATGCAAATAGGAAAATGGAAGAGAGATGGGGAAGAGAGTAAAGGCGATGAAATGGAGAACCACCGAGATGAAGTTACTAAAGCAAAGAGATGAGTAATAGAGAGAAATGCATGGCTCGGAAAAAAAAGGAGCGATTTGAGAGGATGAAGAATGAAAACCGAGCCTTCGAGTGAAGTATGGTCAAGAAGAAGTATAGAGAAAATGCATGGCCCGAAAGGACAGAGAGAATGAAGTGGAACGGAGAAGATTATAAGAATGAAAGGAGGAGGGGGCAAAATGGTCGAAAAAACATAAAGAAAGGGCAAAATGGTCGAATGCACAATGTTACTTGTGTCTTTGGGAACAAGAACCCATCTTTGGGTTTTTTAATATCATCAAATTAGTTGATCAAACTTCAATAAAATCATAACACCCAAAACATCCAAATAATACAACCGAAACCAATCAAAAATTAAAATAAATAGATGTAAAATGAGAAAGAGGAAATTAATTGGCGTCGTTTGGCAGTTCGATTTTATTAGCTTCTAACAATCAATTGAAACCTAAATCGTAAACCACATTGATTAAACCCTAGTAAACAAAAGCAACATAAAAACTAAGAACTAAAACTCATTTATTAACTTACATAAAGATGAAAGAGAAGAAAGCGCTTCAGACGAAGATATCCACCATCCGTCCTCAACACTATTAGAAATCACTCGCGAATACCGCTTGTCCTCCGATCCGAGGCATGCAAATAGGAAAATGGAAGAGAGATGGGGAAGAAGAGAAAGGCGATGAAATGGAGAACCACTGAGATGAAGTTACTAAAGCAGCAGATGAGTAATAGAGAGAAATGCATGGCTCGGAAAAAAAAAAAGGAGCGATTTGAGAGGATGAAGAATGAAAACTGAGCCTTCTGAGTGAAGTATGGCTGAAGAAGAAGTATAGAGAAAATGCATGGCCCGAAAGGACAGAGAGAATGAAGTGGAACGGAGAAGAATATAAGAATGAAAGGAGGAGGGGGCAAAATGGTCAGAAAAACATAAAGAAAGGGCAAAATGGTCAGAAATGCACAATGTTACTGTGCTGGGAACAGTAACCCATCTTTGGGTTTTTTAATATCATCAAATTAGTTGATCAAACTTCAATAAAATCATAACACCCAGAAACATCCAAATAATACAACCGGAAACCAATCTGAAAATTAAAATAAATAGATGTAAAATGAGAAAGAGGAAATTAATTGGCGTCGTTTGGCAGTTCGATTTTATTAGCTTCTAACAATCAATTGAAACCTAAATCGTAAACCACATTGATTAAACCCTAGTAAACAAAAGCAACATAAAAACTAAGAACTAAAACTCATTTATTAACTTACATAAAGATGAAAGAGAAGAAAGCGCTTGATTTAAGATATCCACCATCCGTCCTCAACACTATTAGAAATCACTCGCGAATACCGCTTGTCCTCCGATCCGAGGCATGCAAATAGAAAAATGGAAGAGAGATGGGGGAAGAGAGTAAAGGCGATGAAATGGAGAACCACTGAGATGAAGTTACTAAAGCAGCAGATGAGTAATAGAGAGAAATGCATGGCTCAGGAAAAAAAAAAGGAGCGATTTGAGAGGATGAAGAATGAAAACTGAGCCTTCTGAGTGAAGTATGGCTGAAGAAGAAGTATAGAGAAAATGCATGGCCCGAAAGGACAGAGAGAATGAAGTGGAACGGAGAAGAATATAAGAATGAAAGGAGGAGGGGGCAAAATGGTCAGAAAAACATAAAGAAAGGGCAAAATGGTCAGAAATGCACAATGTTACTGTGCTGGGAACAGTAACCCATCTTTGGGTTTTTTAATATCATCAAATTAGTTGATCAAACTTCAATAAAATCATAACACCCAGAAACATCCAAATAATACAACCGGAAACCAATCTGAAAATTAAAATAAATAGATGTAAAATGAGAAAGAGGAAATTAATTGGCGTCGTTTGGCAGTTCGATTTTATTAGCTTCTAACAATCAATTGAAACCTAAATCGTAAACCACATTGATTAAACCCTAGTAAACAAAAGCAACATAAAAACTAAGAACTAAAACTCATTTATTAACTTACATAAAGATGAAAGAGAAGAAAGCGCTTCAGACGAAGATATCCACCATCCGTCCTCAACACTATTAGAAATCACTCGCGAATACCGCTTGTCCTCCGATCCGAGGCATGCAAATAGGAAAATGGAAGAGAGATGGGGGAAGAGAGTAAAGGCGATGAAATGGAGAACCACTGAGATGAAGTTACTAAAGCAGCAGATGAGTAATAGAGAGAAATGCATGGCTCAGGAAAAAAAAAAAAGCGATTTGAGAGGATGAAGAATGAAAACTGAGCCTTCTGAGTGAAGTATGGCTGAAGAAGAAGTATAGAGAAAATGCATGGCCCGAAAGGACAGAGAGAATGAAGTGGAACGGAGAAGAATATAAGAATGAAAGGAGGAGGGGGCAAAATGGTCAGAAAAACATAAAGAAAGGGCAAAATGGTCGAAAAATGCACAATGTTATTCTTTGTGGCGGGAACAAAACCCATCTTTAGGTTTTTTAATATCATCAAATTAGTTGATCAAACTTCAATAAAATCATAACACCCAGAAACATCCAAATAATACAACCTAAACCAATCAAAATTAAAATAAATAGATGTAAAATGAGAAAGAGGAAATTAATTGGCGTCGTTTGGCAGTTCGATTTTATTAGCTTCTAACAATCAATTGAAACCTAAATCGTAAACCACATTGATTAAACCCTAGTAAACAAAAGCAACATAAAAACTAAGAACTAAAACTCATTTATTAACTTACATAAAGATGAAAGAGAAGAAAGCGCTTCAGACGAAGATATCCACCATCCGTCCTCAACACTATTAGAAATCACTCGCGAATACCGCTTGTCCTCCGATCCGAGGCATGCAAATAGGAAAATGGAAGAGAGATGGGGGAAGAGAGTAAAGGCGATGAAATGGAGAACCACTGAGATGAAGTTACTAAAGCAGCAGATGAGTAATAGAAAGAAATGCATGGCTCAGGAAAAAAAAAAAGGAGCGATTTGAGAGGATGAAGAATGAAAACTGAGCCTTCTGAGTGAAGTATGGCTGAAGAAGAAGTATAGAGAAAATGCATGGCCCGAAAGGACAGAGAGAATGAAGTGGAACGGAGAAGAATATAAGAATGAAAGGAGGAGGGGGCAAAATGGTCAGAAAAACATAAAGAAAGGGCAAAATGGTCAGAAATGCACAATGTTACTGTGCTTTGAACAGTAACCCATCTTTGGGTTTTTTAAAGAGTATGGATATATGTAACCGATAAAATATCCATAAGAGATTGTCCCATAAATTTGAGTTTTGTATGAGAAATGAATAATATTAGTTTTAACCCCGTGCAAAAAATGCACGGGTCGTAATAGAATTTGCACGGATTTGCCACTTAAACATAGACCTAACAAATGGGTCAACCGACTCGGATTCAGGTTGGATTATTATCGGGTTTGCAAGAGTTTGAGTCGGGTTGGTGATGGTCATTTATGGGTCAGCTCTTTTTCGGGTCCAATATTATCAAGTTATTAATGGATAATAATCATGTGCAATAATCAACATTCAGGTTAGGTTATGTTGGATCGGGAGAATTTGGGTTCGGGTCAAGCTTGAGTCTCGAGCTTGGGTATCAGGTCGGACATGGACCAGGTTATACGGTTGGGTCAGTTTTGGCAAGTTTACTTAAACTTATATAAAATACTTAACTAATCACTAAGACGGAGGGAGTATCATATAATATATGAAAAGTTGTAAAATAAAATAATAATTACCCGATAATCCAATATGACGGAAATGTAAACACACCATTAACATTGTTTAACAACTAAAAACAAAGTTTAAAATATGAAGCAAAAAAAAAAAAAATACTAACAATCTAAAAACGCGTGTTAGAAAAATTAAGTGCAGTTTGTGAACAATGGACTCAATCGTCCAATTCACCTTCATATTATATTTATGAGCCCAAATCCTCCAATTAACCCTTTACATATACGGTATTAATTAACCCTCCTATTTTTAACCCTAACTCTATCTCCGTCTCCCACATCTAGCTCATCACTTCTCTCTCCGAGATCTCACTCAATCCTTCATCCCTTTTTGGCGTTATTTTCAGAAATCAAATCGTCTTATCTTATTTGTAATCCTAATCTCAATCTCTCTCTCTTATTTATCTCTCAATTATCTCTCTTCTAATCCACAAAAGTTCATAAAGTGTTCGACTTTACTGTTCAATCGACATGAAGAAAATTAATTGGAGCAAGTAATTGATGGCGAGTCATGTATATATGTATTCTTTAAATAATATTTCGTTTTCGGTATTTCTTTGTATTTTATTTCATTGACCAAATTATATAAATGTTCTTTGTTATCTGTTGAAAAGCTTTTTTTTTTTTTCTTAATTCAAATAATCCTACATGTGTATATGTAATTGAACATTAATTTCTTTTTAAAAAGATGAAATTTTGCAAGATAGTAAGTATTCTTTTTGTAACAAAAATACTCAGATATGATGTAGATCTTATCTATTTATCTAAGTGTTTTGTTGTTTTTTAATTTAGTAAAATTTGTGGTCAGAATAAAATTTTCATTATATATATTAAGTTCTTCATCTTCATTGTATTGTAAATCGTAGATCAACTTTTCATATTTATTGATTTAGTGATTTTTTATTTGCTTTTTTTGCATTAATTTTTTTCCTTTTCAAGTATTCATTTTTCACTTTCGTATGTATATTTTGATATGTCTAACAGTCTAAGTGATCCTCTCTAAAATATGAGAGCTAAAAACAAACTATGAGGCTTTCAATTAAATTAAATAAATATTGTTGTATTTATTGATTGTTGACGGTATACAAAAATACTCCCTCCACTTTTTTATAAATGACGTTTTGCATTTACGAGGTAAGCCTTTGACTTTAATATTTACAAAAATATATTTGTTCAAAAAATATAAAAATGGTACCATTAAATTCCTTACGAAAAACTCTTTCATATGAGTATACATATCATAATATTTAGTCTTATATTTTAAGAGATATTGAAGAGAGAAGGGAGTGTCTCGAAATGCGAGAAAGTCATATATAAAAAAATGAGATAAGGGTAAGATAAGGGACTGAACTTTCAATTTTTTTACAGTTAAGGGATCAAACTTTTAAATTGTTCCGTTAAGGACCTCAAAGGCCCTTCCGTTAGAATTGCCGTTACTTTTGCTATGCAAGTTAAATTTGCATGAAAAACCAATTGATTAATTTTATCCTTCATTTGTCCAGTTTACTTGATAAATTTAATTTATCTTTTTTACTCATACATTTCTATTGCGTACGGCCCTTAGATCTTGATGAAGAACTGGTAGTAGATTAATTTTTTTGCCATTGAGTTTCTGATGTACTTCCCCATCTTTCTTGGTTTCTTCTTCAATAGTCACTCGGTGCTTCTTCAATTCCTCTCTTTTTAGTAACCTAAAGCAACAACATTACCATAACAACAATGAGAATAAAGACCCAAAAGCATTGAATTCAACAAATACAAAAATTTGACTAGATGGACCAATACAATATGTGTGTATATATGTAAATGTATAACCACAAGCACGAACATTCCGCTTTCAAAGAGAAAACCTGACCCACGAAACATGTCAATTACGACATCAGAACAACCGTAACGAAACAGCCTGAAACTTTCCTACTATACTCTCTATTAACGTACTAAGACTCCACATGAGATTTCGGAACCTACCGTGTTCTATATAACTTACACCGTACGAACAAAGATTTGCCGGAACGACGAAAAAACAGAGCATGACTGTTTTGCTGCAAATTGCAACACTGTGATTTTTATTTTTGTATGAGCTTATATTGTTGCCCTTTTTGGATTGAATGAAGGGTTTATTGTATGCCTCTTGTATTGCCCTCTGATTCCATAAACGGGCAAACCTAGAACTAACGGCAATGCTAACGGAAAGGCCTTTGAGGTCTTTAACGGAACAATTTAAAAGTTTGATCCCTTAACTGTAAAAAAACTAAAAGTCCAGTCCCTTATCTTGCCCTTATCTCATAAAAAAATAGAGGGATTACAAAGCAATTAAATCACCTTAAAACCCACGTTTGGTGATAGGGGACCACTTTTTGGAAATTCATTTTTCATCCTTATTTCAAGGAACCAATAGGAAGCTTTTAAAGGCTTCAGCTTTTATAGATAGGGGATTGGACTTTGTAAAAAATGAATATTAAAATTAGTTTGGGGTTTGGGAATTGCCTTAAATGCTGGTATTTAACAAAATTAAAGGACAAAACTAGCAAATGGGGGGAGTCGATCCCCTGTCACCAGGCCTAGAAGTCAATTCAACAACCATCTACGCCACATTGTAGAAGTGATTATTAAGTGCACTGAATTTTATTTCTTTTTTCATCTCGGGCTATAGCCCGAGTAGCCTAAGGCTAGTTCCGCTCCTGGTCTGGTCTTGAACTAAATCGAATGGACATAATAAATGAATCTTTAAAATATAACATTATTGTACTATGTTTAAACATATTATAAGATGTGTAATTATGTACTGATAATTTTTTCTTATTTTGATTGTTACGAATTTCGTGAGTTCTAATTCTATATACTACATCATGTTTATGAATTATGAGAATCATATTTGGTCCATTTAGTTCGATCTGATCTGGTCCACGTGTTTTTCTAATCTAGACTATTGAAACAGGCCGGTCCTTGGTCCACCTTTTAACCCTTATTTGGTCTTATGTCCAGAGAGTTTTGTTTGGTCCGATCCAGCACTAATGAACACCCCTAATCATGTAGTAATTATTGTGTGAGTTGGTTTCACAATGTGAGACGTTGCTTTTATATGAAAAAACATTCATTTGTTAACAACAATCTTATATGTAATACGGTCTAATTCTAAAATTTGTGTTATCATTAAGCCAGGTAAAATTGTAAAGCTATGTTGATTATCAAACCATAATTATTCATTTCTGCATTACGTATTTTACTCAACATAATACTTTGGGAAATTGTAACATTATTGATAATTTTCTAATTTATTTACATGTATTATAAGACGTGTAATTATGTACTGAGAATTTTTGCTTATTTTGATTGTTACGAATTTCTTGAGTTCTAATTTCATATACTATATCATGTTTATGACAATCATATTTGGTCCATTTGGTCCAATCTGATCTGGTATGTAACACCCACATATACAAAGATACCTTACCAAGGACCACCCTAGCATATAACGGTGCTACCATCTTGGTTGCCCGAGGTAAGTATATCAACAGTGACCATCAAAGAACAATTATTTAAAGTATAAAGTTAACTTATTACTTCGTCTCAAAACTGTAAACCAAAGTATAAAGAATGTAAATCAAATACAACTCAAAAGTATTTAAGGACTCATGACAGCGGAAGCTAAGACTCTAGGTGATGACATCTTATCCTCGATCCCGCAGCTAACATGAAATCATCACCTGTCAATATCTGCTCACCATCCCCGAATGGATCACCACGGTTTTAGAAAACATAAATGGGGTCAGTTCACTGAATAATCAAGATAAGAAAGATAGCAAACAACATCCAAGTCAATCCACACACATTCTTCCAAACTCCATCAGTAACTAGTAACCGACTACATACTCAAGTGTGTAGTCCTGCCAGATTACCCATCGCAACAAGTAATCCTCACCGCCAGTGGAGGACCGCAGCCTTGCCTACCTAAGCCTCGCTCATCGCAACGAGCAATAACCCATGTCCATTAATGTGCACATCCCTCTTGTGACGGGAACCACAAGGGGCGAATCAAAGGCGTGAAGTCATTCCCGAAGATGACTCCACTCAGCCGAGGACGCACCTCGAGAACCACATATAAACAAACAACCAAGCCAACACCCAAGAATGTCAATTTCAATAATACTAATCATGCCAGTACAACAATCAACACCGTCTTAAATCAATTAAACAGGCAACTGAGTAGGGAAACCCTACCTTATTACGAATCCAAATCACAAGCACACGGCGGAAGCTTGAATTGTTCCTCTACGAATCCTTCACCTAACAATAATCACAATCATGCCTATGTCACAATCATACCAAAAACCCATTTTTCCCAAACTGACAATTAGGGCAAAACTCTCAAGACAACATACTAAATATTAACAATATACAAGAAACTTACCAAAGAAATCGGGACAAAAGACGGAACTAGACTCACGATCGATCAATAGCCTTGAGAGTGATTAGGGTGATAGAGAGATGATGAACGTCGTTAGGTTTTGTAAAAGTGATTTGTAAATTGTTAAAACGTAATTAATCTCTAATCACCTTAATCAAAACCGCGGAAATTAATCCCGTCAGACCGGTTACTCGGTCGAGTACCTGAGGTACTCGGCCGAGTATCTCACTACTCGGCTGAGTGTTCCAGGACAGTAACCTGACCAAAAAACACACGACACACTACTCGGCCGAGTTAGCCCTATTCGGTCGAGTAAACTAGACTCAGGAAACCGTGGTATTACAGTCTTCCCTCCTTAAAACGAACTTCATCTTCGAAGTTCACACTCATCCTATATAGCATGTTCACATACCACTCCACTAACTAACACCATTCAACTCTCATCCTTCAACCTTGACACTAACTCAACCAACAACGCCTACCTCAACAACGCAGTTCGCAACATAGCATCAACCATAGAATAACCCTCCTAACTCCATAGTATTATCGAATACCAACAACACTAGCGCCGCCAACTTTGTCTTACTTCCATACCGCTCACTTGCAAATTCTATATGAACACAATCCACCAAGCGAGTTGTTACATTCTACCACCCTTAAAATGAACTTCGTCCTCGAAGTTTACTCACACCCATAAACATCACCACCCGAAACCGCCAACACTATCGCAACCATTTATACCTACAACCTTACTCCATGACCATACACATAAAATATATACTACTACAAGCACCACTTTTACCTCTAATAATATCAACCACAAGTCCATCTTATTCTACACCAAGACTCAAAACTTCCAAATACACTGCAACATGCCTAACGATCGAACTTCCTCTGTCACATCCTACCCCTCTTAAGATAAATGTTACGTCCTCATAACGCAACTAGTACTAAATCCTTAGCTACTTCTTCCCATTATAACCATCTCATGTCATCGATCACTGACTATAGTCTCAACACCAACAACCATTCCCATTTCCAAGGCTCTCTTTCTCTAACAGTTTCATACCTCTAAACACTTTGTACACCACCCATCATATACCACAAAATCCTCAGCATAACCACCACTTCAACTCTTACACATTACCGCACAACCACATCCTTCCCTATTCTCGCACTTATCCTCCACAACATCACCCACGATTCATAAATTGTTACACACTCACTAGGTCCTCAAATTCCCCTTTGTATTGTCGTCAAACTCGTCCAAAACTTAACATGATACTAATTCTCAAACACTACATACTTACTGCTCTAATAAAAGACTATGAACCAACCGCAACTTCCAGCTCATTACCCACATGTTCTGCTAATTACTTGCCACTACTATGTCAACAAAAGTCTCATCTAAGATTAGATCGAAAGTGTTCCAACCACCTCCCACAACTATGTTTCTTCAATAAGGTATCACTGTAACTATGACAACATCGACCACATGTGCAACTCTCTTCCATATTATACTCTAGTCTAACCCACAAGCCAAAATCACTAGAAACAACAGTAAACAAAATAACAATCTATATACCCATACTAGGCTGACATATACTTTCAGAAGTTCGTCTCACTAGTATTCCGCCTACTCCACCACAACCGATGACGTCATCGCAACATCGCCACCACCATCTGCACCGCAGCGCGAAAGTACCTGCATCGTAACACGGAGTACCGTGCTTGGATCGCAACCCGAGACACCACAACCACATCGTTAATCATCGCAACTTATACAATCTCATAATTACTGTCTCAATACAACTTCCTTGATAAAAGAAAACTCCCTTAATACCGCTTTACTAGATCACCAAAACACAAGATATTACACTGAATAATTAGATAACAACTTTATGAACATCATACCACACTACTACTCATGAAATCAGAACCTCACACAATCACTTACACACATCAGACTCATAATCAAATCTAACTAGCCAATCCTGATCACGTAAGTTACCACTTGATTAAATACATCTTTCACACGAGGTTAAACTCATATGCCCATTCATAACATATTCTTCCAATTCGTATAGCTACCACCACCCGATCAAAGTAACCATAACATTAATGCTCAATTACTGGCAAACGCCTCCTATATTCACATCTTATACTCCCTCGCACCCTGACATACTAATCCAGTCCCTACCAAAAATCAATCTCTTTCGAACGGCTCACTTCCTTATTTAACATCACCCGTAACCACCAGTGACAACACCATGACACCACCATCTTTCGTATCACTACTCTTTTACAAACACCTCTAAATATAACAATTTATTTCCGCTCTTTGGTTATCATCCCAAATAACGAACCTCAAATCCATCAACAAAAATTACCTCAACAACTATTCAAATTTTATCCTTGATTATATTGTCGCCTAGCTCACCGCTATAGTCTCATACCATGCAAATGCTCTACCAACTTCTTACTCCTTTAATTCCTCGAAACTCATGACTAACAAGTCGCTCTGCAATTTATATATATCACTTAACTCACACCCTCATTATAGTATCACACAACTCCATGATTCCTTACTTTCGGGAACAAAGTTCCTTTTAAGGGGGAAAGACTGTAATACCCGCCCTGTTAGGGACCCGTTGACCGACCCATTGACCAAATGAGGGCCTTAGCAAAGGATACGGGAGAGATTAGTTGATCAACGTAACTTGTTGCTCGACCTAGTTAGGGTTACTCGGCCGAGTAGTTAAGATACTCGATCGAGTAACTCGTCAATCAGCGCGTTATTATAAAACAGGGACTCTTAAACATAATTCATTTTCGACGGTTCCTTTCTCTTTCTAAACCTAATCTCTCTCTTTACCAATCCTCTCTTCTCACCCTATACTTCATGTATGGCCATGAACATTAATCCGGAAAAGGTGACGGTCTAGGCATGAAGTCACTGAGTCGAGTTGTCGCCGTCGTCGACATCGGTCTGCGTTTCAAGGTGAGTTTGTGATTTGTTGTTATCTTTCTGTAGATCTTGTATAGTTTAGTGATAGGACATGATTGCTACTTATAGGATTCGTCATGGAGTCTTGCTTGGCTTGTTTGATAGACGCACTTTCATGGAATAACGAAAAGGTAGGGTTTCCCTACTCAGTTGCATAATTAAATGATTTAAGACAATGCTTGATTGATGTTTTGGCATAATTAATATTCTTATTAGAATTGTATTGCTTGGATGTTTGGATTGGTTGTTGATTGTCTATGGTTCGTGAGGTGCGTCCTCGACTGAGTGGAATCATCGTCGGGAATGGCTTCACGCCTTTGATTCACTCCTTGTGGTTTTCGTCACAAGGGGGATGTGCACATTAATGGACATGGGTTATTTGCCCCTTACGATGAGCGAGGCTTAGGTGGGCAAGGCTGCGGTCCCCCACTGGCGGTATGGGTCTCCTGTTTCAATGGGAGCCCGACATGGCTACATAATTCGGTGTTTACTTAGTTACTGGTATTGGTGGAGTTTGGAGGAGTATGTATTGCATGACTTGGATGTTGTCTTGTTATTTTTCTTACTTGGTTATATAGGTGACTGACCCCGTGTTATGTTTTCAAAACTGTGGTGATCCATTCGGGGATGGTGAGTAGTTGGTTTAGCAGGTGTTGATTGTTATGATGCTTGCGGGACATGGAAGGGAAATTGAGTCATCACGTTGTTTAGCAAGTTGCCGCTGTCACTCATGTGTAGTAGTCTTTCAGTTGTTAGATTTGTAATCCTTGTCACGTTGGGTTAATCTGTAAAGGATACTTAATAAATGTTTTGTTATTCTTATTTTTTCTTTGAGGAAATGTTTTGTTATTGTTTATTTGAAATACTTACCTCGGGCAACCGAGATGGTAACGCTCTTACTTACTGAGGAAGGTCTTGTTAAGGCTCCTTGGTAAGTGAGGGTGTTACAAGCTCGTTGACCAAACCTTTGAGCTTGGAGGACCCTAGTGAGAGTTGGAACAAGGGAGATACGTATAGTCGAAGACCAAGTCTGAAACTCGACCTAGTAGCGGTCACTCGGCCGAGTAAGAGTAACTCGGCCTAGTACGGTGTATTCGGTCGAATATGTGCTTACTCGACCGAGTACTTGTATGACAGCGTGATATTTTATATTACGCGGAGGTCGTGACTTATAACATTTCATTCTATCATTCCGTCACATCCTAAACCTAATACTCTCTCTATAACCTCTCATCTCTCACTACCCATCTATCGCCTTACCATGATCTAATCTGGAAAGGTAGTCAGTCTCGGCATGAGGTCATCGAGTCGGGTTTGTCACCGTAACTGGCATGGTTGTTCTTCAAGGTGAGTTTGTGATTGATTATCTTTTCTGCAGTAGTCTTTGAATAGCTTAGTGATAAGATACAATTATTGTTGTAGGATACAATAAAGAGTCTTGCATGAAGTGAAGATGGATGCGTTCTATTGTTTTACGAAAAGGTAGGGTTTCCCTACTCAGGTTGCTGTATAATTAATTGATTTTTTATGATTAATTGCTGGCATGTGATCGTTGATTGGAGTTGATGGAGGTTGGTTGGTTTGTGACGTTGGTTGGAGGATTGTTGTGGAACTATGTCGGGAGATGGTTCCATACTCATGTTCGCCCCTTGTGACTCCCATCATAAGAGGGCGGAGATTAGGTGGTATGGCTGCGGTCCCCACTGGCGGTGTGGGTTACCTATTGCGATAGGTAACCTGGTAGGGCTACACAGTGATTGGTGATTGTTGGAGTTGGATATGAATTGATTATATTGTTGTATTGGTTTCCGCTACGTATATTGATTTGGTTATGGAGTTAACTGGCCCCGTTTTATATTTTCAAAACTGTGGTGATCAATTCGGGGATGGTAAGCAGTTGTTTAGCAGGTTGGATGTTGATGTTGCTTGCGGGATATGGGCGGGATCGAGTCATCACGCTAACGCTTGTGCTAGTAGTCTCATTAGTAGTTTT
Organism: Silene latifolia; assembly: GCF_048544455.1. Lineage (NCBI taxonomy): Eukaryota > Viridiplantae > Streptophyta > Magnoliopsida > Caryophyllales > Caryophyllaceae > Silene > Silene latifolia. Next base: position 51,191,701 of record NC_133534.1, on the reverse strand, counting down.
AGAGTGTTTTCTTTTGTCATGTTGTATAACCGTAAAGATACATTTTATTAACGTTCTGTTATTGTCTTTTGATATGCTTACCTCGGGCAACTGAGATGGTAACGCCCTTACTTACTAGGGAAGGTCTAGTGAAGGCTCTTTGGTAAGTGAGGGTGTTACAGGAGCTCCAAGAGGCGACCCAAGCGTAAGACGATCTCCCAACCGTCTTACGTCTTCTAAACAACCAAATATCACAATCCAATATACTCCATTCACCATCTACAACATCCACAATAAACCAAGTATGTACAAAAACCACATAAGACTTTCCACATAAGAATGAACCATCTTATGACAGAACTCATATGTTTTCCAATAAACCAACTAATTTAATTGACAAACTTCCCAAATCATGTTATAATGCAACAAGGTAATAACTGTGGGAATTAATTTGTATACTTCCCTTATTATTAAGGATTATAACGAATTTATTATGATGAATACGAGTCATAAAATAAATTACATAAACAAAACAGTAGAGAATTAAGAAATAACCTTCGGTCCTAGCTAATATGGCCTATGAACAATATCACAATGATATTCTCCTATCAGTTGCACCCAAGATGATATGAGATATGCCTTTGTTCTTTACTAGAACGATTCCCAATTTTCTGTAAATTATTTAGGGTTTTTGTGTTTTTTGTATTTTGATGAGAGGCAAGATTAGGTTAGAATTAGGGTAGAAAAAAAGTGATCTCTCTACTCCTCTTATTGTAACCGAAAAAGAGAAGTCAAGGGGAGATATTTTTCTCACCTAATTTAAAAAATTTCCGAAAATAAGAGAAAGTATTTTCTCTTTTTTTCGGTTTTCTCTACCTACCAAAAATAAGGAGATTAAATCTTCTTATTTTGGTAGCATACAAAATGTATAAAATGTATTATATATAAATTGTCATTTATTTAATTCCGTATTAATAAGTCTACTCACAACAGCTTGCAGTCGATTTATTAATGCCAGTCTGTGACAATATTGTATAATATATACTTTAAATATAAATATCGCATATTTATAATTTGCTAATTAAATATAACCGATTACATTTAATTACGAATTAACATCTTAATTCATTTAAGCTAACATTATATACATTAATTAAATATAACATATTATATTCAATTTACGAATTGACAGTTAATTCGTTTCAGCAAATATTATTTAATCGGCATTAAATAATCGTCTCATCAACACGTTGACTAACTGTTTAGTCATATAAGGCATCAATGTGATTACATTTCCATAATCACATCTCTCAAACACATCCTTTAGGTGTGACTTTTAGGACCAGTTGACCACCGCCATCTGTATGATAATAACGTCAAATTTTCTAGCAAGCCAACCGTTATTAGGTAATCGTTAATCAACTGATAAAATACGAAGTATACCCTTGTGAACCTATAAGAGATTTATCAATGTTATCACACTAATTTGTGGAGGACACAAGCTCCAAAAAACTCCCACTTGTCCTCACAAGTGTATGTGCGATAACCGATTCTCATATCCTAAAATTCCTCCCACTCAATGTAAAACAATTTGCAAAATCCGTATTCACAAAGGTCGTATTTTACAAGTGATCTGTATCAAGAGTGGTTTCCCCAACTAGAGAGTAACTTAACTGATAAACGAATCATCATTCGAGCATGGCCATGCATTTCAGTTACAACTCCTCGAGTGGCCCTGAGAAATAACTATACCTGATAAGGATTGGATATTTTCTTCAACTCGAATCCTGCAGATGTAAGCACAGTATGAAATGACCCAGAAAAAATCTACTTAGTCTCCAGTTACGGCAGACCATGAGAAAGAAACCAAAGTCACCCAAAAACTGCCTTAATCTCAAGAGACAGTCGATAGTCAAAAGAATCGACTCTAGGAACACAATGGACGTCCAATCCACGACCTGGCACCGAATGTTTTTAAACATTTAGGACTCCATTACGTTGTCACCAAAAATTTGTCCTACGAGGTATCGTTATATCCTCACATCTGTGATCGATCAGTCAACCGTTTGACTTATGGCTCGTTGAACCCACCATCAATCGACTGTACAATATAATAGCCAGAGTTATCAGCTCATTAAGGCGACTACGGACCAAAACAAATATAATGTAATTCAGTTCACTTTGTGGCGTTCAATGTTGTCGGTACAATCCACATGAAAAACAAAATATTATAAAAACTATGAAGTTATAAATAGTATATTAAAAAGATAACGTATCAAATCCATAATCAACTACTACAACTCAGGAACACGTTTAATTCCCATGGAAATAACGTGCCCTTCATGCTTATCAAAATTCAACGGTTTAGTGAGAGGGTCCGTGATGTTATCATCTGAAGCTATCTTGTCAATCACTATCTCTTCTTGCTCCACGTAATCACGGATCAGGTGAGTTTTCCGATGTACATGTCTAGATTTGTTGCTAGACTTAGGCTCATTAGCCTGGAAGATGGCACCTCTATTGTCACAATAGATGGTGATCGGGTCATTCGAACTAGGAACTATCGTAAGTCCTTGTAAGAATTGACGCATCCATATAGCTTCCTTAGCTGCTTCCGAAGCGGCATAATACTCAGATTCAGTGGTAGAATCTACTACAACACTCTGTTTGGAACTCTTCCAGCTGAACGCAGCACCATTAAGAGTGAAGGCGAACCCGGACTGAGATTTTGAATCATCTCGATCCGTTTGGAAGCTAGCATCTGCGTAACCGATTGCGCATAGCTTAGTATCGCCTCCATAAGTCAATACCTTATCCTTAGTCCTCCGTAGGTACTTGAGGATGTTTTTAACTGCTATCCAGTGTGTTTCACCTGGATTCTTTTGGTACCGACTCGTCATACTCAATGCATATGCCACGTCTGGACGTGTGCATATCATGGCATACATGATTGATCCTATTGCAGATGCATAAGGAACACGACTCATGCGCTCAATCCCTTCAGGCGTCGTGGGTGACTGAGACTTGCTCAACTGCATCCCAGACGTCATTGGAAGGTTCCCCTTCTTGGAGTTGGTCATAATGAACCTTTCAAGAATCTTATCCAAATAAGACTCTTGACTCAGTGATAACGTCCGTCGTGATCTATCTCGGTAGATACGGATTCCCAAAATGCGTTGTGCCTCACCCAGATCTTTCATCTGGAAATGGTTCTTCAACCATCCTTTAACCGAAAATAAGAGAGGAATGTCATTCCCAATCAAGAGTATGTCATTGACATACAATATCAAGAAAACAATCTTGCTCCCACTCGACTTGATATATAAGCATGGTTCCTCGACCGATCGAGTGAAACAATACTCTTTTATCACCTGGTCGAAACGATGATTCCAACTCCGAGAAGCTTGCTTAAGTCCATAAATGGAACGCTTAAGCTTGCATACTTTCTTAAGATGTTCAGGATCTATGAAACCTTCGGGTTGTACCATGTACAACTCTTCCTCCAAATAACCGTTTAAGAAGGCGGTTTTCACATCCATTTGCCAAATTTCACAGTCATGAAAAGCGGCAATCGCCAAGATTATCCGAATGGAACGTAGCATGACTACAGGTGCAAAAATCTCATCATAATGCAATCCGTGCACTTGAGTGAAACCTTTTGCCACTAGTCGTGCCTTATAGGTATCTAGTTGCGTGTCTACAGAATGCTTTATTTTGTAAAGCCATTTGCACTGTAGAGGTTTTACCTTATTAGGTAAATCAACTAGATCCCATACGTCATTCTCATACATGGAGTCCATCTCGGATTGCATGGCTTCGAGCCATAGCTTTGAGTCGGAACAGGTCATGACACCTTTATAGGTAGCGAGTTCATTACTCTCTAGGAGTAAAATGTCATTTTCCTCGACCATACCAATGTATCTGTCCGGAGGATTAGAGACTCTACCCGACCTTCTAGGTTCCTCAGGAATATTAACTGTATCATCAGTTGAAGGAACTACTTCCTCCATCTGTTCCTCGGTTGTTGGTTCTGGAATCTCCGACAGCTCGAAGGTTCTATTACTTGTCTTGTTCTCGAGAAATTCTTTCTCTAAGAACTTCGCACTAGCCGCAACAAAAACTCGATGTTCGGTAGGCGAATAGAAGTAATGACCAAACATTCCTTTTAGATAACCAATAAAGTATGTCTTGACCGATCGCGGGCCGAGCTTATCCTCGTGTCTCCACTTGACATAAGCCTCACAGCCCCAAACCCGAATAAAGGACAAGTTGGGGACTGTTCCCTTCCACATTTAATATGGAGTCTTGTCGACAGCTTTAGTCGGACTTCGGTTAAGTATAAGAGCAGCTAACAAAAGAGAAAAACCCCATAATGAATCAGGTACTACCGTGTGACTCATCATGGACCGAACCATATCAAGTAAGGTTCAATTTCTCCGTTCGGACACACCATTTAATTGAGGTGTTCCAGGTGGAGTTAACTGTAAAACGATTCCACAGTCTTTAAGGTGTTGATCAAAATCATTTGAAAGATATTCGCCACCCCGATCTGAACGGAGTGCTTTAACTTTCTACCCAGTTGGTTCTCAACCTTGTTCTGGTATTCCTTGAATTTCTCAAAGGACTCACTTTTGTGCTTCATTAAGTAGACATATCCGTATCTACTCAAATCGTCCGTGAAAGTGATAAAATATCTATAGCCATCTCTAGCGGTAATTGACATAGGTCCACAAACATCAGTATGTATGAGTCCTAATAGGTCACTAGCACGCATTCCAACACCTTTGAAGGAAATTCGAGTCATCTTGCCAATGAGACATGATCACACGTGCCATATGTAGAAAAATCGAATGCGGGAATAGTCCCATTATCGACGAGTTTCTTTACACGTTTTTCATTTATGTGTCCCATTCGACAATGCCATAGATAGGTTTGATCTTTGTCACCAACCTTTAATTTCTTATTATTCACGTGTAATACTTCCGTGGTTTGATCTAAGATGTAAATTCCATTTATGGAAACTGCTTTGCCATAAATCATTTCATTGAAAGAGAAAATACAGCTATTATCCTTTATTAAAAATGAAAAGCCGTCTTTATCAAGTATGAAAACTGAAATAATGTTCTTAGACAAACTGGGTACATAGTAACACTTATTTAAAAATAACTCAAAACAACTAGGGAGTTGGATTACGTATGTTCCCTTCGAGACTGCAGCAACTCTAGCTCCATTCCCGACTCGCAGGTCCACATCACCCTTTCCGAGAGGTGTGATGTTTTTTAGGCCCTGCAAATGATTACACAGATGAGAACCACAACCAGTATCAAGTACCCAAGTTCCGAAACTTGCATGGTTAATCTCAATCATATGAATATAAGATGACATACCAACAAGAACGACGCGGCCTGCTTTTATGTCCTCATGGTACACGGGACAGTTCCTCCTCCTATGTCCAGTCTTGTGACAATGGTGGCACTCAATGTCACCACCCTTTCTCTTTGCCTTGCCCTGTGAGCCACTAGTATCACCAAGCCCACTCTTACCGTTTCCTGGCCTTTTAAACTTTGGCTTACCTACAGTTAGGTCGCCTGGAGCTTTGCCCTTACCTTTATTCTTGTTGGAAATCGTGAGAACATCCTGCTTCATGCTCCCACTCAATTTCATATCCTTCTCGGTCTGTACGATAAGTGAGTGTAGCTCATGAGGACTTTTCTTTAATTCATTCATGTAGTAGTTCGCCCTGAAAAGGGCAAAACCATCATGAAGAGAATGAAGCATTCGGTCAATGACTATGCTCTCACTGATTTTGCAATCAAGTGCCTCCAATTTCTCGACATTCTCAATCATGTTAAGAATGTGTGGGCTAACCGGTTGGCCCTTTTGGAGTTTCGCATCAAAGAAGCGACAGGTATGCTCATAAGTAACGATTCTCGGTGCTTTTGAGAACTCGTTAGTGAGCGTGGTGAAAATCTTGTTTGCACCTTGGGCAATGAAGCGTCTCTGCAAATTGGTTTCCATTGCAAAGATGAGTACGTTCTTTATCGCACCCGCTTCCATGACGAAGTCACTATAAGCAAGTGACTCGTTAACTCCTGCATTGGGGCCTGGGTTTACCGATATTGGCTCAGTTAAGTAATTGAGCTTACCGTCAGCAATGGCAGCATTCCGTAGTGCTGCCTCCCAGTCCGCAAAGTTGGACCCATCATTCTTCAGTCGTGTGAACTGATTAATGTTGTCCATAAAAACTTTAAGCCAGGACTCGCGTCCAAGTGTAGCACTCGACATTGGGATTTCGTTATTTCCAGCCATTTGTTGAAACAATATTATCAAAATAAACGTATTCTATACTGCGAAAAGAAGAATAAAATAATAAGCATATGCATCGTTATGATTTTAAGTCTTAATGCAAAACTGTTATAAGCGAAGACTCAAGCATTTATACAATTGACCTCCCTCAAGAATTATATAAATGATCCCAAGACTCAATTTTCTGTAAATTGATAAGCCAACCTTTTAGCTAATTCTACTGTTTGAATTCTTGGTCGATAAATTTTTGTAAATTCTATCTTTAGTCCATCATAATCACGAGAAACGTTTCGGACTATAATGTTGAGATAAACTAAGTCAACACAAACTACTTATCCAACGTAGAAGGGGTCATATTATGCCTACCGACGAAGAAGGGATTCATAGTTGTTTGCCCTTATAAAGACTGATGCCCGTCGTGAGGTGTCAAAAATAAGATTTATAATTTCCAACTACAACTATAGCAAGCGGCAGTTGGGTCGAACCACAGAGAGGCAGATGTAAATTCTAGTTGATTTAAATTCAGTCTAAAGTAACAATTGTGGGGGGTTGATTTGAATTGGTCTACAGCTAAGAGTAAATAATAAACTAGAAAGACGGATTAAACAGATAAAGAAGGGGTACTAGGATGGTCGGTTCATTAAAGCTTCAAGGCAAAGATACTAAACAGGTCTAAATCGAACAAAAGTGAGGCGGGAAACAAGAGGTCCTCTCGGTCCACTCTTAACAAATAGCATCTTTCGATCTCGCTATAGGTCCCTAATATCACTAATACTGACTCTCGTCCTGAAAAGTGACTAACGGTCTAAACTACACCTATCTTTCGATCTCAGCACAGTTTAGCCATTTTAATTGGTGATCAAATAACTTTCCCTATCTTTCGATCTAATGGGTCAGTCATAAATTAAGCATCTAACTGGTCACATGCATTCGATTCGTTAAATACAACATTAAAATCAATTAAAACGAAGGGTAACCTCACGAGATCAGTCGATCGACCGAGAATGCCAGTCGATCGACTGACACGCGAATCAGGCCGTGTTCAATACTTTGCCGCCTACACTAAAATTCGCCTACATCCTAGCACAAATAATCTAGCTACTCATGCTAAGGGTAAAAACAATAATAACGATGATAAAAATTACTGAATTCATGCTTGAAACGATAAAGTAAACAATTAACATAAACGATAAAATTGGTTGCGGGAATCTAACTATCAATTTTACACTAATGATGAAATAAAGCAATAAACTGTAATTAGGGCAGATGAATACCGAATTTGCAGAGGAAAGATTAGTTAATAAGAACCAAGGATCCAATGCTCAACAATAATCCCAAACCCTAATTAATTATAAAGAACTGTATGTAAAACTCAATGTAAAACTACTGAATAAAGCTTGATGTAAACCGAATAAAAACTGAATGCTATTCTGATGTTTCTCGGTTACGTTATATAGCAATTAACGTAACCTCTTATTTCCTAAACCTAGCATCATGGGCTTGTGCTTCCTCAGTCTTTTAATTCTCGTCTGGAATAGCAGTTGGGTCGATCGATCGATAGGATCGTCGATCGATCGGTCTCTCCAAAGAAACAAGAGCCGGGACCCGATGGTTGGTCGATCGACTGATGGAGGTGGTCGATCGACTGATTAAGCTGCTACTAGACTTCTATAAACTCGTGGACTTGTCTTTTGGGCCTTGAATTGCACACCAAGCTCGTTCCTTGGGTGAATACTTCACGTCATATGCAATGCAGGATACTCGGGGACGGATTTAGCTCGATTTCCGCTGGATTCTTCACATTTCTGCAATAACGTACAAAAATACGGAAGTAGACGGAAATAGGGAGAAATGTAGCATATACTACATGAATGAGCTCTGAAATGCGTGTAAAATGGGATGTAAAACATCATATAAAAGACACGCATCAAACTTCCCCAAACTAAACCCTTGCTTGTCTCCAAGCAAGAACTAGACTCGATCTATTGACCTAATGGAACGAGTTCAATCTCAGAGCGAATTACAAACTGCAGAGCCTAAACCATTTTAATGCACAACTAACAATCAATTAGTAACATGAATCATGCAAACGAGTTATGAAGTCGTTAGAAATATTGCTGAACCGTCAACCGTAGAGACTTGTCAAATCGGACTCTCACGGGTCGCTCATATCACACATAAGCATAGGTGAATATATAAGAGAATAGAAAGAATTCATTTTGTAAAGACTCTCACCTAACTACGACCTATAAGAACATGCCTGCAATCTAATATGAAAGTAATCTCTACAACCGTACATACGCATTCCAACCGACAAGAGACCATGACACATGCCGAGGTATATATGTGGATATGTGAGGTATGGGTAAGAAGAGGCAAAACATTTATGGTAAAGTGGAGGTACAGGTGATCAAGCTAGTACCAAAACGGAACCAAATGGCAACATCCAACTTCTTGCTCATAATCAAACGAAACGGTGCTATAGCAAGCACAAATCTCACAATTTCCAGAGATACAAGTAATCAACTAACTCCCCATGAAGTAAGAATAAAACATGGGAGCAAAAATCGCCAAAAGATAAAGATTTAATTATGCGAATATGATTTCTTTCTCTTTCTCGAACCTTCAGTCGATCGACCTATAAGGGCAGTCGATCGACTGCTTAAACAGTACAGAACTCTTTTTTTTTCTTTTCTTCTTTTCGAATCATTTTTTCATCTTTTTTTTTTTCTTTTTCTATTTCTTTATTTCCTCCTTCATTTCATCTTCCCAATATTATCTCAAACATGAGCATATGCCACCAAAAACGAGTAACAACCCCAAGAACACAGACTACTAGCTTGACAAAGGACAGGCTAAATGTAGGATGTAGTAAATAGGACAAAAAGGGATATATTTGGCAATGTGGAGTTTATGGGCAAAATGAGAAAAGGGAAACCTCTACCACATGTGTCAACTAACCACAGACCGAATGCGTACAGGTATTAAGCAGATTAAGTTCATATTTATGCACATTGATATGACATGTCTTATAAGGAGTACTACTCACATTCCTAAATAAACTGGTCATAGATGTCACCGGTTATAGGCTCCAAATCTCAGAAATATGATGTAGCTTGCCAATTTTCTAAGTCAAGTCTCAAGTTCAGCAAATAATTAACGAAAACTCGTAGATATGCAATTACGATTCTACTAATAACATGTTAATCTAGCAAGGCTCAGGCAAAAACAGGTGCAAATGCTATATCATCCTTGAAACACTACCGTTCCGACTCGACCTATATGCTAAAATAAACGTGCATTCTATGGAATTTTTTGAAATTTTTCAATTTTTTTTGATGTTTTCTGTATATATGAGAGAAATGAAATAAAAAATGTAAAACAAAATTAAACGTGAATGCAAGCAAATGATATGCGACGCAAAACCCTTCCCCAAACCAAATCGCACAATGTCCCCATTGTGCAAAATCATGTAATGAAGAAAAGAGAAGTGGGAATTTGCGAGAAAATAAGTGAAAATGACATGAAGTGAAAGTAAGGAACTCACAAGACTTTAAGCGCAGCAAAGGAAACCTCCCCAAACCAGCGTGAGCTAGGAGGTTTCAGTAGCCAGCAGTGCTACTAAAAGGTACCTGAAAGACAAATAAAACCCACGCATAAAACCGAGAAAACAATTTTTGAAGCGGTAAAATTGTGCACAATTGAGAAAATCAGAAGAAATAAATAATTTGCCGGAAAGTAAAGTGGAGTAGAAAACTCCCTTAAGTCCGCATATCGACCAAACACAGCAGGGGAGAGGTCGTGAATAGGTACAACAGCGTCCTTGGTCGATCGACCAAAAGGGGCAGTAGATCGACCAGATGAACAGGAACAGAAGCTCCTGGAAAGTGCAACTCAGTCGATCGACCAAGATGGCGATCGATCGATGAAAATATCTTCTTTGTACTCCTTATTTCTTCGTATTTGCTCAGTAACTTGAGCAAATGAGGTCTAAAAACCTGCAAATGCACAATAATACGCGCCCAAAATTGCGCAAAACCCAAAACAAAGTCTCAAACGTATAAGATCCTAAGCAAGCAAAATAAAATGCGAAGTTTTCGCGCACACAAAAGCAATAAAAAGTGTCTTAACAAAAGCAAAAAAAAATGAAGTTTATAAAGAGCTCGATCAACTAATAGTTGATCAAGAAAGACCACGGTATGGCCCACTTCGTCGGCTTCTGGCTACTAGAGGTAGCCTCAACGGTGCTTATCTTAACAGCTGCACCATTCTTAGCCTCCACGTCCGTATGGCTCAACGGATCAACACTCTCATCATCTCCCCATTCAAGGATCTCTTCGGGCTTGGCAGAATCCAAATCAGACTCTCTGGCTTTGACTGGCTCGTCATCAACTATCTCATCAATTCCATAGCTCAGGCAACCAAGACCTCCTCTTTGAATGATAGGCTTTGTCGCAGCTAGAGTGACCTGCAGCTCTTCCTTCCCCAAACCAGCTCCTGCAACATCTAAAACAACAGGTTCTTCCTCCTTTTTGCTCCCAATCTGGGGCGGAGGGGTTAGCACAGGAGTAGTAATAGAGACAAGTAAGTCAGTAAGCACAAAGTACGATTTCTTTTCAGAAACCATGTTACAAGTCACCGGCCACATGGGGTCCTTTTTCTTAGCAGGTTGGGCAAAAACAATAGAGTGCTTGCCTACCTTGAAAGTCAAGGTTCCTAGACCGACATCTATGACTGCACTAGCAGTGTGCAGAAATGGCCTACCCAAAATAATGGGAATATGGGCATCCTCAGGCATGTCAAGTACCACGAAGTCGACGGGGAAGAAGAACTTCCCTATTTGGACAGGGATGTCCTCTAAGACTCCTATTGGCTGGACCGCAGATCGATCGGCCATCCGTCTTGTCATATCATCCTTTGTGAACCTAGTCAATTTGAGCTTCCTAGCTAGACTCAAGGGCATGACGCTTATACTAGCTCCTAGGTCACATAATGCCTTCTCAATAGAGAAGGTACCTATATTACAAGGAACAGAAAAGCTACCCGGGTCCTCTAGCTTATGGGGTGCAGTGTGAGACAAGTAGGAGCAAGACTCTTTAGTTAATGCAACAGTGTGAACATGTTCAAGCGACTTTTTCTTTGGCAATAGCTGTTTCATAAATTTAGTGTATGCTGGCACTTGGTTAACTAACTCAAGGAAGGGTACCTGAACATTCAAGCTACGAATAACTTTCTCAAACTTACTGAAAGATACCTGTTCCTTTTTCGGCACTAGTCTCTCCGGATATGGGGCTGTAAGAAGTACCTTAGCCCTCTCCTCTAAGTTGCGCATGCCGGCATCCGTGGACTTAGGCTGGAAGTCCACTGCTTTCTCCTTGTTGAAGCTTGAACCCTCCTCAGACCGTCTCAAATGTGAGCCATTGACCGTCATTGGGTCAAACTTCGGAGCCGGGACTGACCCATCAGCACTCGGGTCTTGTCCTAATGTCTTCGGGACTGTCGAACCCCGGAACAGATGGTCTCTCAAATTGTCGGGCATTGAAGGACGAAATTCCTCGCTATCAGCAGTAACCTTGGTCGATCGACCACTGTCCTCAGTCGATCGACCGTTGTGCACAGTTCTAGAAGCTCCTGTAACCCGCATATCAGTCGATCGACCGGGTATATCAGTCGATCGACCGGGTATATCAGTCGATCGACTGATATACCTGGTAAACGCCTGTTTCTTTGATTTATTCGTTGAAGCTTTCTTTTGACTTGTTTCCAGCTCATCTTTTTCAACAACGTCCTCGACCATGGCAGGACCCTCAAGGGTGGACCCACTCCGCAAAGTGATGGCATTTAAGGTCTCCTTTTGGTCAGTTTGAGTCGGTAAGTGTCCGGGAGCTCGGGTGTTACTTTTGCTAGCCAATTGAGCAATTTGGCTCTCTAGTAGCTTCATCCCGGCCTCTCTTGCTTGGGACTCCTTTAGCAACAAGTTCTTAAGCTCGGAAAATTCAGAGTGCTGCGATTGTTCTTCTTTGCGGCACATAGGGAGGTTTCCGATATTGTTGTTGCTTTTGATGAGGAGGTACATAAGGTTCTTCTTTGCGGGCGGAGGTTGAGTTGGATTCGGGACATTTTGGCTCCTCCAACTCAAGTCCGGTGGGCATTCGGCTCATAGTAGGTGTTTGTCTGCCTATAGTGTTGAAAGGCAGCACAAGACTCAAAGGGACTAGGACAATTCTTCGAAACGTGTCCCTCAGCTCCACACCTTTCGCAGACGAAAGGACCGTCTGACACAACATTTACTTGGTACATCCCACCTTTAGAAACTCCTCCTAGTTCATACTTGTCAAATCTCGCAGTAAGAGCTTCAAGCGCAGCAACAGAGGAAGATTCAGCAGCTCTCCTCTGGTTCCCTCTGGAATTACCATACTCAGCCTTGTGGGTGGCTAGATCGTCAATGATCTTCCACCCCTTGGTTGCCCCCAAGTTCTCAGCAAACCGGCCATTGGCTGCAGCGTCCAAAATGGCCCTCTGATCGTCGTACAACCCATTATAGAAATGATTGCACAAGCTCCATTTTTCGAACCCATGGTGCGGTATGGTTCGCACCAGCTTCTTAAATCGGACCCATGCCTCGTGGAAGTTCTCATCCGGCCCTTGTTTGAAACTTGTGATTTTGGCTCTAATAGCAATCGTCTTAGAAGCAGAGAAGTACTTCTTGTAGAATGCCAATGCCAAGGAATTTCAATCAGTAATCCCACGAACGGCTCGGTCTAGATCTCTATACCACTCCCTTGCAGCATCACGAAGGGAGAAGATAAACATGGTCTCCTTGATCTGGTCTTGAGTCACGCCAGCTGGTGGGGGTATGGAACAACAGTAGTCAATAAAGGTCTCCATATGCTTAGCTGCATCTTCATTTGCAGCTCCCCCGAACTGGTTTCTCTCAACCATGTTAATGTATGAAGGCTTTGGTTCGAACTTCCTGGCATCTCCTGGTAATTCGAACCCCTTATATAAATTTTCAGCTGTCGGCTCAGAATGACTAGCTATACTCGCTTCCTCGGCCATGACTGGAATTTCTGGAGAAGTAACTGTCTCGGCTGAAGAAGTGGAAACGGGTGAAGAATGTGGGTCTTCTTCGAACAGGTCATTCTCGTAATAGCTTGACAGAGTACCCAGCTCTTCCTCTGTCGGTAATACCCTTTGTGTTCGTCTCAACTCGCGCAAAGATTTCTCTATCTCAGGATCAAATGGTACTAGTTCACTACCCTGTGACCTGCGCATAAGAAGAAACTACAAAAAGAATATAAGAAAAGTTTAAGGAACAGAAGTCCCTTAAACTAGGAAAGACTAAAAATAAAACAACTAAAATTAGGACTATTGCCTCCCCGGCAACGGCGCCAAAATTTGATACCCGTCGTGAGGTGTCAAAAATAAGATTTATAATTTCCAACTACAACTATAGCAAGCGGCAGTCGGGTCGAACCACAGAGAGGCAGATGTAAATTCTAGTTGATTTAAATTCAGTCTAAAGTAACAATTATGGGGGGTTGATTTGAATTGGTCTACAGCTAAGAGTAAATAATAAACTAGAAAGACGGATTAAACAGATAAAGAAGGGGTACTAGGATGGTCGGTTCATTAAAGCTTCAAGGCGACATACTAAACAGTCTAAATCGAACACAAGTGAGGCGGGAAACAAGAGGTCCTCTCGGTCCACTCTTAACAAATAGCATCTTTCGATCTCGCTATAGGTCCCTAATATCACTAATACTGACTCTCGTCCTGAAAAGTGACTAACGGTCTAAACTACACCTATGTTTCGATCTAAGCACAGTTTAGTCATTTTAATTGGTGATCAAATAACTTTCCCTATATTTCGATCTAATGGGTCAGTCATAAATTAAACATCTAACTGGTCGCATGCATTCGATTCGTTAAATACAACATTAAAATCAATTAAAACGAAGGGTAACCTCACGAGATCAGTCGATCGACCGAGAATGCCAGTTGATCGACTGACACGCGAATCAGGCCGTGTTCAATACTTTGCCGCCTACGCTAAAATTCGCCTACATCCTAGCACAAATAATCTAGCTACTCATGCTAAGGGTAAAAACAATAATAACGATGATAAAAATTACTGAATTCATGCTTGAAACGATAAAGTAAACAATTAACATAAACGATAAAATTGGTTGCGGGAATCTAACTAATTCTACACTAATGATGAAATAAAGCAATAAACTGTAATTAGGGCAGATGAATACCGAATTTGCAGAGGAAAGATTAGTTAATAAGAACCAAGGATCCAATGCTCAACAATAATCCCAAACCCTAATTAATTATAAAGAACTGTATGTAAAACTCAATGTAAAACTACTGAATAAAGCTTGATGTAAAACTGAATAAAAACTGAATGCTATTCTGATGTTTCTCGGTTACGTTATATAGCAATTAACGTAACCTCTTATTTCCTAAACCTAGCATCATGGGCTTGCGCTTCCTCAGTCTTTTAATTCTCGTCTGGAATAACAGTTGGGTCGATCGACTGATAGGACTGGTCGATCGACTGGTCTCCCGCAAACAGTAGCTTTTGGACCCCGATGGTTGGTCGATCGACTGATGGAGGTGGTCGATCGACTGATTAAGCTGCTACTAGACTTCTATAAACTCGTGGACTTGTCTTTTGGGCCTTGAATTGCGCACCAAGCTCGTTCCTTGGGTGAATACTTCACGTCATATGCAATGCAGGATACTCGGGGACGGATTTAGCTCGATTTCCGCTGGATTCTTCACATTTCTGCAATAACGTACAAAAATACGGAAGTAGACGGAAATAGGGAGAAATGTAGCGTAAACTACATGAATGAGTTCTGAAATGCGTTTAAAATGGGATGTAAAACATCATATAAAAGACACGCATCAAAGACTAATCTCAATTTCCGCTTTAGAGGAAGATCCCATCAACTTTATTTTAATTCATTTTAAGTGAACTAATATCTAGCATGCGTGAATGAATAAACTAAGGTGATGGCTTAAACTGAGTGACATCTGTATGTCAATGAAAACTAACATACAATCTATATGAGTCAATTTTCATGCATTTTAATAGGTGGTTTGGTTTTAGGCGGAATATGATGCACTAACTATCATGTGAATGAAAAGCAATAAGAACGGTAAAACGTAAAACAAAATAAAGTCCTAGTGTGGCCTATCTATCAAAATGAACATAAATACAACTTTGGAATCCATCCTTGGACCCGAGAAGCTTGTCTTGATGTTCCATCTTGATCCATGTAGCGGGAGTGAGCTCCAATCTCCATCTTTAGTCTTCTCAAAAATTACAATTTAAAATTACATAATAAACCTATTTACATTCTAATTTCAAAACCGTAATAAATAAAGAAAACCAAACGGAGATACGAGATCTCAAACTACATTAAAAATTATGTTTCCATCATTACGAAAACATAATTTGACTAAGGCCACACTAGGTATTAAAAATTACAACCGATTGCAAAAATACGTAAATAAATCCATTCAACGATTCATTCAACAAAAGAAAAGCATCAACTAAAAAAAATTAAACATGCAAGACATAATTCTTTAATTATGTAGATTAATTTTACACAAACCACCTTTTTAAATGATCAAATTAAGTAACAATTCCTCAATTACTCACATTAATTTCAATCTTAATTCATATTAAACTTGTAATATGAATTTAATCCAACATTATTTTAAACTTCTTTAAAATAATTAGGTATCTTATAATTGTGAACTTCTTCACAACAATTAATCATACATTATAAATTTAATGTATAATCAAAATTGGCCAAAACAAACAAAAAAATACCCTTTTTTTATTTGGGTCTCGGCAAAAACAGGAAAAACAAAAAAAAAAACAGATTTTTTTTCTTCTTTGCTCTCGGCTGGAATAAAAAAAACAAAACAGTCCTTATTTTTTTTTTCGGCAATTCAGCAAAAAAAACAGAAAAAAAAATTCCTTTCCTTTTTTTCTTTCTCGGCATTTCAGCATAACAAAAAAACAGAAATTTTTTTTCCCTTTTGCGGCATAATGCCCTAATGATAAAAACATTTAGATGAACAAAATTGTTTATAGTTGCTATTAGAACAAGATTAGCATATAAATTAATGAAACATGATTAATCATATATGCCAAAAACTATATAGCAAAAATAAATTTAACATCATCAAACCCGACTCCATTTACATTTTAATTTAATCATCATTAAATCAAAACATCTACAAATTATCATATTATCATTTTAACTAATTAAAACAACCATATGAAAAATCAAAATGGAACAAATCATAAAAAAAAAACAAAAACCAATCGGCTAAAAAAAAATTTTTCACGGCAGGAAAAAAAATTTACACGGCCGAATTTTTTTTTTTTCGAAATTTTGTTTAAATTCAATTTATGAAAATCATCAAAAATAAAATCGTGGCCTTGGCTCTGATACCACTTGTGGGAATTAATCTGTATACTTCCCTTATTATTAAGGATTATAACGAATTTATTATGATGAATACGAGTCATAAAATAAATTACATAAACAAAACAGTAGAGAATTAAGAAATAACCTTCGGTCCTAGCTAATATGGCCTATGAACAATATCACAATGATATTCTCCTATCAGTTGCACCCAAGATGATATGAGATATGCCTTTGTTCTTTGTTAGAATCGATCCCCAATTTTCTGTAAATTATTTAGGGTTTTTGTGTTTTTTGTGTTTTGATGAGAGGCAAGATTAGGTTAAAATTAGGGTAGAAAAAAATGATCTCTCTACTCCTCTTATTGTAACCGAAAAAGAGAAGTCAAGGGGAGATATTTTTCTCACCTAATTTCGGCCCGAATTTCCGAAAATAAAAGAAAGTATTTTCTCTTTTTTTTTTCGGTTTTCTCTACCTACCAAAAATAAGGAGATTAAATCTTCTTATTTTGGTAGCATACAAAATGTATAAAATGTATTATATATAAATTGTCATTTATTTAATTACGTATTAATAAGTCTACACACAACAGCTTGCAGTCGATTTATTAACGCCGGTCTGTGACAATATTGTATAATATATACTTTAACTATAAATATCGCATATTTATAATTTGCTAATTAAATATAACCGATTACATTTAATTACGAATTAACATCTTAATTCATTTAAGTTAACATTATATACATTAATTAAATATAACATATTATATTCAATTTACGAATTGACAGTTAATTCATCTCAGCTAATATTATTTAATCGGCATTAAATTATCGTCTCATCAACACGTTGACTAACTGTTTAGTCATATAAGGCATCAATGTGATTACATTTCCATAATCACATCTCTCAAACACATCCTTTAGGTGTGACTTTTAGGGACCAGTTGATCACCGCCATCTGTATGATAATAACGTCAAACTTTCTAGCAAGCCAACCGTTATTAGGTAATCGTTAATCAACTGATAAAATACGAAGTATATCCTTGTGAACCTATAAGAGATTTATTAATGTTATCACACTAATTTGTGGAGGACACAAGCTCCAACAATAACACGATGCCAAATCCCCTTACTCAATCACAATACATGAATAGACACCCTACATTAGCATGCCATTAAATCCGTATTACCAATTACTCATGTTATCATGCAACTACCACATGAATTATGTAATTTATGATAACTAATGCACAAACAAACATCCATATTATCAAAGCTAAGTAGGGAAACCCTACCTCTTACTAATCTCCAAGCACTCAAGCAAGCAAGCTAGAAGGGCTCCTCAATGAAGTCTCCTCCTACACATATTTATGATAACTAATGCACAAACAAATATCCATATTATCAAAGCTAAGTAGGGAAACCCTACCTCTTGCTAATTTTCAAGCACTCAAGCAAGCAAGCTAGAAGGGCTTCTCAATGAAGTCTCCTCCTACACATATTATGACTAACTATCACAACAACATACTACAACAACAATAATATTAATTATCCACTTAATTAGTCAAAACCGTAGTTAAAATCCCATAAGACTGAAGGATTCAATAATCTCTTATTAGACACCTCTAATAAATTAATTAAATTAGTTTAGTCATAAAACTAATAAAGATCTTATGCATGCATAACTATTTGAATAAAAGAAAAAAATCGATATTCTTACATTGAGAATGCCGAAATGGACTACTAATTTGGACTCCTTCCAAATTAGTCTTCGTAAAATATTCCAAGTGCTCCTTGTGCTCTCAAGTCTTCAAGTGTTCAAAGTAGAACACCTCCTCAAGGATTGTATCAAGGAATCAACCTTAAATCATATACTAATTGAAGGCTAGAACTAGTAAATGATACCCTAAAAATACACTAATATTTGGTTTACTACTACTAGTAATATTGTTGTAATATTAGTAATTTGAATATGTTTTCCTTAAGTTTTCTCAAAACAATTTTAGAGAGAATGATGATAAGAATATTGTGCAAAATTAGAATGAATAAAAATGAGAAAAAACTCATCCTATATGGAAAAGGGGAGCCGTGTAATAGAGGAAAGGAGGGGACAACAAGGGGACAAGCATGCTCATGCTTTTAATATTTTTCTTCCCAAAAACATAGGTTTTGCATGCCTATGTTGGTAGGTCATGATTATGTTAATTTTACAATAAAATAACAAATCCACTAACTCCATTCTCTTGACAATTTTAAATTTATACCATGTAACATGGTATCCATTTTAACTTTGTGATTTTGTCAATTGTATACATATGTGTGATATGTGACACATCCTAAATAATGTGTCTTATGATGCAATTTTAACATATTAAAAATCATCATTTATAAACAAATCACATACAATATAAAATCCAGTAATTCATAATTTCTTATGCTTAAAATGGACCGTCTCATTATAATTTCCAACAATTTGTAATTATAATAAACTATTCATTCTAATTTTAATGTTTTGTAAACAATAATAAAATTTTAGTAATAAAATATTTTAATCACTAAAATGAATCTTATTTAATCATATTACAATAAGATACAAATTCTCACTCGTAAAACATATCAATCAATTTTTAAGGAATTAATTAACTCGTATCGATATACGATTAATTAATTAGTCAATTAGTTGCATTCCATGGAGATATGACCTTAAGGGGATCAACTGATCACCACCGTCATACGCCAGTAATGTCAAACTCTAGCCAGCCAATCATTATCGATTAATGTGGACCAGTTGACGAAATAAATGAATTATCCCTTTTGTATCCTTATTATGAGATTTAAACATGTGGTCGCATTATTGTCGAGGACACATACTCCAACAATCTCCCACAAGTGTGCGTCACCAATTCTCTTGTCCCATTACTATCTCCCACTCAATGCAAGGTGTCTTGCAGGTCGTACTTGCATTTGATCATATCAGAAGTGGTTTCCTCGATCTGGAGAATAACTGTCTGACCGAAATTATCTACCATAGATACCTTCCGAGCGTGGCCAAGCATTTCCAGTTCATTGCTCCTCGAGTGGCCTTGAGATATAAGATAACCCTGACGAG
Source organism: Silene latifolia (assembly GCF_048544455.1). Taxonomy (NCBI): domain Eukaryota; kingdom Viridiplantae; phylum Streptophyta; class Magnoliopsida; order Caryophyllales; family Caryophyllaceae; genus Silene; species Silene latifolia. The sequence continues at coordinate 51,171,851 of NC_133534.1, read as the reverse complement.
GATGGACAATTCCTATTGCACTTTTCCCTTCGAATAACCACAGCTCATCATGACCCAAAACATGCCCATTTGACCCCAATTACGAAGGTCGTAGAACATAAATCAAAGTCACTCTGAAACTGTGCCATCTTAGGCAAACAGTCTTTAGTCAAAGAATCGACTCATAAAAATACTATAGTAGCTCTCGCCACGACCAGGCTATAAAAATTTCCAGAACTCTATAAGCGGTCATTGTCCGACAGAGTGTCCCATACAGTCTGCCTATGTGATCGACTAGTCATCTCTCATGACTCTATGGCACTTGAACTTGCCATCAATCGCATTACACTCTAGTTACTTCGAGACGTCACCTTATATAAGCAACTAGGGGCCAATACTATGTTAATCAAGTTCACTTTAATAGGGTTCAACGTTGTCCTCACAACCTATTTGATTATAACAAAGTAATAAAAGAGTTTTAATAAAACTCAAACGATGAATGCATTATCACATATGTAAAATTGATACCATATCAATTACTACATATCTATAATCTATACTCAATATTGAATACAATTGTACATCTCAACTTAATTGAAATGGCATGACTTATCATGCTAAGCCTATGAAAAGGCCTTGGTTAGCAAGTTTTAGCAACACTTTGCACTTTCCCTAACCTTATATCATTTCCCTTTGTATAATCTTTATTATAACAACCTTTTGAGCACATGTCCAGATCCAATCTAGAGACATGTTCTTTAGCCTTGGAATCACTCCCACTGTCCTCACAGTGTGTATAGATAGGACCTTCAGTTGTTGGAACGAACTACCATGGTTCCTCCAATTCATAAAACCGAATCCTAATATCTATTTTCATAATTGCAAGTGTACTCAATTTTCGTGGTAAATCTCTCATTGTTCTACTTCCTGGAGCATATCTAGCAGATATCCTCCTTAATTAATATAGCCAAGATGGTTCTCTAACCATCCTAGTGTGATTAGAATATGGTTATCGTGTAACTGCATGCACATAAATCCATATCAATTCTAATCACTTAGCTTCATTTCTTTAGTGCTCCAAGGGAACTAACCAATGAACTATATGCCTATATAGAGACTTCTCTCAAAAATTCTATTTGTAACTTTTTGTCATACTCCAAGTATACGAAATTTAAGAATGGTTATACATCTAAGCGTAATGAATTAATCCCGCAGCGGAAGAAAGTGGATTCAATTTCTACATGTTCAATGGGTGGTTAACCCGAGCCTGTAACTCCGCTCTTATCAATATAAGAATATTCATTTAACGCTAATATCCTCACAGCACTATCTTTATAGGTCTGGATATCTTAGAAATGTATTATTCTTCTCCTAAGTCTTCCATCATTCACAATGATCAATATGTCCCTCACATATAAGACTAATAACACCACATTACTCCCACTAAACTTTATGTATAAACAAAACTACTCGATAAATCGAGAAATGTTTATCACATGATCAAAACATACAATTCAACTCTTTGACATCTACTTAAGACTTCCTCTTAAGTTCGCATCCTACTTTAGGATAGTTGCGATTTACAAAACTCATGCAAGATGATTTTAAAATCCAACTATATCAAATCATATCCGAATACAATGAAGCATTGTTGTTGCGTGCAAAACCCTTTGCCACCAACCAACCAAGTCAAATAAACATTTTCATGTTTATGCTTGCTTTGGACTTTTACGGAGTTGAAACTAGATAGAGCATCATAATAAGTTACAGGTTTGTTATATTTAAAATAACATGACTCCTGTCCACTTAGATTTCGAAGAAATATTTACTGATTTTGACCAGGAAGGAACGTCTTCCTACGTCTTATTCTCAATTTGTGGCTCTTGAACATTTTCTCCCACTCTGTCTATAAGAAATAATCCTCAATTATTTAATAGACAGTATCACGAGCCACAAACCCTTTGTTCTCGTGATCATGTAGGAAGAGAGACAATGTGTTTTCTTTCGAAACAAGCTACAACTTAGGTACCATGCCTAATCATATCATATATGAATTGTACTTGATTGCTTTAACTATGTTTTGTTTTAGTGGAATAAATAAATACTAGACAAATTGTGATAGAAACAAGTTCCAATTTTATAGTAAAGGTACAATCATATCCTATAGGATTCTTTGTCACCTTTAAATATTAGGGTTATTTAACAGAAATACTCCAAACTATCGACCACCTTCTCAAAATACTCTGCACTTTAATTTAACTTACAATAAACCAAACTATTGACCTTATCTTCTCGTATCATACTCGAGACGTTTTTAACCTGTAAAATCAGGTATAACGTTGAGTGGATCCTCACCACTAGTCCACCACTACATCACCCTCTCGACTTCATCCTTCTCTCATTTACACCATTTTCAATCACCCTTCACCACCGTGGCCACCACCATCTCGTCGTCATCTTCTTCCCATTAAACCACCATCCTCTCTACAATTAACACTAAAATCCACCTTCAACACCATTCCTTCATTTACTCATTAAATAAATTCAACATTCAATCACTCAAAATTCAACACCATTCGGACCATAGCTACATTTCAGCTTCATCTCCGTCACCATGCTCGCACCACCACACTCCTCTCTCTGATCACCACAAGAGCGCCTCTCCACTAGCCCAGACTCACTCCATCTCTGTCACTCCCTCAATCGAACCACCATAAAACCCCATGAAAACCAATATCAACCCCAACGGCATCGAACTTTGCCTAGAACCGCTCACAATTATTAGCCCAGATGCAGAAGCGGTAACGTTAAGCACCAATAAGTGTGAACTCAAATTAGTGAAACCCAAACTCGGCTTCTCCGCTGCTATTCACCACCACTATGGAGTACACCGACACATGTTGCCTCCTCTTCTCCCATGTTTCAATTGATGTCGTTTTACAGAAACCCTAGATCCCCAAATCGATTTGGGGATAAATATTAATTGAGTGTTTAGGTGGTTATGAGGTGATCGTTGTGATGGTAGTGAGTTAGGGATTACGTGGCCAGCGGAGGTGATTAGGGGTGGATGAAGACGGTTGTGTTGGGTGTTGGTAATGTGGTGAGTCGGTCATGATAAGAGTAGGGTGATTCATGTGTGGGTTTGTAAGGGAAATAAGAGGGAAGCTACTTGCTAAACAGGTAGCCGGTTACTTACTGTAATACGAGAAGGGGGTGTTGATAGTTAGTTTTATTGTGAGTTAAATTAAAATTTGGAGTATTTTGAGAAGGTGACCGATAGTTTGGAGTATTCCTGTTAAATAACTCTAAATATTATGAAGGTGAACTTGTGATACCATATCATACTCCTTTGGTGCTTATAAATGTCTTTACTTTATTATTCACAATATTAACAAAGTACTAATACTTTGGTCATAATCTCTAGGTTTTGATACTTTTAAACATTCATTGAACTTATTCAAAGAATTTATCTTCTTACCTCATTAAGTGGATACCAAGTATCTACCTAGTTCGTTGGTAAAAGAGATGAAGTAATAACCTCTTTTGATTGAAATTGTATTCGACCATACACTTCAAAGTGTAAATAGAGCGAATATCTTGTTTTATTCATAATTGTTTTCTAGAAAGAAGTCATGAATTGATCTTGCTTTGAATACAAGATTCGCACACATACCAAGAGATTCCCAATCAGATGGTTAGGACACTAGTCAAAACTAGTCTCTAAATGCAATTTCAATCGAGAATCGAGAAATAATTGGGGTCACCAATTTGAGTCTTATACAATGAGTACACTATAACACTTATATGTCTATGGATGAAATGGCAACTACCCTAGTTCCATTCATGTAAATTTCTGAATTCATTCTTACTAGTCATCGTACGATTATTCAATGTTAGGATTCTAAGGGTTTAAAAAACCCTCGGATTGTGTTATGAACACATCCTCCTCTAAATACCTATTTAGAAAGGTGGTTTTGACAACCTTTTGCCATATTTCATAATCATGAAATGTGGGATTTTCTAACATTGTTCACAAATTAGTATCAAATACTCGACGTGATAATTCGCAAGAAGGCAATGTCAATGTCATACATATTCAAGAAGGAATATGTTGGTGTCACACGACCAACTTCCTTGATCTTTACTTATTAGGAATTTGTCTCTATTTTAGTATCTAACACCTTCTCTTTCAAACCTAGTTCTATCCTTAACAATTAAGATAGATACTTTACTTCTTATTACTCCCACTCATTTCAAGAATTTTTACTCGATGAAGACTTATCTTCATATAAATTCCTAGTTAATCCTTCACAGGGATGAACTTTATAGTGGTATTTGGTCAATCAAAATTTCTCACAAATTAATTTACCAATTTTACATTGTCATGTGCTTAACAACTTAAGTGTTTTAATGACAAGTGTTTAGTTTGAGCAATAAGACTTTTGAACCGTGGATGCATAGAAGATATTATCAAAACATATTTTGATCAAGAACTACTTCTATTCATATTCTTCACAAGAGAATATAGGTATGTAAGGAATTTAAAGATGTTAATCTTATAGTTGCATAGGACGATTCCTATCGAGTTCTATGGAATAGAACGATTCCTATGGATCTAGTCCACAACCTATGATATGGTTCATTTTAGAAAGAGATTCTATTTGTCGTAAGTAGTAGTGGTTTAGCGGAGACTCATGTTACAATCGAGTTGATATAATATATGAGTATGAACGATAATAAAGAACAACATGAAACAACGAAATAGTGGGAAAATCGAACATTCATCGTTATAAATAAAAAACATTTAAGAATGTTTTATCATTTAAATAGTGACCTCTACCCAACTATTATAAATGATCCCGAGATCCAAATTCATATTAACTCTGATACCACTTGTTAGGTTTATTTACCTCTTATTAGACTCCTCTAATAGTGAACTAATTAACTTGTTAATTATTTGTTCTTTAGATCTAGTGCATGCATAACAAAATAAGAGATTTATAAGAAAAATAATGTCCCTTACATTATTATTTTCGGATTTATGGGCACAAGTAAGGTCTCCTACCTTCACTTGTTCTTGAGCTATGAAGAATATTAGGATGATCCTCCAAAACTCTAAATTAAGAGCTCTCCTCTTGATTGCACCCAAGATTTAACCCTTATTACTACCAATTATGTGCTAGATATTTGTTTAGTAGTTTACCTTAAAATTGATTACTAATACTCATATATTACACTAATAATATTAATAATTTTTTTGAACAATTTGAATCAAAACTTCTCATGTTTTGATGAAGAAGGAATGAATAAGTGAGAGGTTTTTGCATGTTATGAACATGAGCATCTTTTGAGAGAATAAGTGAGAAAAAAATAAGAACAACAAAGTTTTGTGTGTTCTAGTGTGGTCCGGCCACTATGCTCCCTTTTGAGCATTTTTTTCTCTTCTCAATTTGTCTTATGCAAATAGTGTAGGTAGTAGGCTTTAGTAAAGTGTTGTCATAAGTTGTTGGAGCATCTTTCCAACAACTAAATGACAAAAACAAAAAAACTCCACCATCTTATGTTTTGGATGGTACATATGTACCTATATGGGTCCATTTTTATCTTATAATATTTGTCCTACAAATGCTTATAAGTTTTATGTTTAATTATCTTACATAATTAAATATTAATTTGATCATATAACAATTATGTGACAAATTAATAAACAAATATTCACTCTACTTATTGAGTAATATTTTATCATTATATCAACATATAATGGGTTCCATAATAGCTAGTTAGTTAAATTTACAACCTCTTGTAAATGTAAATGTAACACCCCCATACTCCAAGTGCCTTACCAGGACCACATAAGGCATGGAAGTACTACCATCTCGGTTTCCCGAGGCAATGATAATCATAAGACAATAACGAAACATACTTAAAAGTAAATAATGTTTAAACTGATTACATACCAACTCCAAAACTGATAAAAAGAAATACAAGATTCTCAGGCGGTCTACTGCTAAAACTATCAAAGCTATAAAACATCGCCTGACACAGCGGAAGACTTCTAACTGTCACGTGATGACTTATCCCAGCTATCCCATACGCACCAGATCATACCTGTTCAATAACTGCTCACCACCCCCGAATGGATCACCAGAGTTTTTAAAACATTTAAACGGGGTCAGTACTAATCACACAATTTATATAACCAACAACACAGTAGACAAGCAGCTCAAACGGTCACACCCACAATCACACCCACTCCAATCAATCTACATCACCGACTGTCCACTGGACCAGCCCTGCTAGTGGGGGACCGCAGTCGTACCCACCAAATCCCCGCTCATCATACCGAGCGATAACTCTGTCCCATTAATGTGCACATCCCCTCCCGTGGCGGGTTCCACGGAGGGTGAAACTAGGGCGTGAAGCCACTCCCGCAAGTGACTCCACTCAGCCGAGAACGCATCTCGAGAACCAGAGACAAACAATCACAACCATTAGACAGCAATCAAAACCAACAACCGTCACAATACGAATACGATAATATTCAACAACCACAACACACCAACAACACATTATGAGACTAATACTGAGTAGGGAAACCCTACCTGGAAAGCAACACAATCAGACGGTCTCAACAGCTAATATCAAAAGGCTTCTTCTACGAATCCTCCTCCTAGCATACAAACATATAATCACTACCAATCACGAAATACAACAAAACTCCCAAATCCCAATATTAGGGTTTAACCAACTTTAACAAAACACTATAAAAACGGTACGTAGATATTACCCTCGACGCAAGGATCACAAAGGTATAAAGAACGATGAAATCCGACCTCTCAAGCTCCGGGATTTGTCAGTAACACGGATGAATGCGAAGAACGTAACTTGAATCTCTTTTCAATGTGATTAGGTTTGTAAAAGTGTATTGTAAAGATGACGGAAAGATTTATGTATATTAATCCGTGTTATTAACAAAACCCGACAAAACATCACCCGTAAATCGGGCTACTCGATCGAGTAACTGACCTACTCGATCGAGTGCCGGCTAATCTATCGAGTACCTAAGGCTACTCGATAGAGTACCCTACAGGCCAGAAACTATTTTAACATGCAAAACACCCTTACTCGACAGAGTAAGACCTACTCGATAGAGTACCCAGAGACTCATAAAACCGTAGTATTACAGTAAATAACTAATTACCTCTACCTCGAAATATTTATAAAACCTCAACATAATTTAGTAAGTTATCATATTAATTCACTAAATTGAATCTTATTTAATCACATTACAATAAGATACATATTTCCTCTCATAAATATAAATTGTTCATATTTAAGGAATTAATCAACTTGTATCAACATACAATTAATTAACTTTACTGATAAGGGCATCATCCTTTAGGTGTGACCTTAAGGGATTAACTGACCACCACCGTCCTACGACAATAACGTCAAACTCTAGCAAGCCAATCGTTACCGATTAATGTTGATCAGTTGACTATAAAATGAATCATCCCTTTTGTATTCTTATTATGAGATTTAATTAAGATATTTAAATCATGTGATCGCACTATTGTTGAGGACACATATTCCAACAATCTCTCACTTGTCCGAGACAAGTGTGCATCACCAATTCTCTTGTCCTATTACAATCTCCAACTCAATGCAAGGTGACTCGCAGGTCGTACTTGTATTTGATCATATCTTGAGTGGTTTCCTCGATCTGGAGAATAACTGATTGACCGGATTTTAACATGCAAAACACCCTTACTCGACAGAGTAAGGCCTACTCGATAGAGTACCTAGAGACTCATAAAACCGTAGTATTACAGTCTTCTCTCCTTAAAAATAACTTCGTCCCCAAAGTTCAACCCATACATAAAAAAAAACAAACATACTAACTCGGTCAAGACGCAACAAAGCTACTAAGAACTCTTATAAAACATGAAACCATGAACTCTTAACATCAACTCCACCAACTATTCATACCTCCACACATCGCTCACGATGTCGTATCAACTACATCATAAACTCTCCCGACACTAACTCCAGACACTACCAACTACCATCCTCTAACGCTGCTAGCTCCATAATATATCATCCACTACCAAATCCCATATCAAGACACTCATAGACATCAAACGGAATGTTACATTCTACCACCCTTAATAGGAACTTCGTCCTCGAAGTTTACTCACACTCATAACCTCATCATCCAACTGTCAACACTAGTGAAATATTCTCACACTCCTAAACATCATGCTACTACAAGCACGGTCATGACCTTTAATAAAATCACCCACAACACGAATCAATGTTTTATTCTACATCAAGACTCAAACTTCCAAATATATTACCATATGCACAACCATCAAAATCTCTTTTATCGCATCCTACTCCTCTTGAGACAAATGTTACGTCCTCGTAACTCACTAATACTAAATCCTAACTATATCTTTTCATTATCCTCATCACCGCCCCATGTCAAAGATAACCACCTAAAATCTAAACACTCGCCATGCATATATCCAAGGCTCTCTTACTTAAACATTTCTCATACCTCAACTCATTCGGCACACCACCTAACCTATACCATAAAACTCGTAGCAAAACACCATACTAACTCTCCATTATTACTGCAAAACAACATACCTCTCTATGTAAGACACTTATCTCCCAGAAGCATAACTCACGATCCACGCTCGTTACGTACACACACACTAGATCCTCAAGTTCTTTCCTTCATTACCGCAAAACTCATACATAACTTAACATGACACTAATTCCTCCAACACCCTACACTCACTGTCTCAACAAAGGATTATGAACCACCTGCATCTTTCAGGTCATTACCACACATGTTCTACGACTCACTTGCCATTACCATATCTACTAAAGCCTTATCTAGAACAAGATCAAAAGTACTGTAACAACTTCTGACAACTGTGTCCCATCAACAGAATGTCACTATACCATGACAACAACGAAAACATATATAACTCTCTTTCATGCCATACTCTACCCTCATTCCAAAACTTAACTGGTAAGAAACATCAATAAACAAAACAACTGTCTATCTGTACAAACTGAAACTCACAGGAAGCAACATCAAACAAAACAACAATTTATGTGTAACTGGTATGTACTTTCGAAACTCGAATCATAATCATCCCGCCTACTCCACCACAACCGGTGACGGCATCGCAACACCGCCACCAATAACCACACCGCAGTATGAAAATACCCGCATCACAACACTAAATACCATGCCCGGATCACCACCCGAGGCACAACAACCACATCGATAAACATCAAAACCACATATAATTCCCATAAAAACTGACGTAGTATGACATTTCGAACAAGAAAACTCACTCAAAACCGTTTTACTAGATTATAACACAACATATTATACGGAATAAACTAACAAGAATCTCATGAACATCATCCTTACCATTTCACGGAATGAACATGTATCATCAATACACATACAATTTTTAACTATCCATGCCAGATCAATCAAATTGTTGCCTTTTTAAACCTTATTCCATAGTATACCGTACCCAACATAAATTGCAAAACATTCATATAACAACTTTATTATTATCACACCATACCACTTCTTGTGAGGTCAGAACCTCACATAAACATTTACACATATCATAGACCCGTAGTCACAACCAACTAGTCAATCCTGATCACGTAAGTTACCACTCGATAAAGGTTACCTCTCGCTTGAGATTAACTCGTATGCCCCTCATAACACATTCCCCCATTCGCATAACCATCACCTCATGCCGAGTATAACCATACCATTACTATTTAACTATTAGCACCCGCCTCATCTAATCGCATCTTATACTTCCTTACCACCATACATTTCAATCGGGTCTCTACAAAATCAACCTCTTTAGAATGGCCATCTTTCCTATTTATCATCACTCTTGACCACTAGTGACAACATCTCAACCCTACTATCGTTCGGACATCAAGCTTCTTACACTCATCTCTAAACATCACGGTTTCTTTCCTATCTTCGGTTAACATTCCAAATAACTCACATCAAATTCACCAACAAAATTACATCAACATCATTCCCAATACTATCTTACTTGTATTATCATCTAACTCTCCACCAATTACCTCTTATCGTGCAAATACTCCACCAACTTCTTACTCCCTTAATTCCTCGTAACTCATGATTAATCATGTTGTCCTGAAGCTCCCATATAACCATTAACTAACATCATCATGATAATATCACACATCTCGACGATTCCTTATTTCTTTTATATCACATAACTCTGGTCAACATTTTCCTAGTTTTACTCCCCTCATTCTTTTCTTTTACACTCGACAAAATCAATTAACCATAGAACTCCTTATTACTTCTTGCTAACTCTTTAGTGCCCCAATTATCTTTTCATTGCTCCAAAACTCAAATCCCATTATTTCTTATCGATATTATCTCACTCTTCCTTACCATGGATCTTCTCTTATCATGCTATCACTCTCACTTATCACCAATCAATCTACACGGTCAGTCCACTCCACCTCGTGTTTTTTTTTTTCAAATCCCAAATTCATTTTATACTGTTAACTGTCCAAGAAAATCACACATTAGTTCCACCTCTTGATAAACTAAATTCCCAAACTCACTCGCTATCCGCAACCCACATCGCTGCATAACTCAATCTAAGCTCTTTATACCCCATTTCTTTCCATTTACCTATAACGACCTTCCCATTACATATATTCTTAACCAACTGAGTGATAACTACCTCCCTTCATAATCCTTAAACATCCAAAGTTACCACCATATGCATCTCTCATTTCAATCTTTCATTCTCACATTCCCTAAACTTACATCACCCTTTGTCCACATTCACGCACTTTTACCTTACTCAACACACAATCATATCACTCATCCCGTCTCACAAAACATGCTCTATGCCTCAATTAAGCCTTGTCAATCTTCCTTTTCTTTTTCCTCTATCTATCACAACCACATATAGCTCATCTCCTCCCACCAAACTCATACTCACCATAAGGTGCCACTCACCACCCCATATAAGGTTGGGTAACTTACGTATCAAGACCAACATACATGTAAAACAGTGCATAAAGAAGCAAAATAACAACTTTGAATTAAACATAATATGCAACGAATTCAAAAGATAAGCATATGACCCGAATCATGGGTCACTAGATCGAGTACTGGCCACTCGATCGAGTAAGGGACTTACTCGATCGAGTAGGTGAAGGTCAGAAGCACGTAAAACAAATCACCAGGGCTACTCGATCGAGTAACTAACGTACTCGATCGAGTGCCGCCTACTCGATCGAGTACCAAGGCTACTCGATCGAGTACCTTACGCAAGTCTCAACATTGTCCAGTTTTCGTAAAACAGTCATAACTCACTCATTTCTTGGTCGTTTTGGGCGTGTGACCTATCGTTAGAATCGTAAAAGAACAAGCTATCACCTCCAATTTAAATCACATCAAAATCATTTACACATCTCAAGTTATAACAGTTTAAAGACAACCTCTTTATAATCGAAAAAACACAACTACTTGATTTTACTTCCAAACAACTTAAACGACAACAAGGTATACAAAAATAAACCAATACTCATAAAACCAGTAGTCCCAATCACATGTTACTATTTTTGAAAGCAAAACAACAACATTCATCATGCATATAATTTATTTAACTTGCCAATCATGACTTACCCACGTGCTTTTATTCTATCACTTTTCGTAAACAAAATCACAAATACATGACATCAAGTAAAATAACTTCCATTATATAACATGCTTAATCATAAATCATATTATCATACAACGATTATTCATCTTTTTCCACTAATTCATCCATCATGCCGCATATTTATCCAACACATGTTCAATTCACACTCCCAACTTTCTGTACTCTTACTCAAAACGACAACAACAACATGTATACTTACACATCGCTTTATATATATATATAAACAAAACACTTTTCCTTACATAATTATAACATGCCAAATTACATGTATCAATCATTATACTTTCATGCTTTACAATCAACCAACATACAATTCACGTCATCATCATCTTTCAATTCAGATCCCCCATCCTCCACACGCATGCATCCATCAATTCATACAACATACTACTACATAGATACACAAAGCACACAATAAGCACATAACGATCCCGACACATATCCCATGGTGACCGGTTCAAAATTGTAGGGCGAGTTCGCGACTTTAGGACATCTCCCAAGTCTTTGCATTAGCTCCTACAACTTCTACCCCGGGTTCATTTTAATTAGACTCCCTAGGTTCATTAGATTCATTGGTTTCAGGATCGTCGCACTGATACCATTTTGTAACACCCCCATACTCCAAGTGCCTTACCAGGACCACTTAAGGCATGGAAGTACTACCATCTCGGTTTCCCGAGGCAATGATAATCATAAGACAATAATGAAACATACTTAAAAGTAAATAATGTTTAAAGTGATTACATACCAACTCCAAAACTGATAAAAAGAAATACAAGATTCTCAGACGGTCTACTGCTAAAACTATCAAAGCTATAAAACATCGTCGACACAAATGGAAGACTTCTAACCGCCATGTGATGACTCATCCCGGCTATCCCATACGCATCGATCATACCAGGTTCAATAACCGCTCACCACCCCGAATGGATCACCACGTTTTAAAACATTTAAACGGGTCGCACTAATCACACAATTTATATAACCAAAGAACACAAAAGAGACAAGCAGCTCAAACGGTCACACACACAATCACACCCACTCCAATCAATCTCCGTCACTGACTGTCCACTGGACCAGCCCTGCCAGTGGGGGACCGCAGTCGTACCCACCAAATCCCCGCTCATCACACCGAGCGATAACCCTGTCCCATTAATGTGCATATCCCCTCACGTGGCGGATTCCACGGAGGGCGAAACTAGGGCGTGAAGCCACTCCCGCAAGTGACTCCACTCAGCCGATAACGCATCTCGAGAACCAGAGACAAACAATCACAACCATTAGACAGCAATCAAAACCAACAACCGTCACAATACGAATACGATAATATTCAACAACCACAACACACCAACAACACATTATGGGACTAATACTGAGTAGGGAAACCCTACCTGGAAAGCAACACAATCAGACGATCTCAACAGCTAATATCAAAAGGCTTCTTCTACGAATCCTCCTCCTAGCATACAAACATATAATCACTACCAATCACGAAATAAAACAAAACCCCCAAATCCCAATATTAGGGTTTAACCATCTTTAACGAAACACTATAAAAACGGTACGTAGATCTTACCCTCGACGCAAGGATCACAAAGGTATAAAGAACGATGAAATCCGACCTCTCAAGCTCCGGGATTTGTCAGTAACACGGATGAATGCGAAGAACGTAACTTGAATCTCTTTTCAATGTGATTAGGTTTGTAAAAGTGTATTGTAAAGATGACGGAAAGATTTATGTATATTAATCCGTGTTATTAACAAAACCGGATAAAACATCACCCGTAAATCGGGCTACTCGATCGAGTAACTGACCTACTCGATCGAGTGCCGGCTACTCTATCGAGTACCTAAGGCTACTCGATAGAGTACCCTACAGGTCAGAAACTATTTTAACATGCAAAACACCCTTACTCGACAGAGTAAGGCCTACTCGATAGAGTACCCAGAGACTCATAAAACCGTAGTATTACAGTAAATAACTAATTACCTCTACCTCGAAATATTTATAAAACCTCAACATAATTTAGTAAGTTATCATATTAATTCACTAAATTGAATCTTATTTAATCACATTACAATAAGATACATATTTCCTCTCATAAATATAAATTGTTCATATTTAAGGAATTAATCAACTTGTATCAACATACAATTAATTAACTTTACTGATAAGGGCATCATCCTTTAGGTGTGACCTTAAGGGATTAACTGACCACCACCGTCCTACGACAATAACGTCAAACTCTAGCAAGCCAATCGTTACCGATTAATGTTGATCAGTTGACTATAAAATGAATCATCCCTTTTATATTCTTATTATGAGATTTAATTAAGATATTTAAATCATATGATCGCACTATTGTTGAGGACACATATTCCAACAATCTCTCACTTGTCCGAGACAAGTGTGCGTCACCAATTCTCTTGTCCTATTACAATCTCCAACTCAATGCAAGGTGACTCGCAGGTCGTACTTGTATTTGATCATATCTTGAGTGGTTTCCTCGATCTAGAGTGTAACTGTCTGGTCGGAATTATCTACCACAGATACCTTCCGAGCGTGGCCACGCATTTCCAGTTCACTACTCCTCGAGTGGCCTTGAGATTTTAAACAACCCTGACAAGGGGGTGGACAATTCCTATCGCACTATTCCCCTCGTCAGCCACAGTTCATCATAACCCAAAATATACCCATTTGACCTCATTTACGACAGTCGTAGAGCATAAATAAAAGCTAATCTGAAATTTGTGCCAACTTGGGCGAATAGTCTCTAGTCAAAAGAATTGACTCATAAGAATACTATAGTAGCTCTTGCCACGACCAGGCTTTATGAATTACCAGAACTCTATAAGCGGTCACTGCCCGACAGAGTGTCCCATACAGTCTGCCTATATGATCGACTAGTCATCCCGTATGACTCTATGGCACTTGAACTTGCCATCAATCGCATCACACTCTAGTCTTTTTGAGACGTCAACTCATATAAGTAACTAGGGGCGAATACCATGTCAATCCAGTTCACTTTAATGGGGTTCAATTTGTCTCTACAGCCCATTTGGATTTAACAAGGTAACGGGTGAGTTTAATAAAACTCAAACGATAAATACGATTATCACATATGAATAGTCAATACTCTATTACTACTCATATCTTATAATCTTTAGTGTACCATTAACACTAGTAAAAAAGCAATAAAAGTTTGGCAAGTGGATATACCCTATATCCATATATTTCAACTTTGTCAACTGTTATTTCCTTCTATTCAATGTTATTTCTAATAACTTGAATTTATCTCTAAGTATTTGTCTAGTCTTCTTACTAGACTTGGGCTCTTTAACTTGAAAGATGCTCCCACTATTATCACATAACTTGTGATAAAGTCATTTGTAGAGGGATTCACCCTTAATCCCTACGTTGACCATTTTATCACAATCAACTTAGATTCCTTTTGTAGAATTTGCAATGCGTGAAGCTAAAACACTTTTCTAGTCTTTTACTCCCAAGTCAATAAGACATCCTAGGATTTCAACAAATTCTTTTTGGTTTGGAAAATAAAGTTTGTGCAACCCTTCAACACATAACTTAGTTTAGCATCCAACCATATGAACGAATCCTTAATTCTTCTCAAGAATCTCAAGGATGTTCTTTAAGGCTTTCACAAGCCATATCATGGGAATTATCTCGTTATTGACTTATCATGCCCTATGCATATATTACACCATGGATCCCTCATCAATATAACTCGGTGGATTAACTCTTTAATCGATTCTACTTTTAGAACTCTCGGTTGATAAAATTACTTTAATATTTATCTTTAGCCCGGAACACATGCGACTACGGTCACGAATACTTCCATTGAGCTCAATCCAAATTTCCATGTAGTAACAATTTACCACCCACTTACCCAACGTAACAAGTTTAGCACCCCGGTGAGCCGAGCCTACTTCCTTATGAAATTGGGGCTCATGGTTCTACTATTTGGTAAGGCTAATTCTCTATTATTATTTAGTGAGAGGTCTTGTCAATTTATCATCTATCACGTTTTAAGTGAAATAAAGCGGTTAACTAAGATAATTATAATTGACACGGTCGATGACTCGATAAAATGATATGCATGTGTAGTTATGGCGATTTGGCTATGCATGCATACATATATAAAACAAATGCAAAGCAAAAACAATAAAATCCTAGTATGGCCTTCCTGTAGATACCTCATTTCTGCACCTCCCGCAAACCACCCGGTGATGATTGGGCCGCATGTTTGGTACGCGGAACGATTTGTGACAGTTCGTAAGTTTATCGTCAAGTGATTGCTCAAACACTGATGTCTACCTCTTAATTGTCATCTACGCGCCGATACGGTCGTTTTGACAGTAATTAGAGTACATTTGGAGTCCGGGCCTAAAACCGACTTCATTTTCTGATAACCGCTAAAACCCGAGTCAGAATGTTCTGGAATGTTCCGGATATTTCTATTCCATACTTCACAATCTTTTAATCTTTGGTAAAGAATTTCCCGTAATATTCATACAAATAATTAAGGAAAATAAGATTAATCCGTTATTCCATAAACTAAACACGGAAATCTTTCTTCCGCATGAGAAAACCACCTGGGAATAGACGCAGCAGCTGCTGTGCCTCTTCCAAGGGACGCAGTGCCTACTGCGCCTCTTCCCAAATCCTTTTCTGCTTATTTTTCGTATGTTTTCATCGAGATTCACTTCCAAAGTTTCTCCGAAAACCTAATTCCTTCACGTGATTAGTATAAATAGGAGCCTTCGCTCCTCATATTTCTCACGCGAGTGTCCGCCCTTCTCTTCTCCCTTTGCATTCTAGACCACATTCTTACTTTTTGGCGTCTACGTGCTTGAACTTTCGACCACGTAAGCTCGGATCCTTCTGAGTACCAGCCTCGTTTGCATGACCAACCAATTTGACCAACTCCACCATAATCAACTTAATTAATCTTAATCATTTTCCTCTTACTTGGGCACTTTCGTTACATTCGAGTCGAGCATCACTAAAACATAAACTTAGTTCATCTCGTTTCGTCAAACATGTAAGTCTGAGGGTGTAAATCCTTCTTTATTTATTGTTATTTACTTTTTGTATCATTAATGTAAGATTTATGTCGAAAGTATTCTTAAAGCCGATTTATAAAACCATGTTTAAAACCCTTTTTACGGATTATCTGAAGACAGACGTCGAGAAAGGACGCAGCAACCGCTGCGCCTCTTCGAAGGGGCGCAACACCTGCTGCACCTCTTCGTGAGGCTGCCGCAGTTCCTGCTTCTTTTCTTCTTCCTTCGTCTTCTGTCAATTCGTTCGTTTTGTTATTTTCTTTCGTTTATTGTTCATTGTTCATATGACGACTTAAACATAACAATTTAACATATTATTTATCATCATTAGTACTGAATTCGTCATTAAATCCCGACTTAAATCCCAAGTAATCCAATATTTGCGGGTTTTCGTCATTAAAATCAATCCGGGTTGTAGAGATTCGATTCGATCTTTGATATATTCCCACTTGTTTGTCCGTCATTAGTTCTTCATTAATTCGTCATATTTAACCTATTTAGTTCACCCATGTCACTAATCAATCTTTCATTCATGTAATTAATTCATCCACCTTCGTTTCATCCATGTTTTATCGCTTTTATGACTCATTCGCATGTAACTAATGTATTAAATTACTTTCATCTGAGTGAAATATCATAATCAATCATCAAATTCACCCAAGAATATTAACGATTTGCAGTTCCAGCTTCACAGCCAGAACTCAGCCTTGGAACAGACGCAGCAACTGCTGCGCCTCTTCCAGAGGGCGCAGTCCTGCTGCGCCTGTTTCAGGTTGACTTCTGTCTCTGAACTTCCGTTCTACTTTGACCTAGTTTAATTAGTTTGCGTATGTAATTAACTACTAATCTTATTATCGCCTAATTCCTGTTCGTTAATTCGTTTATTTATTCTTTCTTAAATTATCCGTTTTAAAGGTATTTTCGACATAAATCAATTGAATCCTATGTAATTATTGTAATTTTAATTATTGTAGTCTTCATCATTGTATTTCTTTTATTCTACCACTTGTATGCCTTCACATGTAATTGAACTTAAATTCCTACTTCGACCTGATTGTTTGCTAAATTAATTGTTCACCGACTTAGTTTTAATTCACATGCTAGGATTAAAACGTTGGATATTGCATTGCATGCATATAATCGACGATATATCGAGTATAGATAATTTCCCTAATCATTAGTAGAGGCCGCTATCGAGGCGGGCGGGATTAGGTGTTCGATCAAAAGAGCTTCCTAATACGTACCCTCACCCCTTACTCCAGATCTCTGTGAACATCCGTGTTCATTGGAATCCACGAGATTCATTCTAGACATAGAATGCTAAGGGTAACGAGTGCTTAGTGTTCATGTCATTACTTTGTGTCTTGACATGACACGAGGTATTCGAACGGTTTCCAATTTTCCACAATAAATTGGTGGCGACTCCACAAATGCAAACGCTTGTTCTCCTCCCAAGCGCCCGCGTGGGCCCGCGTCCACAGTTTGGCGACTCCGCTGGGGATCATACACTTACGTGTAGCCAAGGGTGAAATATGAACAAGGTTAGGGAATACTTTGTACAAGACAATTGTCGGTTTTCATAACTCGATCTTCCTAGATCATTTATTCGGCCTTCTTAGGCCCAACCCAACCCATCCGACCAATCGTCCCGTCTCAACGGTTCTAATTCTTGTTTGGGCCTAAGGATGGATAGCGATTGACGTCATCTATACCACGGTACTTAATCTTGTTTGTATCAAGGACCTTCACTACTTGAGGAAATGGACTAGGAATCGACATTACTCTTGTTTGGTACGAGCCTCTCCACAGACCCCTGGTTTGATTGTTCGGTATGGCAACCCACCCTTTAAACCAAAACCTTTTAAATGCACTCAGCATCCCGTTATAATGCTTGTATAAATGTTTGTACCTTACGTGATCACCATTTCTAAACGAAACCATCACAATTTTTGTAAAATCAAAATCCCTTGAAAATGTAAATTTTGAAAAAGCCAATGATTTGCGCAAAACCCAGTCAAAACTCTGTCCATTTGTTGAGTCAAAATTCCGGGCCCAAGCCCATTTCAAAACCTCACTTCGAGTCCACTCCTACAACTACACTAAAGTTGACTAGGACCAACATTTTTCAAATCTTGTCATTTCTTCAAAAGCTCACTGACACAAGTGGCACACACCCACTTCACGAGTCAAAACATTTCTTTCTTAGTAAGTGTGTTAGAATGGTCGATCGTGTTTTGGTTCGTCGTCGATCTCTTATCCAGTTTCCAAGATGCCTGAAACAAGCAACGTGAACTTCAATCAACTCCAAGATGGTAATGATCGAATCCTAACCGCGGTAGCTCAGCTCCAAGTTACTCAAGACCAAGTTTATGATCGCCTTGACACCATCGAGGGCCGGATCTATACCGTAGAAACGAGGTTGCCTCCTCGGGAAAGTGAAATCATTGATGACTTCGTGAATGACTTCAGGGACGAAAACCCTCCCATGGGTATGACTGCAGCTGAGAAACGACTCCAATACCTAGAGGAGCAATTGATGTATCTCAAAAGGGATGACATTTATAGGGAGAATAATCGCAAGTATGAGGCCGTGAGTTCCAAGTTGCCAACCAACTTCAACATGACGGATATCCCTAAATTCAAGGGGCATGAAAACCCTTTGAACTATATTCGTGCCTTCAAGGATTACATGTCTATCAAAGGCATCAAACCCGAGATGTTCTTAAGGATCTTTCCTTCATCTCTTGACACCATCCCAAAGCAATGGTTCTACTCTCTAGAACACAAGAAGATCGCTACTTGGGAAGACGCCACGATTGAGTTTGCTAAGCAATATGCGGATAATGCTGAGATCCAAGTTAACATGCGCACTTTAGAGGTTCTTACCCAAAATGACAAAGAAAGTTTCACCGACTTCCTAAGTAGGTGGAGGAAGACTAGTACTCAACTTGTTGAACGCCCGGATGAGGCTACCGTTGTGGAGAAATTCGTGGACAACCTAAAGCCCATCTATGCAAATAATTTGAGGTACCAAAACATTAAAAATTTCAAAGACTTAACCGTACTAGGAACAAGGATCGAAGATGACATCCGTAAAGGGCTCTTGTCCAAAACGGTAGGCCGAGGATAACAAGGCTCAACAAGTCGTTCTTACGGCTCCACTAGCAAGACCGATGAAGTTAACCCCCTCGAGCCATCCAAGAAGAGTACCCCACTAAGGAAATTTACAAATCTCGGGGACACTTACTCCAATGCTCTAAAAAGGTTAATGAAACAAGGCAAACTCCAACCCATAGGCCCTACGCCCGAACCTGAAAAGAAATACAAGTTCTGGGACGAGAACTCATACTGCGAACATCATAGGGGTAAGGGGCATGACACAGAAAAATGTTACAAATTGAAAAATGTGCTTCAAGACATGATTGAGGATGGTCGACTACCAATACCGCCGGGAGGTAAGCCCAACAACACTCGGAATCCTCTTGGAATTCTAGTGGTCACAAGTGAAGAATCTACCTTAGATTGTTCACACCTCATTTCTCCAGTCGAAGATGAGATCCACGCGATCGAGAATGAAGGGTTCTACTCTACCATTTCCTCTACCATTACCGACTTCATCGCATGGGCAAGGAGTGTGGATAGGCAAGTTTCGGAATTGGAAAATGTGGTTACAACTCTACATGACCCCAATGCAACACCTAAAGAACACGCGCTATTAAGTTTCTCCCAAAATGCTACTATGCAAGAAATAGTCGCCGTGGTTGATAAACTAGTCGACCAAATCACACAATTAGAGGATAAGATGATGAGAATGAGGGAACTAGCTACAGTCAATGGAGTATGGACCGATGATGATGAAGACGAATATCTCATTGAACACTCCCTAGTCAAGGAACTAGTCCAAAATGGTGAAGACCAAGATGTGGACCACCTAACTCGTTCGGGGCGTCCATATCAAAGTACTACCCAAAACGGTCCAACCAACGTTATCACACCAAATGATAATGAAGATGACTCTACTGATCATTTGCTAAACAATTACAGAAAACAAAGGCTGATCTTTCAGTCTGGCAACTAGTAGCAAGCTCATTCCCACATCGCCAAGCTTTACTGCAAGCTTTGGCCAAAATAAACGTAGCACATAACTCCACACAAGACGATGTAGTCAACTTGGTCTTCCAAGAATCACCAAAGCTAAGTAATCCTATTACTTTTTCAGATGAAGATTTGCCACCCTTTGGCGCTAGTCATAACTTGGCTCTTTACATCACTGTCATTTGCTTAAAGAAGAATGTGCCAATGACCTTGGTGGATGATGGCTCCGCGGTCAACGTCATACCCCTGAAAACGGCATACAAACTAGGCATGAAAGAGTCGGATTGGACTACTACCAATCAAGGTGTTCGCGCATACGATGGTACACGACGAAAGGTAGTAGGACTCGTTAACCTAACCATAGCCACAGGGCCAATTGAGCAAAAGGTTAACTTCCAAATATTGGACATTGAAGCTTCCTTCAACATACTTCTGGGAAGACCTTGGATTCATGCTTCCAAAGCGGTAACATCCACCCTTCACCAAAAGATCAAAATTCCACTAAATGGCAAAGTGGTGACGATCACTTCATCGCCCATCAAAGCAATAATCGAAAAGAAGTCAAATAATCAAGTCCTTGCGGATCCAGTATATGAACTTGGGGGCTTTCAAAGCATAAGTGTCATAGATAGTGAGTTGGCACTCCTATACTACGATCCCTACTCCAACTTGGTGGTCAACCACATACTCAAATCCCAGGGATACTTCCCGGGAATGCCTTTGAACCCTGCCCGAAGAAACACCTTCGCACCCTACAAGGAAGGCAACTAAAAAAGAATACCACTTGGACTAGGATATAAACCCACTAAAGAGGAAGTTCTCGAGATGCTTGCTCAAGTCTAAAGCCGTAAGCACGTAGGAGTCCAAATGCGACCATATTTCCCTACCCTAAATGGATACTTTGTTAGGGAAGGAAGTCAAGAACTCTTTCACGGATTTCCCGAACCTTGTCACTACCTCGGAAGGAAGCTAGCCGGAATCGAGATCTTTCACGATTGCTACTTCATTCCTCC
Organism: Silene latifolia; assembly: GCF_048544455.1. Classification (NCBI taxonomy): domain Eukaryota; kingdom Viridiplantae; phylum Streptophyta; class Magnoliopsida; order Caryophyllales; family Caryophyllaceae; genus Silene; species Silene latifolia. The sequence continues at coordinate 51,149,908 of NC_133534.1, read as the reverse complement.
AGAAACGGTTCCTACCGTCAAAGCACGTCGAGCACCTTGCTTAGACGAACAAGCTGTTAGTCTACTATTTGGAGAAGATCGATTTGTTAGAGCCGCGCAGGATGAGATCATTACCATGATACTTCAAGACAACCACTTCAATCCTACCGCGTTAATCACAGAAACAAACGCGAACCAGCAGAAAGGATGGAGAAAATCAATCAAGTGGACCAACATTCAAGGAAGACTCTTCAAGCTCACCACTGGAGAAGGAGAGATGTTCAAAGGAGAACCATAAGACGATGAATTTGAGTCAGAGTCAGAGTCGGAGTCAGAGTCGGAGTCTAGAGAAGTCACTAAGGAATCTCCTCCTGTCGTCGTCCCCATTCTATTAATTTCTCCTAGATTAGCCTCAAATAGTAACAGTAGTTCGGGAAATGTCCCAACAACTGTCCCTTTACCGCCGCTGACCACAGATCAGATGGCTTCTTTGTTTCAACCTTTCTCAAACTTTAATATGAATAAATCAGGTTCTGCTTACTCTTTGTGTTATCTTGAATGCAATTCTGTTTATAATGATACTGAGGATGACCCAGACCCAGACTCAATTGAGATACCTCCCTACATAGCCAAGGAAATACTACAAGAGGGGGAGGGGGACCAGTAATAAAGAACACCGAACCCATCAATGTAGGAACCGAACTAGAACCCCAAGAACTTAGGATAGGGACAACCCTGAGCCCTACCGAAAGGACCAGTTTCATAGACCTCATACACGAGTTCAAAGACATTTTCACTTGGTCCTACAAAGACATGCCAGGGATCGACAGGGACATCGCCAAACATAAAATCCTAATTAAGCCAGGTTTCAAGCCCGTGAAACAAAAGCTTCGTCGAATGAGAACAGAATGGGCTCTCAAGATTAAAGAAGAAGTCGATAAACAATTCAAAGCCGGGTTCATCAAAGTTTCCGAGTACTCTGACTGGGTAGCCAACATAGTACCCGTACCCAAAAAGGATAGGAGAATCCGCGTTTGCGTTGATTTTAGGGACTTAAACAAAGCAAGTCCTAAAGATGACTTTCCTCTACCACATATCGACATATTGGTGGAGAATACCGCAGATCACGCGTTACTATCCTTCATGGATGGGTACGCAGGTTACAACCAAATCAAGATGACCATAGAAGACATGCATAAGACCGCCTTTGTCACTCAATGGGGAACCTATTGCTATACGGTCATGCCGTTTGGGTTAATCAACGCCGGAGCTACATATCAACGCACCGCAACTACACTCCTACATGACATGATGCACAAAGAAGTTGAGGTATACGTAGACGACATGATTGTCAAGTCCAAGGATAGAGAGGGGCATATTGCGAACCTTCGTAAATTTTTCTCAAGGCTACGAAAGTACAACATGAGGCTCAATCCTCAGAAGTGCGCATTCGGAGTAACATTTGGCAAACTCCTGGGATATGTCGTTAGCCAACGAGGTATAGAAATAGACCCTTCCAAGATCAAAGCTCTGATCGAAATGCCACAACCTCAAACGGAAAAAGAAGTCAGAGGATTCCTGGGAAAAGTGCAATATATAAGTCGATTTATATCGAAACTCACCATGATCTGTGAACTTATCTTCAAAAAGCTCAAGAAAATAGATCACACCATGTGGGATGATGACTGTCAGAAGGCATTCGACCGAATCAAGGAGATACTAGCTAAACCACCTGTGCTCATGCCACCTCAACGAGATCAACCTCTTGGTTTATATCTCACTGTAACCGAAATAGCCATGGGCGCCATGGTAGCTCAAACCGTAGGAAAGGAAGAAAGGGCTATCTACTACCTTAGTAAGAAGTTCTTGGAGTACGAGTGCAAATACTCACAACTCGAAAAGACATGCCTCGCTCTTGTGTGGGCAACGAAGAAGCTATGTCATTACATGCTTAGCTACTCCATCAAAATATACTCCAAAATGGATCCTGTCAAATACCTCTTCGAGAAACTCGTCCTCAACGGATGCCTAGCAAGATGGACATTGATGCTCTCAGAGTTCGATCTCAAATACGTGCCCCTGAAGGTTATAAAAGGGCGCACCGTTGCCGAATTCTTTGCAGAAAATCCCATCAATGATGCACAAACAATAGATACTTGGTCATTTCCAGACGAGGATATACTCCAAACCGATGTAGACTCCTGGGACCTTTACTTAGATGGAGCATCAAACTTAAGAGGATTTGGAATAGGAGTGTTGCTCATTTCTCCTGAAGGCGAGCATACACCGATCTCTGTCAAACTCGACTTCGAGGTGACAAACAATGCTGCGGAATACGAAGCCTGTCTCATTGGACTACAAGCGGCAGTGAGCTTAGGCATTAAAAACCTCCGAGTGCATGGGGATTCGTCCCTGATCATCAATCAAGTTACGGGATCTTGGAAAATCCAAAGCGAAAGCCTAGCACCTTATCAAGCCAGAATAGACCAAGTTGCCCAATTCTTTGATCACGTGACCTACCTACACCTACCTCGGGAAGAAAATCAATTTGCAGATGCTCTTGCAAAACTTGCATCTTTGATTAATATGCCAGATGACATGGTGGAAATGCCTTTATGTATCGAACGACGATCAGAGCCAGCTTATGTCCACAAAATCACCAATGAAGAGAAAATCACAGAGGAACCTTGATTCCAAGCAATCCTAAATTTCAAGCTCAACGATACCTATCCACAGGATATGGACAAAAGGGGACAACGTGCTATACGCCTACTAGCTTCCCAATACGTTCTCATGCAAGGAGAGTTATACAAAAGAACACCTCTTGGTGTAATCCTACGTTGCCTTGATCATTCACAGGCGCGAAAAGTGATGGGAGAAGTTCATGATGGAGAATGCGGTCCTCACATGAGTGGGCCCATGATGGCAAAGAAAATCACACGTTTGGGGTATTATTGGACCACAATGGAATCCGATTGCATCAAATACGTAAGACATTGCCACAACTGCCAAATCTTCGGGAACGTACATCATGTCCCTCCTTAATTGCTCTATACGATGACATCTCCTTGGCCATTTTCTGCCTGGGGAATTGATATAATCGAGAAGATAACTCCAGCCGGAACAGGAGGTCACTGTTTCATCCTAGTGGCAATTGACTATTTCACCAAATGGGTAGAAGCGGCTTCCTACACTAGTCTCACGGCTAAAAACGTGGCAAAGTTCATACAAAACAGCATCATCTGTCGATACGGTTGCCCACATGAGATCATTAGTGATAATGGATCACATTTCCAAGCCGAGACTGAGCAATTGCTAGCCATGTACAAAATTAGGCATCACCACTCTTCGCCATATAGACCACAGACTAATGGCGCGGGAGAGGCGGCAAACAAGAACGTTGTCACAATTCTCAAGAAAATGATCGACAACTATCGAGATTGGCCAAGCAAGATACCCTTTTCTTTGTGGGGATATCGCACATCTGTTAGGACGCCCACTGGGGTCACCCCTTTCTATTTGACCTATGGCATGGAAGCTGTACAGCCAGTCGAGTTAGAAATACCATCATTGCGTATCTTACTCGAAAGTCAGATCCCGGAAGCCGATTGGAAGAGGGATAGATATGAAGAACTCATCCTCCTGGATGAACGTAGGCTACGCGCACTACATAATGTCCAAACATATCAACCACGTATCAAACGAGCCTTCAACAAAAGGGTCAAGCCAAGGAACATCAAGGAAGGAGACTTAGTACTTAAGTCGGTTAGAGCTCTTTTACCTGTCGATCCACGGGGAAAATTCAAACCTAATTGGGCCGGGCCATTTCTAGTCAAGTCCATACTTCCAGGGGGTGCGGTTAGAATCACAGACCTAGATAGGAATGAATTTGCCAACTCGACAAACCTTGACCAACTAAAGCGGTATTATGCCTAGAATAGGAACAAAAACGCGCCTCGCGTAACCTCACGTGTCGCTCTTGTGGCACTAAATAAACGTCCCCTGTCCAAGCTGAAATAAGCTAATGTCACTCCGCTCTTGCATTTTTACAATTTGTCATCCTCATATCGTCAAATAAACTAAATTGCATCTTAAGAGTAACTAAAAAGCTCATGCTTATCTTCTAAGTTCATTACAAGCTCTTGCTTAGAACAATTATTCTTTTACATTTACTCGAACTACGCGCAAGGGTTTGATTTCATTTTTTTATGAATACGTAGGCAATCCTTCACAGGATACAACCCATTAATTCCAAAATGTGAATAGAAGGACATTTGCAGTTGCATTGGGAATTCGACAAGAATAATAAATAGAAAATCACAACGGTTTCATAACCAATTAACCTCCTTTATTTCATTCATTTCTAATAATATTAATAATACGTTACATAATAATAATAATAATAATAATGATAAACAAAAAATAACAATAAAAAAATAGGCTAGCATTCTATAAACCCCACCTTTTTATTACATTAATAATAATAAATAATAATAAAGACTAGGGCTATTCCTCCATTTTCCCTTTGCCCTTGTCATTTTTGTCATATTTCTTGTCCCGACCTCGAGTCGGATGCTCTTGCGCCACTTCGGACCTAATCACCAACGTCTTTCTCGAGGCCTAGCCTTTCCATTCTTGTCAATCACTTTGTCCATGACAGGAGAGGTCTTCGGTTTCTTCGAAGGATGAACAACTCGAAACCCGGCTTCCTCCTCTCCCTCAGTCAGATGCTTCTCTTTCTCCTTTTCCACCTCGCGCACCTTGTAGTCAACGGGCTCGCGCCTCCTCAATCTCTCACGCTCCTCCGGAGTAGTAGCTTTCCTCCACCGCAGATAGGAGTCCGACACCCATAAGGCACTAACAGAAGAGTTAAGAACCACACGTTTCTTTGAGCCCATTTAATGGCCCACTCCCTTCGGCTCTCAGTAGTAAGCGCCACGGCAGTCTGCGGGACAGTGTCAAGCTTTGGGATTGTCTGCTTCAGACCAACCTGTCTCATCAGCCTCTCCGGGAAGATGCATACCATGAATTCCAAGCCAGGAATGCGCACAGATCGGGTAGGATCCAAGGAAGACACTCCAGTGACAGATTTGAGATGCCACCATCATCACTCTTCAATTTGTTTTCCCAGTAATTGCACACTCGAGTGAAGTCCACCATGTAAAGCCTGGTCCTCATTGCAATTGAGCGAGCATGATAAGAAGGAACATGAACTTGGGGCTCGATCAATCGAAGACGCTCCATTAGCCAGACCTACAAAAAGCGGGTATTAGAAAACAAAAATAAAAAAAAAACGAAACAAAAAAAACAAAAAAAAATTAGAAAAAAAAACGAACGAAAAAAACGAAGAAGAAACGAAAAAAAAAAAGAAAAAAGAAAGAGAAAAGTATTCTTTTACCTGCAAAATAACGGGACTTCCCAAATAAGGTAGGTCACGATTGGCTTTCCTGTTATCCAAACCCAATAGGATCTCTCCTAAACATAAACAGTGGGCTCTGCGCAGCCCATTTGCTCAACTAGGCTCAGGAGACGGGGATCACCTCTCAAATCCTCATCAACATGCCCTTGAAGGACATATACATGTAACAAGAAAAATCCGAATGCCCTTCGCCTAGCAACATAAGAGATGGTGGGGTCGGCCTTGTTAATAAATCGGTCAATAAAGTCCAACATTCGCACTCCTTTCGAGGTCACTAAACGGTCCACCTCAATTCTTGTCAACCCAAGCAAGTCCCTAAATTTGTTCTTATACCCTTTTGAAGTAGAAGGAATAGCAGGAAAGTGTTCTGGGTCCAACTCACCAATCGCAACAATTTCTTCAGGAAATGGGCAAATGTCACCTCCAGGGAAGGCAAAAACGTGATAATTCGGGTCCCAATAATCAAGACAAGCATCTAGGAATGGTTTGACCACCTTGATAAGCTTCAAAATCAACAATGATCCAAGATTATAAGCACCCTTGTCGTGTTTCTCCACGTTGGAAAACTCGTTGGTCCACTCTTTTAGACGAATCTCTAAAGTATTCATGATGAATGATTATTTTGAGAATTTTATGTAATAAGACGAAGGAAGAGACGGAAGAATTGTGTGAATAAAACCTCTATCGACGTTTCTATTTATACTAAAATCTGTTTCCTAAAATCCGCCAGGACGGATACACCGGGGAACAGGTGCAGCACCTGCTGCGCCTCTTCAAAGGGACGCAGCTCCTGCTGCGCCTCTTCCTCAGCAATGTCTCTATGATTTTCCGCATTGGATCTTTCCTAAATTCCTTGGCGAATAATTTCCTATTCGTGCGGGTTATTATTTTGGTAAATACGTCAAAATTACCATAGTCCATGTTTCCTAATTCCGCGGGCATGCATTTCGAGGCAATATCAGCATTTTCGTCATTTTAGCACACTTATATATTTCTTTCTATTTTTCTTTTTTCGGGGAATCATTTCTCCAATTTAATGCAATTTATTTCAAACTTATATATTTCTTTTATTTATATATTTCGGGGAATCACTCCACCCCGTCCTACATTACATTTCTAACTTATAGATTTCTATTTTTTTTCATTTTTTTGGGGGTAACCCTCCCTACCGTCCGGTCATTTCCGGCAAATTGTTTTGCATTTTTGCATTTTTTTTCGCACTTTTGAGTCATTCATTATGCGCTAATTTAGGCCGTATATACAAATGTATGTTTTACGTGAATTTCTATGTAAATTTCGGCAGCATGAGGGCGTCAACCGTCATCTACCAAACCTGTTCAAAGCTAACCTGCAGGTACAAGCAACACAACCCAGCAGCAAAGGCACTCAGCCCATCGTATACAACCAAAAGAGGGACATGTACAACAAACTGGGGGCTTGAGCTCCAAGCAAAATCCAAAATGTCCAAAATATAGGTCCTAAAATGTACAAATGTGCAAGATACAGACAACAACAAAACAAAACTACTGCCGGTCGCCGCCTAACTCCGCAACTCTCGCCTCAAGAGCAGCAACCTCGGCGTCGCGAACCTCGAGCTCCCTCAGCAAACGAGCTGTCTCCTCCCGAGACTGGGCCAGCTCTCGCTCCAGCTCACGCTCCCTCTACAAACAACAAATTGGCTCATGTCAATCACTTCAAGCAATCATAAGAAAAGTTAGAAAATTAGAGAATGAAGTAGACAAAAGGTTCATACCTGACGACCTCGACCGCCAACAAGTGCCTCGACGGCAGTAGCTCGCAGCCGGTTGGCTACCCTCCATAACGCCACAAACCGGGATGGCGCAACCTGCATTTTCAAAAAGAGGTTCTCAATAATTGGATAAGTTCAATCAAATGTGTTCTTACACAAAAACCATACAAATTAGAGGCCCACCCTCCGAATCAGATGCTGCCAATCGTCCAAGCCAGCATCCGTCACAGCCACGTCAAAGTCACGCAACTCGGAGATCGTCGTCCTCCCGGTCGCGTCAGTGTACTCGAGAGTCTCGGGGTACTCTGGGGGCTTAATGCCCGCCGCCTCAACCTCCTGCAAAGACAAAGGATTGCCATTAATCGATGATCATTCATCATGCTTTCGAAATGGTCATAAGGAGAGTAAACACTTACCACAACCGGCCAGTACGCCAACCTCCCGTAGAGGAACACCGAGTAGTCCTCACCAGGAAGCAGAAGGGCGTCACCACCAACGCCAGCCAAGTCAGACTCCCTCTCAGCCTCAGAAGGCTCCCTAAACATCGTCCCAGGAGGATCGATAGGAACCGTCAAGACATCCCGAGAGCACTGACGAGCCAAGCGCTCGCCCAAGTACCACACAGGACCCATCGACGTCCTCAGCAGCAACCGGCTCGAGCTCCTAGGTCGAAGGACCTCAGTCACAAAAGGAGGTGCGCCAGCGTACTCCGCCCAAGGCCTGGGCACCCACTGGGAAATGACGAGCAAGAAATCATTCTTATGATCGGTTAAAAAGTAAAGAAGCAAAACGAATATAAGTGAGATGCTCACGCTGTCCAGCTGAAGAGCGTTCACGTCCCGCCGGTAGACACCGTGAGAGGAACGCTTGCACCTCGTGCGACACATCACCCAATCCCTCACAACGGGATAGGCCTTCTCCAGCGGCTGTGAAGCAAGATGGTCAATAACGATCTTTCGTAATTCGATAAGGAAAAGAAGTGATGAGGTTCATACCTCCAACAGTAGTCCAGGGCCGACAGCACCAGGAGAAGTCCCCTTCTCCATCAACTCCGGACGAACCATGGCCCTCATGAAGCGGATGAGGACCGCAAAACCAGCAGTGACCCAGTCCCAACGTCCTAGGGAGCTCAGATCAGAAAGAAAGGGAAGGAGCTTCGTCGACAGCCTCACTCCCTTGTCTCTGAGGTAGATCAAAGACAAAAACCACCAAAGCCACAAGCGGGCCCTCTGCTCAGCTGTACAGGGAGGAGGAGGAGTCTCTCTCCCGTCAATCACCACCCGCGCCGGGGTCTTCCACGCAAAGTAGTCTCGGACATAAGAACTAGGCACCAAACCAGGCACTGTAATAGCCTTCGGCGCCAAGTTCCAGCCGATCAACCTCCTAGCCTCGGCCGAGTCCACCCTCATGGCAGTCTCCGGCCACTCCACCACCTCAGTCCCACACAGCAGACCAGAAATCATGTCGTAGTCCTCCAGCGTGACTCCCACCTCACCAAAAGGCATGTGAAAGGTGGAAGTCATGTCCCAGAATCGGTCCAAGAAAGCGCGGACCAGGCTAAGGTTAGCCCGCAGCTTCCTCTTTGCGATATCCCTCCAAGCCTGCACCAGGGCGCCGAATGCCCCCCGCTCGATCATGGCTCGCTCCTCCGCCGACAGCCTCTCGTAGCACTCCATCGCCGTCATGTAGCCCGAGAACGATCTGATGTTCCCGGCCTCCTATTGTGATTTGAAACAAAAGCTATCTTTAGTTTGTATGAAATTGGAAAAGAGATGAGCAAATGAAATGAAAGAAGATGAGTGATGAGTAATGAATCCAAGATTACCAAGCTCTTCACCGTCCTATAGAACAGGTGACCTTCCGCAGCCCAAAGCAAGTGCCTGCTGTCCCAGGTCTCAGCCCACGCGGGTGCTCCCCTCAGCTGACGACCGCCTCGCCCAACGTTGGCCCGCCTCGGGGCATCCTCCTCCTCCTCCTCGAGGACCTCGTCCTCAGCAACCTCACCAGCTGCCCCAACCGGAGTGAAAGCCTCCTCGAGAGCACGAGAAGCGTCAACGGCTGTGTCTATGTCCATGGGAGCTCTCCCAAAAGTAGAAGCCTCGTCACCTGCAACGTTAAAGTAATTGTAGGCCGCGTCAAGTGACGACGAACCTTGATTAGAGGATTTTCGAGTCTTAGAAGCCCCGAAGTCGCTCTTTTCTCGCCATCTTTGGCCATATTCCCACAAACCCGATCACTCATGTGGTAATTTGGGTTAAGTCAAGCCTAAGTTGAAGCCTAGTCATGGGTTCGAGTCGAAATTTCGACAGCATTTCGTTATAACGATGGTTATGCCCTAGAAAAGTGTCCTGAAAAAGCCGTCACAAACGAAAATTACGAGATGGTAGGAAGTTTACCCATCATCCAAGGATTCCAAATATCAAATTTCATCGCAAATGGGCAATCCTAAGGCCATTTTCGAAGCATTTACGGTTTAGCTGTGAAACCGTCTCAATTTCACTCAAATGCCCAAAACTCAATGAAAATTCGAAACAAATACATGGTTATGATCCTTATACTACCAATTAGCCATTTATAAGGTCAATTTTACAAGGCAAGATCATTTGGGGGGAAAAGCCCCAAATTTTCGACATTTTAGGGTTTTCTGTCGATCCAATTCGTCCATTATAGAAGATTAATGCAAGAATGATATACATACCTCGATTAGTCATGGCAAATGCAAGCTTTTGGATCAAGTTTTGGCGGAAATGGTTGAAATTTGAGAGAGAAATTGATGATTTTGTGTTTCGAAATAATGAAATGAAACTCCTGTTTCATCGCGTTTTTACGCAGGAAAGACACCTCCAGGAATAGACGCAGCAGGCGCTGCGCCTCTTCCAAGAGACGCAGCTCTTACTGAGCCTCTTCCTCAGCTTTCCTTCATACGAATTTTCAAAAAATTCGTTATGAGTTCGTTATTTGTGGGTCTATCTTTGGTGCGCCTCTTCCCCGATGCCATTTTATCTTTTTTGGTCCGTTTGACGATTATTCTTCGTTCGAGCCCGCATTTTTAAGCCAACTGCAGACTACCGTACATTATTTACTGCTTCCACGACCTTGTTTGTCACAACGAGCAAGTATTCCCCGACAGGTGTTTCGACACGCCTTCATTATATTCCCCCAGCGAGAGTAAGCGGATAGACAATCCCTCTCGAGACATGGACATAAGTTCCTGATAAGGTTTCCCCAACGAGAGTTCACGACATACAATCGTCCTTCTCAAGTTTTTCTGAAGTTTGTTTGAAGACGACCCAAGCAGATTTCTCCCAGCAGTTCCCGCCTGTGTCCTGCTACTCACGATATTTCTTGTTTCCCCCACGGAGTGCGATAAAGGTGTCGTTCTCCAGAAGTTCCCAGACCGGTAGAGTTCTTACACTCAAGCCTTAGTTACCCCTCAGGTTGAAATTATATTTGGGCCTCCTTCCCATTGATGCTTTCCTTTGGTATCCCACACCCTAGCACAATCCTTACTTATCTTTTAGGTCTTATCCTTTAGCTCTTACGCTTATCCTTTAGCTCTTACGCTTATCCCTTAGCTCTTACGCTTACCCTTTAGCACCTATGCACCTCCGAAAACATCTCGAGAAAGAAGTCTCAGGTATGGTTTCTTCTTATGGCTGGCGAGCCTCCTCACGTAGTCTAATGGACTTTAAACGACCCTCCCCGATAGTCGACAGACTTTAAAATGTTCCCGACGACAGGTCCTTGGCTCAGACCCCTTGAGCCGCCTCGCGTCGCCATAGTCGTCAGGTTGTAATCTTCGATTGACCTGATGGCTAAACTTTGACTTTCGCCTTGTCCAAGCCTCAGTCAAAGTGGGGACTCTGTAAATACCTCATTTCTGCACCTCCCGCAAACCACCCGATGATGATTGGGCCGCATGTTTGGTACGCGGAACGATTTTTGAAAGTTCGTAACTTTATCGTCAAGTGATTGCTCAAACACTGATGTCTACCTCTTAATTGTCATCTACGCGCCGTCGTTTTGACAGTAATTAGAGTACATTTGGAGTCCGGGCCTAAAACCGTCTTCATTTTCTAATAACCGCTAAAACCCGAGTCAGAATGTTCTGGAATGTTCCGGATATTTCTATTCCATATTTCACAATATTTTAATCTTTGGTAAAGAATTTCCCGTAATATTCATACAAAATATTAAGGAAAATAAGATTAATCCGTTATTCCATAAACTAAACACGGAAATCTTTCTTCCGCAGGAGGAAACCACCTGGGAACAGACGCAGCAGCTGCTGCGCCTCTTCCAAGGGACGCAGTGCCTGCTGCGCCTCTTCCCAAGTCCTTTTCTGCGTATTTTTCGTATCTTTTCATATCTTTTCGAGATTCACTTCCAAAGTTTCTCCGAAAACCTAATTCCTTCACGTGATTAGTATAAATAGGAGCCTTCGCTCCTCATATTTCTCACGCGAGTGTCCGCCCTTCTCTTCTCCCTTTGCATTCTAGACCACGTTCTTACTTTTTGGCGTCTACGTGCTTGAACTTTCGACCACGTAAACTCGGATCCTTCTGAGTACCAGCCTCGTTTGCGTGACCGACCAATTTGACCAACTCCACCATAATCAACTTAATTAATCTTAATCATTTTCCTCTTACGAGGGCACTTTCGTTACATTCGAGTCGAGCATCACTAAAACATAAACTTAGTTCATCTCGTTTCGTCAAACATGTAAGTCTGAGGGTGTAAATCCTTCTTTATTTATTGTTATTTACTTTCTGTATCATTAATGTAAGATTTATGTCGAAAGTATTCTTAAAGCCGATTTACAAAACCATGTTTAAAACCCTTTTTACGGATTATCAGAAGACAGACGTCGAGAAAGGACGCAAAGAACCGCCGCGCCTCTTGAAGGGACGCAGCACTGCTGCGCCTCTTCGTGAGGCCGCATTCTCGCTTCCTTTCTTCTTCCTTCGTCTTCTGTCAATTCGTTCGTTTTGTTATTTTCTTTCGTTTACTGTTCATTGTTCATATGACGACATAAACATAAGAATTTAACATATTATTTATCATCATTAGTATTGAATTCGTCATTAAATCCCGACTTAAATCCCAAGTAATCCAATATTTGCGGGTTTTCGTCATTAAAATCAATCCGGGTTGTAGAGATTCGATTCATTCATATTGAGTCTCTGGAATTTTCGATTTTTGATATATTCCCACCTGTTTGTCCGTCATTAGTTCTTCATTAATTCGTCATATTTAACCTATTTAGTTCACCCATGTCACTAATCAATCTTTCATTCATGTAATTAATTCATCCACATTCGTTTCATCCATGTTTTATCGCTTTTATGACTCAATCGCATGTAGTTAATGTATTAAATCACTTTCATCCGAGTCAAATATCATAATCAATCATCAAATTCACCCAAGAATATTAACGATTTGCAGTTCCGGCTTCACAACCAGAACTCAGCCTTGGAACAGACGCAGCAACTGCTGCGCCTCTTCCAGAGGGCGCAGTCTTTCTGCGCCTCTTCCAGGTTGACTTCTGTCTCTGAACTTCCGTTCTGCTTTGACCTAGTTTAATTAGTTTGCGTATGTAATTAACTACTAATCGTATTATCGCCTAATTCATGTTCGTTAATTCGTTTATTTATTCTTTCTTAAATTATCCGTTTTAAAAGTGTTTTCGACATAAATCAATTGAATCCGATGTAATTATTGTAATTTTAATTATTGTAGTCTTCATCATTGTATTTCTTTTATTGTACCACTTGTATGCCTTCACATGTAAATGAAATTAAATTCCTACTTCGACCAGATTGTTTGCTAAATTAATTGTTCACCGACTTAGTTTTAATTCACATGCTAGGATTAAAACGTTGGATGTTGCATTGCATGCATATAATCGACGATATATCGAGTATAGATAATTTCCCTAATCATTAGTAGAGGCCGCTATCGAGGCGGGCGGGATTAGGTGTTCGATCAAAAGAGCTTCCTAATACGTACCCTCACCCCTTACTCCAGATCTCTGTGAACATCCGTGTTCATTGGCATCTACGAGAGTCATTCTAGACATAGAATGCTAGGGTAACGAGTGCTTAGTGTTCATGTCATTACTTTGTGTCTTGACATGACACGAGGTATTCGAACGGTTTCCAATTTTCCACAATAAATTGGTGGCGACTCCACAAATGAAAACGCTTGTTCTCCTCCCAAGCGCCCCCGTGGGGCCGCGTCCACACTTCCTTAAATAGTAAATCATATAAACTATTTACAAGTTTGGAAACCAACTTCTTTGGTCCCTTGAACTTCATTTGGCACGCACTCCAAGGTAACACTGTCTTTGTCGGACCGCCTTCTCGAATTGCACCATCTTCAAGGAACTCCGAATTAAATAAATTACATAGCTTTTCTACTTTATACATTATAAAAGGAAAAACAAAACTAAATAAAATAAAAGTGATACGAGATCACATTAATTACAACCAAATCGATATCCCCATTCATTTCGGGAAATATCAATTAAAAACTAAGGTCGTACTAAGTACAAATTACATAATTCAAAATTATATAAAATAAAATATGGCAATCATACTAAAAATGCAGCATTAATATATCTATGAAACATGCCATGTTATGTGCTAAATCGCCCTATTTAAGCTAATATCGTATATATGATCTGGTTTTATGGATTATTGTGACAATTAACCTATTAAAATCACAAAATATTACATAAATCACATCTATGTCCAAGTTAATTACCCCAACCATTTAGGACTCAAAATTTAGTCTTCAGTAAATATTTGACAATAATTCAACTTGATATTATATAATTTCTCTTTAAACACTATTATTCATAATAATAAGGAAATAATTCCAAAAAGTCATAAAAATTTGAAAAAAAATCAAAATTATAATTTTGTATATTCTGGAAAATTCCCAACATCCCAAAACTTTAATAAAATTTGCCCTTAGATTATTTTAATTTATTTCATGAATAAATCGTATAAAACATAATTTTAACCCTTTAATTCAAAATTAAACATAAAATTATGCAATAGATCAAAATTAAAATTTTGAATATTCTAAACAAGTTTCTTGAACCTGGAGTTGACAAATTTTAAGCTCAAAGAAATGAATTTTTATTTTAATGACTATTAAAGTTGCTATTTATCAATTTATATCCCATAAATATTAATAACCATTAAAATCATACGAAAATTAAGATACAACTTTAGATCTGAAGTTCATATATACAACATTGGAAACAAATTTCATGCCATAAAATTTATTTTAGCTATTTTTGCCAAAATAGTCACTATTTATTCGATTTTTACATCTAAAAATCATAAATCATGCAACATTAAATCATATGATCTACAAATTTACATACAGTGTGTAAATATTGCATGTGATAACATACTAAAGTTTTATAGGCAGGAACAAAGTCTAACCATTTTTAACATAAATACCTCTATTTAATCGACTTTTAACATGTAAAAATCATAAATCATGTTATATAAAACCATTTTATAAGAAATTTTACATACAACTTGTTAAATATGCATGTGAGGTCGTGTAAAAATTTCAAGGTAAGAATCATAGTCTAACTATTTTTAGCATTTTAATTGTCATTTTACTCAATAAAATGTAATAAAAATACTAATAATCTTTTTAAAGAGCAATAAATTACCATAAATCATCAAAATGACCTAAAATCAATTTAGGACCAAAATTTTTAACATGCAAAATTTTTGTGGCATTTTTATAAATCACAAATTTTAAGTTTTATATGTTAACATTTTAACTCGGAAAAACTAAACCAATTATGCATGCAACAACTCTTTTTTTTTTTTTTTTTTTTTTTGGGAAAGGTAAGAATATATTAATCAATCAACAAAGAAGAATATTACAACCTATCAAAATACACCAAGACTGCCAAAACAACTCTAAAGAATAAAAGAATAAATCATATGCTTTGTAACCAAATTCGATCTCTATTCCTAAGAGTAGTCAAGTTCATACGATATAGTCGAGCCTTAATGTCTGCAATCACTTGTTGGACAATTACCATAGGTTTACTGACAAAGCATTTCAATCTAACTTTATTTCTCACTTTCCATATTTGATAGAATAAAGCCACATAGCATGCAGCAACCACACGTTTCTGCAGCCTTGATTTCCTAGCTGTGGAAAACCAGTCAGTAAGATCAGTCACAGGTAAGCTGATGTGTAAGCAATGTTGCAAGAGCCTGCTGCATTCTGAACTATAAGTGCAATCATAAAACAGGTGATGGTGAGTCTCAGGTATAAGTCTGCAGATATCACACAAAGTATCTACCATCATACCCATCCTCTGGAGCCTATCTTTAGTAAGAAGTCGTTGATGCTGAAGAGCCCAGAAGATGAAGGAGGTCTTGGGGATATTAAGATTGTTCCAGCAAAGAAATCTCCAAGGAACAAGAGGTTTAGCTTGTCTTAACCAATTGTAACCAGACTGAACAGTGTAGGGAAGGGAAGAGTTTTGCCATTTATCATTTGTGTATGCATGGGAAAAGAGAGACATGATTTGTGATATTTTCCTCCAGGACCAACTACTATCAGAAGGGGGAGAGTAGTCAGTCCAAGCAGTGCCTTTCATATAAACATGATGAATCCATTTGACCCATAAGTGGTCTCTCTTTGAAGCAATCCACCAAGCATACTTTCCCAAAAGAGCTTTGTTCCAGTTTTTCATTTCAGTTAATCCCAAACCACCCTCTGCCTTCATGCAACAACTCTTGCTCTGATACCAATTGAAGGATTCAATAATCTCTTATTAGACATCTCTAATAAATTAATTAAATTAGTTTAGTCATAAAACTAATAAAGATCTTATGCATGCATAACTATTTGAATAGAAGAAAAGAAATCGATATTCTTACATTGAGAATGCCGAAATGGACTACTAATTTGGACTCCTTCCAAATTAGTCTTCTAAAATATTCCAGTGCTCCTTGTGCTCTCAAGTCTTCAAGTGTTCAAAGTAGAACACCTCCTCAAGGATTGTATCAAGGAATCAATCTTAAATCATATACTAATTGTAGGCTAGAACTAGTAAATGATACCCTAAAAATACACTAATATTTAGATTACTACTACTAGTAATATTATTGTAATATTAGTAATTTGAATATGTTTTCCTTAAGTTTTCTCAAAACAATTTTAAAGAGAATGATGATAAGAATATTGTGCAAAATTAGAATGAATAAAAATGAGAAAAAACTCATCCCATATGGAAGAGGGGAGCCGTGTAATAGAGGAAAGGAGGGGACAACAAGGGGACAAGCATGCTCATGCTTTTAATATTTTTCTTCCCAAAAACATAGGTTTTGCATGCCTATGTTGGTAGGTCATGATTATGTTAATTTTACAATAAAATAACAAATCCACTAACTCCATTCTCTTCACAATTTTCGGCTATACCATGTAACATGGTATCCATTTTAACTTTGTGATTTTGTCAATTGTATACATATGTGTGATATGTGACACATCCTAAATAATGTGTCTTATGATGCAATTTTAACAAATTAAAAATCATCATTTATAAACAAATCACATACAATATAAAATCCAGTCATTCATAATTACTTATGCTTAAAATGGACCGTCTCATTATAATTTACAACAATTTGTAATTATAATAAACTATTCATTCTAATTTTAATGTTAAGTAAACAATAATAAAATTTTAGTAATAAAACATTTTAATCATTAAAATGAATCTTATTTAATCATATTACAATAAGATACAAATTCTCACTCGTAAAACATATCAATCAATTTTTAGGGAATTAATTAACTCGTATCGATATACGATTAATTAATTAGTCAATTAAGGTTGCATTCCATGGAGATATGACCTTAAGGGATCAACTGATCACCACCGTCATACGCCAATAATGTCAAACTCTATGTGACACCCCTATACTCCAAGTGCCTTACCAGGACCACTCAGGTATAAGAACGTCATCAACCCGGTTTTCCGAGGCAATGATAATCAAATGACAATAACGAAACATAATTTAAATAGTAATAAAGTTTAAGTGATTACAATTCCAAAACCAAACTGATAAAAGTACAATACATGTTCTCTTAAACCATATGTCTCAAAACTACTAAATAAGGACAGCGGAATACTCTAATCAACTCGTGGTGACACACCCCAGCTAGCCCATATGCCTCTAATCAAACCTGCTCAACAACTGCTCACCATCCCCGAATGGATCACCACAGTTTTACAAAACAAAGACGGGGTCAGTACTAATCACACAATACAATCACAATAAGACAAGTAACAAAACAACTCAACCGTCACATCAACCCAAACTCCACAATCAACTCCTCATCACCGACTACACACTAAAGTGTGTAGCCCCGCTGCAGTACCCATCGCAATGTACTCCACACCGCCAGTGGGGGACCGCATCCGTTCCCACCTAAGCCCCGCTCATCTCCATCGATCAATAAACCCAAGTCCATTAATGTGCACATCCCTTCTGTGGCGGGTTCCACAGAAAGCGAATCATGGGCATGAAGCCACTCCCGTAAGTGACTCCACTCAGCCAGGGACGCACCCCGAAGATCACAGACAGATACAATCAACAACAATCAATAATGATAAAATCCAACAACCGTCACAATACCAACATTGTACTTATCAACAATCATAATCAAATCACCAATCCACATCATGTGACTAATACTGAGTAGGGAAACCCTACCTGGAATGCAAACACACACAGCAGACGATCTTAGCAGCTGTCTCAAAATCTCTCCTCTACCAATCCTCCTCCTATCACATAATCATACAATTACTACATACACAACTAATCATAAAACCCCCAATCCCATATATTAGGGTTTAAACAATCTTAACCAAATGCTATAAAATTGGTATGTAGGACTTACCCTTGACGCAAGGATCACAAAGACACAAAGAACAATGAAATCCGACCTCTCAAGCTCCGGGATTTGCCAATAATGCGGATGAAGAGAACAACGTAGTTTCAATCTCCTTTATGAGTGTATTAGGTTTATAAAAGTGTTTAATAAGGATGACGACATAATATATATACTAATCCGCATTATTAACAAAACCCGTCAAAACATAACCCGTCAACCGAGCTACTCGATCAAGTAACTAACGTACTCGATTGAGTGTCACTTACTCGATCGAGTACCAAGGCTACTTGATCGAGTACCCTCCAGGCAGAATACTATTTCGTAAATCAAAACACCCTTACTCGACAGAGTAAGGCCCACTCGATAGAGTACCCAGAGACTCATAAAACCGTAGTATTACACTCTAGCCAGCCAATCATTACCGATTAATCTGGACCAGTTGACCAAATAAATGAATTATCCCTTTTGTATTCTTATTATGAGATTTAAACATGTGATCGCATTATTGTCGAGGACACATACTCCAACAAAGACAACATACTAATGAAACTATGGTTTACTAATTAAGAATAGAGGAAAAGAGGAAGAGTGTACTTACAAGTGTAAACAAATGAACAAGAACAAGAATTGGAAAGTAAATCTTCAAAGGTCTAGTGGAAATCTTGAGGATAATATTTAGTGAGGAAATGAGGGGAAAATCTGAAAAAGAAGGTTTAAAAGGCTAAGGTCCACTTACCATGCTTTACACGCGAAACAAGGGACAGCGACAGGTCACTCGATTAAGTGCTCGGTCGAGTGCACCAGCCACTCGACTGAGTGTACCAGCCACTCGACTGAGTGACTCATTCCAGGAGCTGGTATAAAAGACCAGCTGTTACTCGGTCCCTCACTCGGTGGAGTGAGTTCCACTCGGTCGAGTACTCGGTGTACTCTGCTGAGTGCAGCCTTAGAAATTACGGGGTATTACATACTATTTGAATAGATTTTTCTCAGTCCTCAGGCCCCACAAATAGAGAGAAAAAAAATTCGATCCAAAATCTCGTGTAAATACGAGGCTGGGAAGGAAATACCTCTTTATAAATTTGAGCATTTTTCTATGAAGTTTTAATTACTTGTTTGATTGAATGGTATATATGATTTGTTGTGATGTACTTCGCATTCAATATGAAGTTGTGGAAGGCATGATTACGATACATTGATACGTTTGTAATTTACGGGTTTATAACTAGTTGTCTTTTCAATCCTAACCAAACAAGCATCATTTTAACCATTAATCCGACCTATTTTAAATTTTTTTACCATTTCAATTTCACACCTCTAATTTAATCCCCCCCCCCCCCCCTTTATATAAAAGAGAGTAAGAGGAGTTATTATTCTAATGAATAGTATTATGAATAGTTGAAATTGTATTATTTTCTTATTCAATAGTTGAACACTTGAACTTCATATGGGTGGGTTGGTTTGTTGGGTTGATACTTGGGCCTTTCCTCAATTATTTCTCCCGATTTTGGCCTTTCATTTTGGGCTTTGACGTTGTCTTGGTTTTCCTGTGTCCACGTCTTCCATCCTCAATCCCTCATATCTCTTCCTTTTTTTCTCTACACTTCCTCTTACTGATTCATCGAATCTCTTTTTATCCATCATCTGCAGTTTCCTTCGTCAATTGGCACTGTCATCATCTCCCTACGCCGCCCACGCCTCCTTCCCAATGACGTCCTTGCCCAGATACTTGGCTATTTGCTTTTGCACAACCAATCTCACCAGTTCCTATTCAATTATAACTACCTAGAATCAGGTAATTTTTTGTCCTTGCGCTTTTTTTTGTTGTCTAAACCGTTTTACTAATAGTTCCAAACTTAACAATTAGTTTATTGGTATTATTAGATTCATCTGTTTTCAAAGAAAAATCATAAAGTAATTTTTAGGGTTGATACGAAAATTGGGGCTTTTTGTATGAATTTAGTGTTTTTTATTGTTTTTTACTCAGATGGTTGATTGATTTTATTGTTCGTTCAATATATAACTCAATCTTGGTGTTTTGGTGATCGGATTTGGGAATGTGTATTAATTGGTTGAGAAGGTGTATCTTCGAAATAAATCAAGAACGCAATGCACTTAAGGTAATTTCTCATCTATTCTGGTGTTTGTAGTTGAGGAGCGTATAGTGTTTTTCATTAATGGGGGTGATAGCTTTGATATGTTTATTGAAAAAGTTGAATTTGATCAATTTAGTATTTAGTTGAAATGGGTTTCCGTTGCTTTGTTTGATGGGGTTGTATATGAACAGATGAGAAATTTTATCGTTCCGAAAGGCCAAAACTTAATCTTTTACTGCTTGAATTTTGCTCATTTACAATTAACAGTTCAGTTTTCTGGGTTTTAAGGGTTCCTCATATATTAATCATAATATTTACTCCTCTGTTTCTGCGAAGCTTGCTAAATAATTTTCAAATATTAGTGGTCAAAGTCGAATTAGTTTGATTGCCAAATTCGAAAAATGTCGTTGTTTTGAGGATTAATGGAGTATTTGAAACAAAAGCATGAACTTGACTATCGAACAAATGACATTTTTCAAGATCTGACTGTTGGAGTGTCCCCGACAATAATGCGATCACAATTGTCGATCATGATGATCACATGTTTAAATCTCATTTTAAGAATACATAAGGGATGATTGAATTATATAGTCAACTGACCAACATTAATCGGTAACGATTGGCTTGCTAGAGTTTGATGTTGCTGTCGTGGAACGGTGGTGGTTAGTTGATCCCTTAAGGTCACACCTAAAGGATGATGCCCTTGTCTGTAAAGTTGATTAATTGTATGACGATACAAGTTGATCAATTCCTTAAAATTGAACAATTCAATTGTGAGAGAGAATATTATTTCTTATTGTAATGAGATTAAATAAGATTTATTTTAGTAATAAAAATGTTTTATTACTAAAATTGTTTATTGTTTGAGAAACAATAGAGATGAGAATGAATGGTTGATTGTAATTACAAGATGTTGTGAATTATAATTAAATGACCCATTTTATTTATGTGATCAAGTATCATACTACATGTGACATAAACTTAGGTTAAAAATTAAATGACCCATTTTATTCTCCCACTCTGTCTTCTAGAAATAAACTTTTATTCTAGAAAGACAGCTTCAGAGTACAAAGAGAAATTATTCAAGAGCCACAAAGAATGTTATGTCGCAAGAAACTGTTCTTTCTTGGATACATGAGACGTTTTGTGTAAGACGTTGTTTCTTCAAATCCTAGGAGGTTAAAGTCATCACTTGTTGAAGATGATGAATTAGTGTTACTTTTAGAAAGTAAAGAGCTTGCAACTTACAAAGAAATTGTTTGATTCAAGTTGATTACTTCTGGAAAATAATGAACATATGACTTACATGAGAGTGTTTAAGTCACAACTCAATACAAGGTTTAGAGCCATGAAAATCCGAAATAAATTCCAAGTGAATTGTTAGATATCAAAGCTTGATTGGTAGCAAAGGGTTTTGCACTAGTTGAAATGCTTAAGTCTATTTGGATCTTCTTAGGGATTGTGTTTCATTATGAGATATATAGCGAGTGAATCTAAAACCCACTTCCTCAATTAGAAGGAATGTATTCAATACATGTCTTGAATTTTGTAGATTCTTGTCATCCTAAGATAATGTGAAACTTAAGAGAGGGTCTTAAGTAGGACATCAATGAGTTGGAATCAATGTTTTGATCATGTTATAAAACTTTTCTCGATAGGTCGAGAAGTTGTGTTTATACATAAAGTTTAGTGGGAGTTACGGTAATTTTAATTAGTCTAATATGTGGATGACATATTGATCATTGGGAATGATTTAAGATTTGAAGATATATAATACATCTTTAATATCCAGATTTATGGAGATAAATCCACATGATATTAGCGTCAAATAAGAAGTCTTATGTTGATAAGATTCATGACTAGTTCAATCAAGTTGAACATATTTGATTGATTCCATTTGCTTCCGCTTGGGATCAATTAAATGAGTAATGATGTATAACACTTCATATACTTTGAGTATGATGAATTGTTTCAAATCGAATTTAAGTAATAGTTACCAAATAGCCATATTGATTATTCTTAAGTGCTTGAAGAAGCATTAAAGATGCAAAGTTAAGTGTTTTTGCAATTCACAAATTTGTGTAAGGGCTTACACTAATGACTGTTGAGATTGTATAAGGTTTCGGACAAAAACCGTATTCGAAACACCTAAAGAAGGTTAAGGAACCATTGTGGCTATGTTATTTAAAAAGTGGATTTGCTAGAATTGTTCTACGCAATAAAGAACAATGAGAGATGCTTACAACGGAAATTGAGTATACTTGCAATCATGAGATGTGCGAGAGGGATGGGTCCCGCACACTGTTAAAACAGTGGGAGCTATTCTATGACTAGAGAGCTTTTGTCTAGATTGGATCTAGACACGTACTCAGAAAGTTTTGTAATACAAGGTATGCATTACGAAAGGAAAACGAGTATGTAGCAAGGTTGAGCAAGGAGTTGCTAAAACCTACTTAGCAAGGCCTAATCATAGGCTAAACATGATGAGTCATGTCATTTCAATTGAATTGAAATGAACAACTACATACAAGATCAAATTAGATTATAGAATATGAAATAGTAATCAGGCATTGACTATTCATATGTGATAAATCGCATTTGTCGTTCGAGTTTTTTACTTTAAAAACTCTTTTCTTGTACTTTGTTACATCCACTTTGTTACATCCAAACGGGTTGTATGACAATGTTGAACCCCGTTAAAGTGAACCCGGATTAACATGGTATTTGCCCATAGTCACTTTTTTTTGGTGACGTCTCGAAGTGACTAGAGTGTGATGCGATTGATGGCAAGTTCAAGTGCCATAGAGTCATGTGAGATGACTAGTCGATCACATAGACAGACTGTTAGGAACACTTTGTCGGGCAGTGACCGCTTATACAGTTTTAGCAAATTTATAAAGCCTGGTCGTGGCGAGAGCTACTATAGTATTCTAATGAGTCGATTCTTTTGACTAAAAACAGTTCGCCTAAGGTGGCATGGTTTCGGATTAACTTTGATTTATGTTACTACGACCTTCGTAAATGGGGTCAAATGGGCATATTTTGGGTTTTGATGGCTGTGGCTAGTCGAAGGGAATAGTGCGATAGGAATTGTCCACCCCCTTGTCAGGGTAAAACAATATCTCAGGGCCACTCGAGGAGTAATGAACTGGAAATGCGTGGCCACGCTCGGAAGGTATCTATGGTAGATAATTCCGGTCAATCAGTTATTCTCCAGATCGAGGAAACCACTCTCGATGTCATCACTTGTAAGTACGACCTGAAAGACACCTTGCATTGAGTGGGAGATATTAATAGGACAAGAGAATTGGTGACGCACACTTGTCGAGGACAAGTGGGAGATTGTTGGAGTGTCCCCGACAATAATGCGATCACAATTGTCGATCATGATGATCACATGTTTAAATCTCATTTTAAGAATACGTAAGGGATGATTCAATTATATAGTCAACTGACCAACATTAATCGGTAACGATTGCATTGCTAGAGTTTGACGTTACTGTCGTGGGACGGTGGTGATTAGTTGATCCCTTAAGGTCACACCTAAAGAATGATGCCCTTATCTGTAAAGTTGATTAATTGTATGACGATACAAGTTGACCAATTCCTTAAAATTGAACAATTCAATTGTGAGAGAGAATATTATTTCTTATTGTAATGATATTAAGTAAGATTTATTTTACTAATAAAAATGATTTATTACTAAAATTGTTTATTGTTTGAGAAACAATAGAGATGAGAATGAATGGTTGATTGTAATTACAAGATGTGGTGAATTATAATTAAATGACCCATTTTATTTACGTGATCAAGTATCACTAGTCAATTTGTTATATGTAATTTAATTAATTTATAAAATGATATTTATGTGATAAATATGCATTAAATTAATTAATAACATGTATCATACTACATGTGACATATTGTGTGACAAGTGACAAATTGACAAAATAAAATGGTAGTCCATTTTATGTATATGGACCGAAATATTGGTCTGGAAGTAGTTAGTGGGTGAATTATTTTATGAGATAAAATAATGTAATCATGCCTAGCCTAAAACTAGCTTACACACCTACATATTTAGAAAAGAGAAAAAGAAAAAGGAGATGCCATATTTTGGCATATAGCCTCCACTTTCACGGCTCCCCTTACTCTTGATGATGAGAAGTTTTCTCATTTTTGTCTCTTACCATTCATTCATATTCACATGCATTCATCTCTCTTATTCTTGTTCATCTTTCTCTAAAAAACTTGAGAAATGATGATCCAAATTGTTCAAATCACATTACTAATATTATTAATGTAATATATGAGTATTAGTAATCAATTTTAAGGTAAACTAGTAAACAAATATCTAGCACATATTATTTAGTAGAGATAAGGGATAATCTTGGGTGCAATCAAGAGAAGTGGCTTCTATACTTGAAGTCTTTGGAGGATCATCCCATTACTCATCATAGCTCAAGAACAAGTGAAGGTAGGAGACCTTACTTGTGCTCATAAACCGAAATTTACAATGTAAGGAACCGATTTTCTCCTTATAATTGTAATTGTTTTGCATGCATAAGATCCTTAAGTTTTTATGACTAAAACTTTAAACTAAAATATGTGATATGTAAAATATGATTTCCAACATTGACATCTATTTGATGACGGTAATGAGCTCCCTTTTTTCCAGCAAAATCACTTCAGTACAAACCTCTTTTATAGCTTCCTGGAGTGATGTTAATACTGTTGTATACTCATGTGTTCAAAGCAACTAAATGATGTTTATGAGGTTTTTATGTTGAGAGCTTATGAGTTATGTTGGTCATTTACAGTTGAAGGTTTCCTATGACAAGTTTCAAGCCATAGACCCAGAAGCCTCGCTACTATTCCGGAACAGGTAATATAAGCAGGTAATATAAGCATCCTTAGCCTTTAAATTACTAAAATTGGTTCACAATCAGTCTTTTTTTGTGTCACCGTGTTTTGATACTCGAATCAGTTAAATATCCACAATAATTGAAACCCCAAGAAACCAAATTTAAGATGAATGCCACCTCTTAGGCCTGTTCTATATGTTATGTACCATTGTCGACATAATATTCATTATAAGTCATATGGAACAACCTTCATATATCTTTAATTCTAGATTTCTTGGGTAACTATGAGTAAATTTAATCCCCTTACCCCGCAATAGGCAGGCCCCATTGAAGTAATAGGGTAATGGTGGTATAACGGTATTAATGTTGCATTGTTTCTCAGACGGAAATGATGCAAAAATTGGTGGTGCATTAGTACGATGGACACCACTCATTGACATCCCACCAAATACACTCCAGAAATCTTTTGAAAGGAAATTGTTCTGAATTGATGAATATAATCAATTGTATTTCTTCTTCCTGTACTTCCCACTACACGAATGGGATCACAAGGTAGTGATTACTTCCAAAGTCGCGCTCATCCGTCTTTCTATTTTGGTATATAAAATATCTTTTTTAGCTATAACTTTGATATACAATTATTAGGTGTATTTCAACACAGGTGGGTCTTAAAATTACCTTGACTTGAATTTTTTGAACCTGGAGGAAATGCAACAAGCAATGAATCAGGTAAAATATACTCTACATACTGAATTATTCTTCTTATTTATTCCTTGTTTGGTAAATGAATGAATCTAACCTTTAAATATTTTTTTCTTTATGTTTACAAACAACTTCCAGTAAATATTGGTTCTTTTTGTTTTGCCTCGAATTAGTGAAAACCGTTGGATTCTTTGTTATATCTTACCATTGCCATTTTAAACTTTGTAAAATTTTGATGATATATAGAAGCCGTCTCATAAGGATATTGTAAATTGTAATTTAAGTGTGTAACTTTACAAAATTTTCCTTCAGACGACTTTACATAAAAAAAGTCTGTAGAACGAAAATAAAAGACTTAGGAAATAAACAAGATAAGTAAGATATAATAAAATATTATAAAATGTCATTGTTAATTAATAAAAGCCGCTTTCTAAAAAAAATTGAGTAGGCCTCCAAAGAGACGGTCTTTTAATAAGTTTACGCAATTGCCAAATCCAACACGTCATTTTGCTATATCCTACACACTTTTCCTATTTTTTCCACCACTACCCTTTTTATTTAAAAAAAAAAAAGAACTCCCAAAAACCCAGCCCCGACAATCCCTGCACACCCTCCTCTTCCCCTTGCTCCGACATCCATTCCCTCCGGTGCCGACCACCTTTCCTCACGTCGTCGACCCCCTGCCCCAACGGAGATCACCGTCCCCGCGCCGTCGACCCTAGTCTCGTTATCGATATATGAACTCGTTGACCTATGAACGCCATTAATCCAAAAGTCTTCCCTTCTCCGTCGCCAAATACATTCCCCTCTGTCCGTCATTGTGGACCCTCAGCTTTCTCCGTCGCCGACCAGTTGATGGCGAGGCTTGAGGGGTGGATGGCAGTGGGTGCAAACATTTGGCCTCCTTTTTCTCTCTTTTTTTTAGGGTTGTTTCTGTGCAAAAAATGAAAGGGACAAAGTCGCGCGGAAAAGTCTGCAAAAATGTGTTGGATTTAGTAATATAGTGTGTTGGAAATAGCACGTCCCTAAGTTTATTGGAGACTATTTTACAAATTTAAGAAAAAATGGTACTAAAGATAAAATAAGTACAAATTATGATTAAAGATAAAATGGGTACATTTATTATGTAATAAAGAACGAAATTACCATGTCACAATCAACAATAGGGTCACAAAATACAAATAAAAGGGTACAAAAGACTAAGCTTTTTTTACCACAGTTGCTTTTATCGAGTAGTACTTTTCTGCAAGGATTTAAATTAGTTTGATCGAAACCATGTTCTAAAATTGTTTACAGGAATCGGTCAAATACGCAAAAGTACTTCGTATGGTCATTCTAGACATGTACGAGTTGGTGTTGGGGATCAAATATACCTTTAGCCATACTATATTGATTTCAATGACCCGATATAGACCCGATATCCCAGGCTCTCCCAATGGTGGTACTCCAAATTTTCAAAGGCGGGAAAAGTGAGCATTGCTCAAAATAATATCGCTGCCACGTCTAGACGAAGGCCCCATGTCCTAGGCCTCAACTCTTTCTAAGGATTGGAGTCTCAGATTTTTTTTAAATATATCAAATTAATTATATTGTGTCTGGACATAAAGCCTACTGTTTTGGCTACTTATAATCTTTATAAGTTGATTAGTATTTTGATAATATCTGTATTTATTGAATTTTGTATTATGGAAGTTTAAGACAAACATACCCAAGAATGTAATTTGTGAGGACATTTAACCATCAAAACATCTAACCTCATAATAAGGGGTTTTTTTTGTGGTAAGAAACTACCTTTTATTTATGGGTTCTATGAACAACTACCTTTTATTTATTTTTTGGCTAATCACCACCTTTTATTTTTAAATTTTTTGTAAAATACTACCAAATTTATGATAACGGTGAGAAAAGTAATTTATTCGGCTTATGCTCAATTACTGAATGAAATAACTTTTTCGGTTTGGTGCTCTGAATGAAATGTTTTATGTTTGTTTCCTTTAATTAGCACCTTATGATGCCATTTGTATCCTCTCCATCTCCTTTCTGTCTGTGTTCTCTCGATGATTTATATGTTAATAAAAAATGATCCAATATTCACACTTTCAAGCGTTGGAAGATGATGTGTACGTTATAAAATATATAAAATTGATTCTATTTAGAGGATCTAAGTATCGTAACCCTTTATAATGAAGCCTATATAGACATACATTATTTTAAGCAAATCACCGGATGTGAACTATAAGAGAAAAGGGAGAGAAAAGAATGTGGAGGGGAAAGATAAGCATGAATAGTTCAGGGACAAAGTGGAGGAGTGTTATGAGAGAAAGTGAAGGAGGGAGAAGGGGAGAAAGAGATGGTTAAGCTCGCGAGGACGTCATAGAGAAAATGGAGAAAGAAAGAGGAGGACAAGAAAGAGGGAGAATGAGAGGTAGAGGAAGAAGGGTTGAAGAGGGGTTAAGAGGCAAATGGCGAGTAGTAAGAGGAGAAAAGGGAGGTGGAGTAGTAGTAATATAAAGAGAAGTGATTATAATGAGAAATTTAAAAAATTATAACAGAACTCTACTTTAAAAAAAATTATCAAACGTTTCGAATTTCATTTTCATTAGTCAGGGAGGATGAGAAGAGGGAGAAGATAGGATTAGGAGGCGACCACGTTAAAGAGAAAATAGAGGGGGAAAGATGAGAATGAGGGGAATGGGGTGGGGAATGAGGGAAAGAGAAAGGGGAAGGGCTAAGGAGGGTAGGACAAATAGTATAAGAAGAAGAGAAAGAAGGAGAATACGGATGGGGGAAAGGGATGCAGGTTGAGAAAGAGAAAAAAAGGGAAAATAGGAGGTAGAGAGAGGGAAATAGAAGGATGTGAACTGTAACATCCCCATCTACCAAGGAGCCTTAACAAGACCTTCCCTAGCAGATAAGGACGTTACCATCTCGGTTACTCGAGGATAGAAATAATCAAATATCGATAAAAGAACAGTTATATTAAATTACAAGTGATTTAAACAAGATAAAAGATAGAACTCGTGATCACTATCAACTAGGTGAAACTATCTCTCCCAAGACTCGTGGTAGACTCCTCCCTCCAAGCACCCAGCTATGATCCATACATCAACCTGCTAAGACTGACTGCTCACCATAGTGGATCACGGAAAACACAACACAAGAAGACAACACAACAACACCACACAAGGTCAGCAACTGAAGGAATAAAATACAAAAGCAGACACAACAAACACAGTAACACACATACACCACCTCCTCCAATCACCCACATATCTATGACTGCCCGAAGGTTCAGTCCTGCCAGATTACCAGTCGCCACCAGTAATCCACACCGCCAGTGGGGGACCGCAGCCGTTCCCACCTAAGCCCCGCTCATCTAATCCGAGCGATAACCCATGTTCCTTAATGTGCACATCTCCTCTGTGGTGGGTTCCACAGAGGGCGAATCAAGGGCGTGAAGCCACTCCCGCAAGTGACTCCACTTAGCCGAGGACGCACCTCGAGTACCACAGGCAAACAATCACAACCAACTACATTATTCAATAACAACGATCAGCAATAACCAACCTACACCATCAACAACGACACTAAACCAATTATACAACAACAATCGACACTCTAGACAGCCAACAGTACTGAGTAGGAAAACCTACCTACCGCAGCGATTCAGCGCACGACCATAAGACAACAAGCAGTCACCATAACCACCTATAACAACCAGCATAACCATCTATTACAACTACCATAACCACAACTAAAATCAAGGGGAGACAATGATGATGATGATGACAACATACCTATACAAAGCAATCCGGCGTCGAGACCACTACCCGACTCAAGCATCCCATCCCTATGGTGTAACCACTCTCAAAGGCCTCAAAGAGATGAACCATGGTGAAGGAGAGGTGATATGACAGCATCTAGGTTTAGGAGAGAAGGAGAAGAAATGATTTGGGTTTCACGATATCATGATTTATCATTCCCCGCTGAACTCCCGTTACTCGGTCAAGTAAACAACTTACTCGATCGAGTGGCCTCTACTCGATCGGGTGACTAAGCTACTCGATCGAGTAGCCTTCGCTAGATCAAGTAACCACAACTTCAAAGAGTTAAAACTTCACAAGGTTAGCTCGTAAGGTTTCCGAAGGTCTAGACAGGTGTCTAGGGTTAGTCATTGACGGTCAACGGGTCTCTAAGAGGACGGATATTATAGTCTTCCCCACTTAGAAAGAATTTCGTCCCCGAAGTTCAACTCAACCTCCCCTACGACACAAGGCAAAAGGAACTAAGGCAACCTACAACTATCCATTCTGACAAGGACAAGTACAACCGTTCATGAATACCACCCCGATATGAATGCTCGTCAACCATCATCATCATCTACCTTAGCACACATCACTCAACACGACTTTCTATCAGATCGTCAAACATACATTATACACGAGAACAAACCAACACAACCATTACTTCCACTTATCTCATGTCATTACGCAAGTATAAACCAACACGACTATCTGTTTATTCCTCCATCAAGTACCTATCAACCACCATTAGTTATCAATCACCCAAAAGCAGTAAATTATCAATCACTTATCCAACAGACAAAATAGCATTCACTTTAAATTAATTCCTTTAAATCATTCATATTACTCAACAATGCAGCAATAAATCAATTACTTAACAACTTTGCGAACCATTACTTGGAAAAGAAATTCAACCACATGATGAATTTAATCAACAATTGCCAACAAATACAACAATCACTAACAATTACTCAAACAACTACTCAAAATACTATGAGATTGTCATAATTTTGTCATTTTCCATGCGACATTACTCTTCCCCTCTTAAAAGGAACTTCGTCCCCGAAGTTCACCTTCAAGACGAACTATAACTATTATACGAGGCGTTAACTTTTATTCCACATTGACATTACGAACAATTATACTATATGTTGAGGCTCACAACGAACATGGTACTTCCTTGCAATTGCATAGAGATGAACTTTGGATACTAAGACTATATGAAAAGTGGACAAGATAATTACACATTCCGTCATCCCATTATTATACACAACATCGATTAAATTCTTATGCGGCATTACAAAACATGCAACAAAATTAAAACCACCATTCAACATGTTACATGAGGCAATTTAATTTATGATCTCAACAAGGGTGAAAGCACAAAACCATGTTTATATCGTAGAAATTGTACTTGAAACACAACAACGTGATCACCAACAATGACAAAGGAACCTACTATCAACAAGATCCACAAGCATGAAGACCCAAAACAATTTTGAACGAAATAACCAACATACAGAGGCACTCGATCGAGCTGAGAAGTTACTCGATCGAGTTGACGTTACTCGATCGAGTTCATCGGCTACTCGATCGAGTACGTCGAGTCCAGTGAGAATTTCTATCTCACACTTGCAGGTACTCGATCGAGTGATGGGCACTCGATCGAGTAGCCACAGGTCAGAATCCTCCAAATTGCTATGTTGCAACACCAAGGAAATATATATATAAGTCAGAATTTCATTTCCGACACTAACCACCTGCATAACAAGTTCTAAAAGTATCCACAATACGGCCTTATTGTGATATTACGAGTCTTTTAAGTTATTATTGTGATACCTTGTTATAAGATTGGCATGATTGATAATCGTAAAATGCATAATTGTGTTGGATGACACTTAGTGATGAGAATGTCTATGTATGCTGTGGTAGTAGTTGTGGGCGAACTTCGGGACGAAGTTCATTTTAAGTGGGGAATACTGTAATACTCCGTATTTTAATAATAATTTATAAGAATAATTTATGTAATTTAATAATTGATTAAATGACATTTCTAATAATAAATACAAGTAAGACGTTAATTAAATAATAAATTAATAATTCAAGTCGGGAATTGGGTTTGGCTAATATTTGTGCTTTGGGTCGTGTGCTATTATTATATGGGCCGAAACTTGTTGAATTGGTGCGAGTGTAATCGGGATTTGTAACAGGAAATTTATAATAATATAATAAGGAAATAATAATATATAAAGGTAATTATAATTATAATAATAAAGTTATGGCAATAATAAATTAGTAAGTATTATATGAGGAAATCATAGTTATGGTAAGGTTAATAAGATGTGATAATAATAATGATATAATTATAATGACAATTCCTATACTAATTAGAATAAGGTAAGTTACATAGTTTCCTAATTGACCTTGTATTCTCTAAATCTTACACTATAAATACCACCTTAAATCTGAGAAATAATTCATAAATTAAAAGAAGGAGCTTTAAGAGACAGAAGAAGAAGGAATTAACATAAATCAATTAATCAACTCGAGGTAATTATTCATCTTAAATCGGTTTATATTCTTTTCATACAAGCATCTTTAGATCGATAGTATGACTGCTATAGACCACCATAGGACTCGGGAATTAGACCTATAGCGACATTGGACTGCAAAGTTTCTGACCTGACCTTTGTTGACCGCCATTGACCGTGATAGGGAGGTGTTTAGGGCCGCTAAAGGTGGCAGGTCAGGGGGTTATGCGGGTTTGGTTATGAGGGATTGAAATGGGTAATTGAACCCTTAATTGACCTTGTCTTGACCTGGGTATGGAGGGGTTGTGACGGGGGAAGGTGGTCGGTCCTTTTGGTGGTGGTGGTATGGTGGCAGGTGGCGGTTTGCGGCGGTGGTGGCGAAAACAGGGGAGGAGGACGTGTTTGGGCAAGCGGTTTTCGAGAGTGTTTTTAGTGGTTGTAGGAGGTCTGGGTTGGGGTGGTTTTGGGTAGCTTTTGTCGAGGGTGGATTGGTGAGTTTATTAGTGGTTGTAGGTGGCGGTGAAGGTGGTGTTAGGTGGTGGTTATGGGCGGGATTTATGGGAGTGTCAGGTGAGTGTTGTTGATGTCGGGTGGATTAGGGCGTGTTTTTGAGGGTGGCTGGTGACGGTTAAGCTGGTGGTTGGGGGATGGTTGGATGGTCCGTGGTGTAGGGAGGAGGTATGCAGGTCGGGTGGTGGTTGTGGTGGCTTGTGGTGTCGGGTTTGGTGGGTTTTATGAGGGGTGTTGGTCACGGTTTATAAACCGTGTTAGGGTGGTGTGTGTTTGTTTTGTGACGGGTTTTAATTGTTTAATTAGTTCGGGTGAGTCGGGTTCGTAATTGAATCGGGTTTTTAGTTATCATAAACCTTTAATAATTATAATAAATAATTAATTTGAATAATTAAATAAAAGGAATGAATAACTAAGTAAAGTTAGTAATTTTAATTGTTGTAATTGTTATTATTATGTAGGTGACGGAAATTGTGAAGAGTTTATAGTCGGATTTGTGAGCTTTAATTATTGGATTGCGTAATTGGAGTGCTTGCTTGCCAGGTAGGGATAAATCCTACTCAACTTTTACTCGATAATGTTTGTTGGATGATTTAAATTAAAGTAAATTGATCATATGAGAATTGTGTTGGTTGATATCATTGAAATTGTTGGAGGGGAGAATTATATTGTAAATGTTGGTTGGATTAGTTATGATGGAGTTACTGTTATTGCATCGGTTATTCAGTTTAATACTGGCAGACATTCCTTCGTGGTATTGTAGATTATTATTTAGGTTATATTGGCAGACGTCGTGTAAGAGCCTTCGGGTGACGTATTTCAGATTTATTCTGGCAGACGATATTTTATCATATTTACTCGAGGCAGGCCACAGATTGGTCTGCAGGCCATCTGGCGGATATTACTCAACTATATGTTGAGGCAGACATTACCTTTCTGTAATGTAGTGTGTGTTTACTCACCTTCGGGTTGAGGCTGCCCCGGCCAGGGATTGGCGGGATGATTAGTGTACCGATTAAGTAAAAAAGAAGGAGCACGTTGTCAGGGAGTTGTGCAATGAAAAAAGAGAAATTGGATTGTTATCGTATGTTTTTGTTGTTAGTATTTATTCCTACTCACCTCGCGGTTGACTGTGTATTCGTGAACACCTGCGGTGAACCGTTTTATGGGGAGCAGATTTGACAGGTACCAAAGATTAGCTGACTTGGGAGCATTGGGATGAGAGCCAAACTTGGAACCGTAGATGAAGTCTAGATCACATATATTGTTATATCACTTATTTATTTTCCGCTGTGAGTTGTATTTATTTTTATATTAAGTTTTAGTTGATTAAAATTGTAAAACTTATGTAATCATTAAAGTTTTAATTTAAAGTACTTTGGTGAGTTGGACTTTGTTATCTACTACCTCGGGAAACCGAGATGGTAACAGTCCTATTTATTTGGGAATGTCTAGCTAAAGGCTCCCGAATAAATGGGGGTGTTACACTTATGGCCAAATACAAACCAAAGTGTATCAAAAGTACCAACCAACCAAGTACTGACTAACTACAAGTCCATGTAAACGAAGATAAAACCAAAGAAACATCATCACTCCAAGGCTTTCTCCTCCATCTCCTCATCTCCACCTCCTCCTCCGGATGTGCCCGCTCCAGCTGTACCCTCACCTGTGGTAGTACCTGTACCAGAATCTGCTCTCACTCGCCATGGTGCCAAGCAACCGTAAGGGTAACTCCTGGGGTCCCCCCTGAGGGGTAATATCCATATAATACCCTATAAAATTATAGGACTATAACGTAAATTTAATATGCGATTTATGGTCATAAACGAAAAACAACAAAGAAACGATAAAGCATTAGAAATAACCTCGGGTCCTTTGAGATGTGGCCTAAGAACAGAAATCAAAGTAGATTTCCTCCTAATCGATACACCCAAGACCGTCTGAGACTATGCCCTTGTGCTAGAAATGTATTCTCTAATTGCCTTGCAATATTGAGAGAATTGTTGTGTGAGTTTTTCTTAGATGTGAGATCTGAATTTTGAGAGGTAATGTTCTCAAAACCCTAATTATTTTGCACAAATGAAAATAGGTTAGAAAGGAGGAGAAGTTCTCCTTTTGTCCCTTCACTCGGCCAACCGAGAGCTTACATGGGGAAGTGGGCTTCCACTTCCTTTTAATTTTACCTCGTGGTCCGGCTCGAAAAATGCTAAATGTATATGACGCGGTTTTATTATAAATCGTCATCGGTTATCGGTTATTAATATATCGTCTAGTAACAAGGATTAGCTGATATATTAATACATGTCCGACAAAGACAATATTGTATAATTAATTCAATATACATTAATTAAATATAACCGTTTATATTTAATTTACGAATTAACTGTTTAATTCGCCTTAGCCCATTTTATTTAATCCGTATTAAATAAAATATCTCAACTTCGCATTTTGACTAATTATTAGTCAAATAACTCGGACTAACTGCTTAGTCAATTTTCTGGCATCAACATGACTGTATTTTCATACCGTCACATCTCTCAAACGTATCCTATAGGTGTGACTTTTAGGGACCAGTTGATCACCGCCATCTGTATGACAATAACGTCAAACTTATCTAGCAAGCCAACCGTTATTGATAAACGTGGATCAACTGATTATAATACAAAAGTATACCCTTTGATACTTTTAGAGATTTAAATGTTATTGCACTACTTGTAGAGGACACCAGCCCCAACAAGCTCCCACTTGTCCGTACAAGTGTATGTGTAATAACGTTATCCGCACTAACTGGAGGACACAGCTCCAACAAACTCCCACTTGTCCGTACAAGTGTATGTGCGATAATCGATTCTCATATTCATTTAAAATTTCTCCCACTCAATGTAAAATAATTTGCAGATCCGGATCCGCAAAGGTCGTATTTTACAATCGATCTGTATCAAGAGTGGTTTCCCCGACTAGAGAGTAACTTAACTGATAAAACGAATTCGTATTCGAGCATGGCCATGCATTTCGATTCTGACTCCTCGAGTGGCCCTGAGAAATATCGAGTACCCGATAAAGGCTGAATATTTCCTTCAACTCGACTCCTTCCGATCTAAGCACAAAGATGAAATGACCCGAAAAAAATCTACTTGGCCCCTTTTACGGATGACCGTGAGAAAGAAACCAAAGTCACCAAAAATCTGCCTTAGTCTCAAGAGACAGTCGATAGTCAAAACAATCGACTCTTAGGATCACCATGGAGGTCCTATCCACGACCAGGCACCGAATGTTGTAAAACATTTAGGACTCCACGTCGATGTCACAATTGTGTCCTACGAAATATCCGTATAAATCGCCTCTGTGATTGGTCAGTCAACCTTTTGACTTATGGCTCGTTGAACCCACCATCAACCAACGTCACAAAATAATTACCTTGAGTTATCAGCTCACGTGGGCAATTAAGGACCAAAAAAGATATATTATTTGTTCACTTCACTTTGTGGTGTTCAAAATTGTCGTACAAATCCACATGAAAAACAAAATATATAAATATCAAAACGATGATGTCGTATATAGTACAAAAGAGAATGAATCTAATCCATAAAAGAGTACTACAACTTAGGAACACGTTTAATTCCCATGGAATTAACGTGCCCTTCATGCTTATCTTGTCGTAATGGTTTAGTGAGAGGATCTGCTATGTTATCATCTGTAGCAATCTTTTCTATCACTACTTCCTTTTGCTCCACGTAATCTCGGATTAGATGAGCTTTCCGTTGTACATGTCTAGACTTGTTGCTAGACTTTGGCTCCTTAGCTTGGAAGATGGCACCTCTATTGTCGCAATAGATGGTGATCGGGTCATTCAAACTAGGCACTACAGATAGTCCTTGTAAGAATTGACGCATCCATATCGCTTCCTTTGCAGCTTCAGACGCGGCATAGTACTCGGACTCAGTCGTAGAATCTGCTGTAACACTTTGTTTGGAACTCTTCCAGCTGACCGCGGCGCCATTAAGAGTAAAAACGAATCCAGACTGAGATTTTGAGTCATCTCGATCCGTTTGGAAGCTAGCATCTGCGTAACCGGTTGCGCATAGCTTTTGATCGCCTCCATAAGTCAATGCCTAATCTTTAGTCCTCCGTAGGTACTTAAGAATGTTCTTGACAGCCATCCAATGTGATTCACCTGGATGTTGTTGGAATCGACTTGTCATACTCAATGCATATGCCACGTCCGGACGTGTGCATATCATAGCATACATGATTGATCCTATAGCCGAGGCATAAGGAATCCGTGTCATGCGCTCTTTCTCTTCCGGTGTCTCTGGTGCCTGAGACTTGCTCAAATGCACCTCTGGAGCCATAGGAAGAAACCCCTTTTTGGAGTTAGTCATGCTGAATCTCTCTAGGATCTTGTCTATGTAAGACTCCCGATCGAGAGATAACATCCGTCGTGATCTATCTCGATAGATACGGATGCCCAGAATTCTTTGTGCCTCACCCAGATCTTTCATCTGGAAATGGTTTTTCAACCATACTTTCACCGAAGTTAAGAGAGGTATGTCATTCCCAATCAGGAGTATGTCATCGACATACAATATTAGGAAGACAATCTTGCTCCCACTCGACTTGATATAAAGACATGGTTCCTCGACCGATCGAGTAAATCCATTTTCTTTAATCACTTGGTCGAAGCGATGATTCCAACTCCGAGATGCTTGCTTAAGTCCATAAATGGAACGCTTAAACTTGCATACTTTCTTAGGATGTTCTGGATCGATGAAACCTTCGGGTTGTACCATGTACAACTCTTCCTCCAAATAACCGTTTAAGAAGGCGGTTTTCACATCCATCTGCCAAATTTCATAATCATGAAAAGCGGCGATCGCTAAGATAATCCGAATGGAACGCAACATGACTACGGGTGCAAAAATTTCATCGTAGTGCAAACCTGGCACTTGAGTGAAACCTTTAGCAACTAGTCGTGCTTTATAGATATCTTGTTGACCTTCCACAGAATGCTTTATCTTGTAAAGCCATTTGCATTGAAGGGGACGAACCTTAGCAGGTAAGTCAACAAGGTCCCATACGTTGTTCTCATACATGGAGTCCATCTTGGATTGCATGGCCTCAAGCCATAGCTTTGAGTCAGAACTGGTCATGGCACCTTTATAGGTTGCGGGTTCACTACTCGTTAAGAGTAGAATGTCATCTATTTCACTTGAGGGGTAATATCCGTATAATACCCTATAAAATTATACGACTATAACGTAAATTTAATATGCGATTTATGGTCATAAACGAAAAACAACAAAGAAACGATAAAGCATTAGAAATAACCTCGGGTCCTTTGAGATGTGGCCTAAGAACAGAAATCAAAGTAGATTTCCTCCTAATCGATACACCCAAGACCGTCTGAGACTATGCCCTTGTGCTAGAAATGTATTCTCTAATTGCCTTGCAATATTGAGAGAATTGTTGTGTGAGTTTTTCTTAGATGTGAGATCTGAATTTTGAGAGGTAATGTTCTCAAAACCCTAATTATTTTGCACAAAGGAAAATAGGTTAGAAAGGAGGAGAAGTTCTCCTTTTGTCCCTTCACTCGGCCAACCGAGAGCTTACATGGGGAAGTGGGCTTCCACTTCCTTTTAATATTACCTCGTGGTCCGGCTCGAAAAATGCTAAATGTATATGACGCGGTTTTATTATAAATCGTCATCGGTTATCGGTTATTAATATATCGTCTAGTAACAAGGATTAGCTGATATATTAATACATGTCCGACAAAGACAATATTGTATAATTAATTCAATATACATTAATTAAATATAACCGTTTATATTTAATTTACGAATTAACTGTTTAATTCGCCTTAGCCCATTTTATTTAATCCGTATTAAATAAAATATCTCAACATCGCATTTTGACTAATTATTAGTCAAATAACTCGGACTAATCGCTTAGTCAATTTTCCGCATCAACATGATGTATTTTCATACCGTCACATCTCTCAAACGTATCCTATAGGTGTGACTTTTAGGGACCAGTTGATCACCGCCATCTGTATGACAATAACGTCAAACTTATCTAGCAAGCCAACCGTTATTGATAAACGTGGATCAACTGATTATAATACAAAAGTATACCCTTTGATCCTTTTAGAGATTTAAATGTTATTGCACTACTTGTAGAGGACACCAGCCCCAACACCCCCCATGTAGTCGGATCCATAACAAAGGATTGAAAGACTCCATTGTCGTCTCCAACACCTCTCCACCACACAGCGGTGTGGCCGAGGCGGTCCCAATGCTTTTCACATAAGCCATATCGTGTAGGTTCCGGAGCGTCAAAGTGGCAGATACCCTCTCTGTGAACTCACTCACCCGTATCTCAGGACTAAAGAACGAAGGGTATCTGGGAAACTGATGTTGTGGAGGCACGTGCTGCTCTGGTTGGATCTCAGCGACTCTCTCCCTCACCTGTCTCGGACCCCTCCCTACTCTAGGTTGCCGATCCTCAGGTCTAGACTCTAGCCTGATCCCCCTTAGTCGGCTCTTGCATCACCTCCAAAATGGTATCATCAATGAGGTAGTACTGTCGAGTAGGAGCCTCATCATCATCATCGGAGTCGGATGCCACTACCGCCGCTGTCAAGGGCTCAGTCACAGGGAGGTGCTCGGGGTCAGGTATCCTCATCCAACTCATACCTCATACTCTCCAAGCCAACCCACCACCCTCCACAGTTCTCAACAATTTCTGGTCGAGGAAGTAGTCTTGGTCCAAGGTAGGCACAGATGGAGCCATTGGTGTAAGGGCCAAGGAGGCCTCAAAGGTGGTCAACCGCTCAGCTAAGCGCGTGGCAATGGCACCACAACTCAAGTACCGGGTCCCAGAGGTGGCCATCAAATCTAGGTTAGCACAGACTATGGTCGGGGCACTGTAAGAAACTCTCGGGCCCCGGGTGGGGTTAAGGTAAGCAACCAGCAACATAACCTCGTGTGAGTTCAACTTACTCACATCCTTCCGGTCATAGAGCAAACAAGTCAAGGCACGAATAAAGATCCTCAAAGTGATATGTTGAACATCATTTATCAACGTGTTACTCGAGATGGGGGCGCTCTTGCCGGTAAAACAAGGCATTTAAATACTAGCTCTACACTCAGTCGGGATATCCCTAATGGATCCCTTCTCCGGTCGGGCAAGGCCAAGATGGGTAGTAAACATGTACATGGTCAAGAGGAAACTAGTGTTCATGAGACGAAACTGTACGGTCTTAGCAGCCGCATCGTAGGTGAAAGAGCTCATGAACTCCAAGGTCAAGAAGGAGTAGGAATGTTTCCTAAAATGATATAAACCAGTCAAACCCAAGGTCTCAAAGATATGCCTCACGCCCGTCTCTACCTTAAGGTCCTCTAAGATGGTAGTGTCGATACAACGAGTTGGTTTCATACGGCGTTTCTGTAACTCGACAAAGGCATCTCTTTGCTTAAAGTTAGCAAAGATAACGGTAGGGTACTCGGGCACGGGTGGAACAGTGGGTCCCTGACTCCCCTCACCAACCTCGGGCTCAGTAGCCTTTACCCTCTTACTCTGACGGGTGCCAGCTGCAGGTCTCGGCATTTGTTTCAACATGCGTTTAGGCACACAAACGGACACTTACTTGAAGAAAATAAACTTTGCATGCACATTTATGGAGGAAGAAACAACAATGTAAACTAGCTTTCACCAAAACAATCAAAAGTTTTAAACATGCTACTCCCACAATTCATAACAGACGGTCTTTATAGCTTTCAAAAATACGAAAATTGTAACATCAATTAACAAATAAAGGTAGTAATCCTTTCAAAATAATTTCACAAAAAGGTAACCATCATAAAGAATTGGGGCGAATTT
The DNA here is from genome assembly GCF_048544455.1 of Silene latifolia. Lineage (NCBI taxonomy): Eukaryota > Viridiplantae > Streptophyta > Magnoliopsida > Caryophyllales > Caryophyllaceae > Silene > Silene latifolia. Next base: position 51,109,422 of record NC_133534.1, on the reverse strand, counting down.
TCAGTTTGGGCACTTTTAAGACGGAATTTTAAGATAAAATTTAGGGTAAAACTAATCAAAATCAACACCAAACATGATACCCAAAACATACATTACTCAATTTTCCCCCTTCCATACTCAAAAGACAAACAAAAATTCAATTTGCAACCCAAACCCTAGAAATTTCGATCCATATATACTCTCATATTGATTCGATTTTTCTAATTCTAGCATCAATAATCAACAATCTAGAGCAATTATACCATATTACAACAATTATAAACAAAAATACATGAGTATAAATCGAATTTTTCAGAAAATCTAACACTTTTAGATGGTTCTAATTGATTAAAAACAAAGAAAAATGTGAGAATTCTTACCTTGAATGATTAGCAAATGAATAGAACGAATAAATCAAGGAGAAAACAAGCAAATCAAGCACAAATCCACCAAGGTTTTGAGAGAAAAAGAGTGATTAAAGAGAATTACGGTTTCGAGTATGAAGAAATAAGAGAAAAAGGAAGATTGGAAAGTATAAGAATCCCGTGTTATTGCGGGTACTGTAGCACTTACTCGATCGAGTAAGTAGGGTACTCGATCGAGTGGTCTCTACTCGATCGAGTGACTAAGTTACTCGATCGAGTAAGTTGGTTCTGCGGGTTGTTTTGCCGGGTTTTGATAGCAACGTGAGAAGGTTATAAAAACATATTTCGTCATTTCTTTTTCACTCTTACTTCATTCTAAACTTTTCACAAGAGAACACAAGTTACGTAGATTTCCCTTCTCACACTGCTATCAAATACCAAGGGAAAGAGTCGTTGGATCGTGGAGTTCTTTACGCCGTTAAGACCGTCGCATCGTGGGTAAGCCTCTAGTATGATTTTTATATCGTTTCATTGATTTTAGTTGAAACCCTAATTGGGTAAATTGGGGGTTTGGGGAGTATTATGTTGATTAGATGGTGATTGTATGTTTGATAAGAGGTGATTGCGTTGAAGAACGATTTTGATTAGCTGCTTTGTGATGATCTCGTGGTTGCTTATTCCAGGTAGGGTTTCCCTACTCGGTTATTGATTACATGATATTGCATCTACCAAGGAGCCTTAACAAGACCTTCCCTAGCAGATAAGGACGTTACCATCTCGATTGCCCGAAGATAGTAATAATCAAATGTCAATAAAAGAACAGTTATATTAAATTACAAGTGATTTAAACAAGATAAAAGATACAACTCGTGATCACTATCAACTAGGTGAAACTATCTCTGCCAAGCCTCGTGGTAGACTCGTCCCTCCAAGCACCCACCTATGATAAACATTAACCTGCTAAGATTGACTGCTCACCATAGTGGATCACGGCAGACACAACACAAGAAGACAACACAACAACACCACACAAGGTCAGCAACTGAAGGAACAAAATACAAAAGCAGACACAACAAACACAGTAACACACATACACCACCTCCTCCAATCACCACACATCTATGACTGCCCGAATGTCTAGTCCTGCCAGATTACTTGTCGCTACCAGTAATCCACACCGCCAGTGGGGAACCGCAGCCGTTCCCACCTAAGCCCCGCTCATCTAATCCGAGCGATAACCCATGTTCCTTAATATGCACATCCCCTCTGTGGCGGGTTCCACAGAGGGCGAATCAAGGGTGTTGTCTGTTTTATATTTATAATCCCGCAAGTGTACGGTTGCCCGTTGTAGTATTGCGAGGGTCGAACCCAAGAGACGGTGATTATGGGTCTTAAGATAACTCGTTTGTTTCTAGTTTAGTTCTAGCAAAGCAATTGGATGGATGATAAGCTAATGAGTAAAATTATAACTAAGACAAGCAATTAAACTAAGTGAATGACAAATTGATTAAGATGCTCATTAAGGAAGCTAGGGTAGTCGAGTTCACTCATGTTAATAAACATCGAGACTTGGCAGAGGTTAACAAATAATCGAGGCAAAATCAAGGATAAATCTCCCTCTCTTAAGGTAAGGCTAATCCAAGGCTAAACAAGTTTAAGCTCTCACTTGAAACTAATTAAAGCCCACTAATTATCATGTAGTATCTAATCGCAAGCTAAGCTCTCACTTAACAAAACATAAGATGGTGGAAGAGACTCAAACCCTCATTCAAGCAATTCCACAAACACATAGCATGCATGATAATAGAAGAGGATTTACCATGGACTAATTATAGTCCTAAGCCAATAGCCTACCCAAATTACTTGTGACACCCCCATACTCCAAGTGCCTTACCAGGACCACTTAAGGTATAAGAACATCACCATCTCGGTTTTCCGAGGCAATGATAATCAAAAGACAATAAAGAAACATACTTTAAAAGTAAATACGGTTTAAGTGATTACATGTCCATACCAAAACTGTTAAACTGAAATACAAGGTACTCAAAAATGTCTACTAGCCAAAACTGTCACAACTATAAGACATCGTCTGACACAGCGAAAGACTCTTCTAACAGCCACGTGATGACTCATCCCAGTTATCCCATATTGTAGACACCTCGTTTCTGCACCCCTCGCAAACCACCCGGTGATGATTGGGCCGCATGCTTGATACGCGGAACGATTAGTGACAGTTCATAAGATTATCGTCAAGTGATTGCTCAAAAATTAATGTCAACCTCTTAGTCGTCATCTACGTGCCGATACGGTCGTTTTGACAGTAATTAGAGTGCATTCGGAGTCCGGGTCAAAAACCGTCTCCATTTTCTCGATAGTTTGTAAAATCCCGAGTCGAATGTTCGGAATATTCCGGATATTTCTATTCCATATTTCTCAAATTTTATCTTTTGGCAAATAATATCCCGTAATATTCAAAAGATAATCGAATTGAATCCGTCCTACCATAACTTAAACACGGAAATCTTTCTTAAACAGAGGAAACCTCCACGGGAATAGACGCAACGCAGTCTTTGCGCCTCTTCCAAGAGACGCAGTGGCTGCTGCGCCTCTTCCCAGGCCCTTCTTTGCATGATTTACGTATCTTTTTTATATCTTTCCGAGATTCACTTCCAAAGAGTCTCCGAAACCCTATTCCTTCACGTGATTAGTATAAATAGGAGCCTTTGTTCCTCATATTTCTCACGCGAGTGTCCGCCCTTCTCTTCTCCCTTTGCATTCTAGACTTCGTTCTTACTAATTGGCGCCTACGTGCTTGAACCTTCGACCACGTAAGCTCGGATCTTTCCGGGTACCAACCTCTCCGTTGCATGACCGACCAATTTGACCACTACACTCAATCAATCTAATTAATCAACTTGTTAAATCGTTTTCCTCTCACGAGGGCACTCTTTCCTTGCATTCGCGTCGAGCATTCACTAATCGATCTTCTTAGTTCATCTCGTTCCGTCAACATGTAAGTCTGAGGGTGTATTAATTCTCTTTATTTATTGTTATTTATTTTATTGTAATCACCGTTGTAAGATTTATGTCGAAAGCACCTCATTAAAACCGATTCCTAAAACCGTCTTCAAAACCTGTTTTGCGGATTTCCGATGAAGAGACAGACGATCGAGAAAAGACGCAGAAAGCTGCTGCGCCTCTTCAAAGGAGCGCAAGATCATCGCCGCGCCTCTTTGTGAGGCCGCCGCAGTTCCTGCTTCTTTTCTTCTTCCTCCGTCCTCTGCAATTCGTATCAAATTTATTTGTTTTGTTTGTTCGTCTGTTAATTCTCCGTCATAAAATCATAATAATTAGCATGTATATTGTGTCATATATTTCATCATCCATTCACATGTTTAATTCATCTAATCCAACTTAAATCCCAAGTAATTCATATTTGCGGGTTTTCGTCATTAAGTTCAATTCGAGTTTTAGGGATTCAATTCGTTCGTATTGGGTTTAAGGGATTCATTGTCGATATATTTTTATCATGTTCATTGTTAATCCGTCGTTAATTCATCATGTTTAGTTAATTATTCGCTTGTTTAATCCTTCATTAACATCGACCCTTCACGTAAATAATCCGTCTTATCCGTCTTAATCGTGTTTGCTATTTTATGACCCTCAATCATATGTAAATAATCTGTAAATCACTTTCATCCGACTAAGTAATCTAAATCAATCCATTAAATTCACCAATAAACGTTAACAATTGCGTTTTGGCTTCACGACGAGTTCGTCCTTGGAGCAGACGCGGAATCTGCTGCGCCTCTTCCAAAGGGCGCGATGTCTCTTCTTTGTTCCAGGATGACTTCGTCCCTGAACTCCTTTTACGCCTTGACCTAGTTTACTTAGCTACGTATTAACCTACTATTATCCGTATTATCACCTTCTGATCTGTCGTGTTTTATTCTTTTATTTCTTTTTCTTAAATCATCCGTTTTAAAGGTATTTTCAACATAGATCGCCTATCTCAATGTAATTATTGTATTTTCTCTTTATTATAATTCATCGTTAGTGTATCGCTTTTATCATTTGTATGCTCCCACATGTAAATCTACATTAAATCCTACTTCGACCCCAGTTGTTTGCCTAATTAATTGTTCACCGACTTAGCTAATTTCACATGTTAGGATTAATCTATTGGATGTTGCATTGCATGCATATAGCCGACGATATATCAAGTACGAATAAACTCCCTAATCATTAGTAGAGGCCGCTATCGAGGCGGGCGGGATTAGGTGTTCGATCAAAAGAGCTTCCTAATACGTACCCTCACCCCTTACTCCAGATCTCCGTGAGCACCCGTGTTCATTGGCATCCACGAGAGTCATTCTAGACATAGAATGCTAAGGGTAACGATTGCTTAGTGTTCATGTCACTACTTTGTGTCTTGACATGACACGAGGTATTCGAACGGTTCCAATTTCCCATAAAAATTGGTGGCGACTCCATACAAAATGCAAACGCTTGTTTTCGAGCCCCCTTCACTCACCAAGCGCCCCGTGGGCGGCCCGCTCCACGTTTGGCGACTCATTGGGGAATACACTTACGTGTAGCTAGGGTGAAACTTGAACAAGGTTAGGGAATAAGTTTGTACAAGACAATTGTCGGTTTTCATAACTCGGTCTTCCTAGACCGTTTAATTCGGCCTTCCTAGGCCCAACCCAACCTATTCGACCAATCGTCCCGTCTAAACGGTCCTAATTCCTATTTGGGCCTAAAGATGGATAGCGATTGACGTCATCCATACCATGATGCTTACTCTTGTTTGTATCAAGGGCCTTCACTACTTGAGGAAATGGACTAGGAATCGGCCTTACTCTTGTTTGGCACGAGCCTCTCCACAGACTTCGGGTTTGATGGTTCGGTATGGCAACCCACCCTTTAAACCAAAACCCTTCTAAAAGCACTCAGCATCCCGTTATAATGCTTGTATAAATGTGTAAAACTCTACATGATCACCATTTCTAAACAAAACCATGACGAATTTTCAAAAAATCAAAACCCGTTTTCAATCAAGAATTTCGAAAATAGGGCCTTCAATTAGCGCAAAAAAAAAAAAAAAATCCAGTCAAAACTCTGTCCGTTTGTCGTGTCAAAATTCGGGCCATAAGCCCATTTCAAAGCCTCACTTCGAGTCCACTCCTACAACTACACTACAGTTGGCTAGGACCCACATTTTCAAAGACCTTGTCTTTCTTCAAAACTCACTCAACACAAGTGGCACACACCCACTTCACGAGTCAAAATTTTCCTCTTTTAGCAAATGTGATAGAATGGTCGATCGTGTTTTGATTCGTCGCCGGTCTCTTATCCGATTTCCAAGATGCCTGGGTCAAGTGATGATACGAACCTCCAGCAAATTCAAGAGAATAGTAATCAAATCCTAGCTGCGCTGGCCCAAATGCAAATTACCCAGAACCAAACCTATGACCGCCTCGAGCTCATCGAAGGCCGCATCTTTGATGTAGAGGGAAGGCTACCTCCCCCTAAAGGTGAAGTACTAGGTTTTTCCGATGACGAGTCCAAAGATGAGAATCCTCTCATGGGGACAACTGCAGCTGAGAAAAGACTCCAATACCTAGAGGAGCAATTGATGTACCTTAAGGGGGATGACATTTACAGGGAGAACAATCGTAAGTATGAAGCCGTCAATTCCAAATTGCCCACTAACTTTAGCATGACGGATATCCCTAAGTTCAAGGGACATGAGAACCCTTTGAACCATATCCGTGCCTTCAAGGATTACATGTCTATCAAAGGCATCAAACCCGAGATGTTCTTAAGGATCTTTCCTTCATCTCTCGACACCATCCCAAAGCAATGGTTCTACACTTTAGATCACAAAAAGGTCGCTACTTGGGAGGACGCCGCAATCGAGTTCTCGAAACAATACGCGGATAATGCCGAGATCCAAGTCAACATGCGTACTCTAGAGGTTCTTACCCAAAATGACAAAGAAGGATTCACCGACTTCCTAAGTAGGTGGAGGAAGACTAGTACTCAACTAGTAGAACGCCCGGATGAGGCCACTCTTGTGGAGAAGTTCGTGGACAATCTCAAGCCCATATATGCCAACCATTTGAGATATCAAAACATCAAGACTTTCAAAGATTTAACCGTGTTAGGGACACGGATTGAAGATGACATCCGCAAAGGACTCTTGTCCAAAACGGTGGGTCGAGGATATCAAGGGTCCACAAGTCGTTCATACGGCTCTACTAGCAAGACCGACGAAGTTAACCTTCTCGAACCATCCAAGAAAACTAGCCCACCAAGGAAGTTCACAAACCTTGGGGATACATACTCCAATGCTCTAAAAAGGCTAGTGAAGCAAGGCAAACTCCAACCCATTGGACCTACTCCCGAACCCGAAAGGAAGTCCAAGTTTTGGGATGAAAACTCTTCTTGTGAATACCATAGGGGTAAGGGGCACGACACCGAAAAATGCTACAAGTTGAAACACGTGCTTCAAGATATGATCGAAGATGGTCGACTTCCAATTCCACCAGGAGGTAAGCCTAATAACACTCAGAATCCTCTTGGAGTTCTAGTGATTACAAGTGACGAATCTACCTTAGATTGCTCACATCTCATTTCTCCCACCGAAAATGAAATTCACGCAATTGAGAAAGAAAGACTCTACTCTACCATCTCCCCTACCATCTCCGACTTCATCACCTGGGCAAGGAGTGTAGATAGACAAGTGTGGGAATTAGAAAGCATGGTAATGATCTTACGCGATCCCAATGCAACACCTAAAGAACGCGTACCATTGATCTTCTCTCAAAATGCTACTATGCAAGAAGTCATCACCGTGGTCGATAAGCTAGTTGATCAAATCATACAACTAGAAAGGGACATCATGAAGATGAAAGAACTAGCCACAATTAATGGGGTTTGGGCCGATGACGATGAAGACGAATACCTCATTGAAAACTCTTTGGTAAAAGAGATAGTCCAAAATGGCGAAGACCAAGATGTGGATCACCTAACTCGCTCGGGCCGTCCATACCAAAGTACTACTCAAAACAGTCCAACCAATGTCATCACACCAAATGACAACGAAGACGACCCCACCGATCATTTGCTCAAGCAATTACAAAAAACCAAGGCTGATCTTTCGGTCTGGCAATTAGTGGCAAGCTCATTTCCACACCGCCAAGCTTTACTGCAAGCTTTGGCCAAATTGAATGTGGCACATAACTCTACTCCTGAAGATGTAGTCAACTTGGTCTTCCAAGAATCACCGAAGTTAAGTAATCCTATTACTTTCTCGGACGAAGATTTGCCACCTTTTGGCGCTAGTCACAACCTCGCTCTATACATCATCATTTGTCATCTGTCTAAAGAAAAATGTGCCAATGACCTTGGTAGATGATGGCTCCGCGGTCAACGTCATACCCCTCAAAACGGCATATAAACTGGGCATGAAAGAGTCGGATTGGACCCCTACAAGTCAAGGTGTACGCGCATATGACGGTACGCGACGAAAAGTGGTTGGACTTGTTAGCCTAACCATAGCTACGGGACCGATCGAACGAAAGGTCAACTTCCAAATAGTGGACATCGAAGCTTCATTCAACATACTTCTGGGAAGGCCTTGGATTCATGCTTCCAAAGCGATAACATCCACCCTTCACCAAAAGATCAAGATCCCACTCAATGGCAAAGTTGTGACAATCACTTAAGTCGCCTATCAAGGCAATAATCGAAAAACAATCAAGCAATCAAGTCCTTGCGGATCCCATATACGAACTTGGGGGCTTCCAAAGTGTAAGTGTCATAGAAAGCGAGTTGGCACCTTTGTACTACAATCCCTACTCCAACTTGGTGGTCAACCACATTCTCAAAAAACCAGGGGATACTTCCCGGAATGCCTTTGAACCCGGTTCGGAAAACACCTTCGCGCCATACAAGAAAGGCAACTCATCGAGAATACCACTTGGACTAGGGTACAAACCCACAACGGAAGAAGTTCTCGAAATGCTCGCCCAAGTCCAAAACCGCAAGTATGTAGGAGTCCAAATGAGGCCATATCTCCCTACCCTCAATGGATACTTCGTTCAAGAAGGAAGTTCGGAACTCTTTCATGGATTTCCCGAACCTTGGCATTACCTCGAAAAGAAGTTAGCCGGAATCGAGATCTTTCACGATTGCTACTTCATCCCTCCAGAAACGGTTCCTACCGTCAAAACCCGTCAAGCACCTTGCTTAGACGAACAAGCTGTTAGCCTCCTGTTTGGAGAGGATCGATTTGTTAGGGCCGCGCGAGATGAGATCATTACTACGATACTTTAAGACGATCGCTTCAACCCCACCGCTTTAATCACGAAATCGACACCAAGCGGCGAAAGGGTGGAGAAAATCAATCAAATGGACCAACAATCAAGGAAGACTCTTCAAGCTCACCACTTTGGAGAAGGAGAAATGTTCAAAGAAGAACCAGAAGACGACGAATTCGAATCAGAGTCGGAGTCGGAGTCAGAGTCAGAGTCTAGAGAAGTAATTAGAGAGCCTACTCCTGTCGTCATCCCCACTCCCCTCGTCTCTCCTAGCTTATTTTCGAGTAGTCACAGTAGTTCGGGAAATGCCCCAATTACTGTCCCTTTGCCGCCACTATCCTTGGATCAGTTGGCTTCTTTGTTTCAACTTTACTCAAATCTTAATATGAATAAATCGGGTTACGCTTACTCTTTGCGTTATCTTGAGTGCAATTCTGTTTATGATGATACTGAGGATGACCAAAATCCAGACTTGACCGAAATACCTCCCTACGTAGCCAAAGAAATACTACAAGAAAGGGAAGGGGGACCTGTAATTGAGGACACCGAACCCATCAACGTGGGGACTGAACTAGAACCCAAAGAACTTAGGATAGGGACTACCTTGAGCTCAACCGAAAGAACCAATTTCATAGACCTCCTAAATGAATTCAAAGACGTTTTCGCTTGGTCCTACAAAGACATGCCAGGGATCGACAGGGATATCGCCGAACATAGGATTCCAATTAAGCCAGGTTTCAAACCTGTGAAACAGAAGCTTCGACGGATGAGAACAGTGGGCTCAAGATTAAGGAAGAAGTTGACAAACAATTCAAAGCCGGGTTCATCAAAGTTTCCGAGTATTCTGACTGGGTAGCTAACATAGTACCCGTACCCAAAAAGGATGGGAGAATCCGAGTTTGTGTTGACTTTAGAGATTTGAACAAAGCAAGCCCGAAAGATGACTTTCCTCTACCTCACATCGACATATTGGTAGACAATACTGCAGACCATGCATTACTATCCTTCATGGATGGATATGCGGGTTACAACCAAATCAAAATGGCCATGGAAGACATGCATAAGACCGCGTTCGTCACCCAATGGGGAACCTATTGCTATACAGTAATGCCGTTCGGATTGATCAACGCTGGAGCTACATACCAACGCACCGCAACTACACTCCTACATGACATGATGCATAAAGAAGTCGAGGTATACGTAGACGACATGATTGTCAAATCCAAGGAAAGAGAGGGACATATCGCGAACCTTCGCAAGTTCTTCGCAAGGCTACGGAAGTACAATATGAGACTCAACCCTCAAAAGTGCACATTCGGGGTGACATCGGCAAACTCTAGGATACGTCGTTAGCCAACGAGGTATAGAAATAGATCCCTCAAAAATCAAAGCTCGATTGAAATGCCACAACCTCAAACGAAAAAAGAAGTCGGAGGATTCCTGGGAAAAGTGCAATACATAAGTCGATTCATGTCGAAACTCACGATGATTTGCGAGCCTATCTTCAAGAAACTCAAGAAAACGGACCACACCATGTGGGATGATGATTGTCAAAAGGCGTTCGACAGAATCAAGGAGATATTGGCTAAACCACCAGTGCTCATGCCACCACAACGAGATCAACCTCTTGGTTTATATCTCACAAGAATCGAAAAAGCGCCATGGGTGCCATGCTAGCTCAAACCGTAGGAAGCGAAGAAAGAGCTATTTACTATCTAAGTAAGAAGTTCTTGGAATACGAGTGCAAATACTCACAACTCGAAAAGACATGCCTCGCTCTTGTGTGGGCAACAAAAAAGCTACGTCATTACATGCTTAGCTACTCTGTCAAGATATTCTCCAAAATGGATCCAGTCAAATACCTCTTCGAGAAACCCGTTCTCAACGGACGTCTGGCAAGATGGACCATGATGCTCTCCGAATTTGACCTCAAATATGTGCCACTGAAAGTAATAAAGGGACGCGCCGTCGCTGAATTCTTCGCAGAAAATCCCATCAACGACGCACAAGCCATAGATACTTGGTCATTTCCCGACGAGGACATACTTCAAACAGATGTAGACTCCTGGGACCTATACTTTGATGGAGCATCAAACCTAAGAGGATTTGGGATAGGAGTGTTGCTCATTTCTCCTGAAGGTGAGCATACACCGATCGCTGTCAAACTCGACTTCGAGGTGACAAACAACGCCGCAGAGTATGAGGCTTGTTTAATTGGACTACAAGCGGCGGTAAGCTTAGGCATCAAAAACCTCCGAGTGCATGGAGATTCATCACTGATCATTAACCAAGTTACGGGATCCTGGAAAATCCGAAGTGAAAGCCTAGCACCCTATCAGGCTAGGATTGACCAAGTCGCTCAATTCTTTGATCACGTAACCTACTTGCACCTACCTCGAGAAGAAAATCAATTTGCAGACGCTCTTGCGAAACTTGCATCTTTGATAAACATGCCGGATTACATGATGGAAATGCCTTTGTGTATCGAACGACGGTCGGAGCCGGCTTATGTCCATCAAATTACCAATGAAGAAGAAATCGCGCTAGAACCCTGGTTCCAAGCAATCCTAAACTTCAAGCTTAACGGTACCTATCCGCCAGATATGGACAAGAGGGGACAACGAGCTATACGCCTACTAGCTTCACAATACGTCCTCATGCAAGGAGAGTTATACAAAAGAACACCTCTTGGTGTAGTGCTGCGTTGCCTTGATCATTCACAGGCACGAAAGGTGATGGAAGAAGTCCACGATGGAGAGTGCGGTCCTCATATGAGTGGACCTATGATGGCAAAGAAAATCACACGTCTAGGGTACTATTGGACCACAATGGAATCCGATTGCATCAAATATGTGAGGCATTGCCACAATTGCCAAATCTTCGGGAATGTACAACATGTCCCTCCTTCGTTGCTCTATACGATGACATCTCCTTGGCCATTCTCCGCGTGGGGAATCGACATAATTGGGAAAATAACCCCGGCGAGAAACAGGAGGTCACTGTTTCATCCTAGTAGCAATTGACTACTTCACCAAGTGGGTAGAAGCGGCTTCCTACACCGCTCTTACGGCCAAAAATGTAGCCAAATTCATACAAAATAACATCATCTGCCGATATGGTTGCCCACATGAGATCATCAGCGATAATGGGTCCCACTTCCAAGCCGAAACCGAGCAAATCGCTAGCCAAGTACAAGATCAAGCATCATCACTCATCGCCTTATAGACCACAGACTAACGGCGCGGTAGAAGCGGCTAACAAGAATGTCGTCACAATCCTCAAGAAAATGACTGACAATTACAGAGATTGGCCAAGCAAAGTACCCTTCGCTTTGTGGGGGTATCGAACATCCGTCGGGGCGCCCACCGGGCTACTCCTTTCTATTTGACTTACGGCATGGAGGCCGTACAACCGGTCGAGCTAGAAATACCATCCTTGCGTATTCTACTCGAAAGTCAAATCCCTGAAGCCGATTGGAAGAGGGATAGGTATGAAGAACTCATCCTCCTGGATGAGCGTCGGCTACGTGCCTTACATAATGTCCAAACGTATCAAGCACGTATCAAACGAGCTTTCAACAAAAGGGTTAGGCCAAGAAACATCAAAGAAGGAGATTTAGTTCTCAAATCGGTTAGAGCTCTCTTACCTGTCGACCCGAGAGGGAAATTCAAACCTAATTGGGCCGGGCCATATCTAGTCAAATCCATACTCCCAGGGGGTGCGGTTAGAATCACAGACCTGGATGGAAATGAGTTTTCAAACCCCACAAATCTCGACCAACTGAAACGGTACTATGCCTAGGATAGGACAGAAACGCGCCTCGCGTAAGCCTACGTGTCGCTCTTGCGGCACTAAATAAACGGCCCCTGGCCTATTTGAATGTCACTATGCTCTTGCATCTTGGCAAACTTGTCATCCTCATATCATCAAACAAACTAAATTCGCACCTCCCGAGTAAGCAAAAGCTCATGCTTATTTTCTATGTTCATTACAAGCTCTTGCTCCGAACAATTATTCTTTTACATTTACTCGAACTACGCGCAAGGGTTTGATTTCGCTTTTTTTAAGTGAATACGTAGGCAATCCTTCACGGGATTCAACCCACCATTTTATTTAAAATGTAAATAGAAGGACATTTGCATTGCATTTGAAATTCGACAAGAATAATTAAAGAAAATAACCACGGTTTCATAACCATTTAACTTTTTATTTCATTTAAATTCTAGTAATAATAATACGGCAAATAATAAAAAAAAATAGATAGGCTAGGATTCTAAAAATCCCCCTTTTTATTACAACAATAATAATAATAATCAAATAATAAATAAAGACTTGGGCTACTCCTCCATCTTTCCCTTGCCCTTGTCGTTCTTGTCATATTTCTTGTCGCGACCTCGAGCCGGGCGCTCTTGCACCACTTCAGACCTAATCACCAACGGTCTCTCTCGAGGCCTGACCCTTCCGTTCTTGCCAACCACCACCTCTGCGACAGGAGTAGTCTTCGATTTCTTCGAAGGATGAATGACCTGAAAGCCGGCTTCTTCTTCTCCTTCGGTCAGATGCTTCTCTTTCTCTTTCTCTCCTTCGCGCACCTTGTAATCAACGGGCTCGCGCTTCCTCAGTCTTTCACGCTCTTCCGAAGTTGCAGCCTTCCTCCACCTCAGATAAGAATCCGACACCCACAAAGCATTGGAGGAGAAACTCAGGAACCACATGTTTCTTTGGGCCCACTTTATAGCCCACTCTCTTCGGCTCTCGGTAGTCAACGCCATAGCAGTCTGCGGGACGGTGTCAAGCCTAGGGATCATCTGCTTCAACCCAACTTGCCTCATCAATCTCTCAGGGAAGATGCATACCATAAACTCCAATCCAGGGATGCGCACGGACCTAGTGGGATCTAAAGAAGACACTCCGGTGAGGAGACTTGAGGTGCCACCATGGTACAACCCACCCGATCAAAGGGCCGTCATCGCCTTGACTTGTTCTTCCGATGTCGCAGACCGGGTGAAGTCCACCATGTACAACCTCGTCCTCATCGAAATCATACGGGCATGATAGGAAAGTGCATGAACCGGGGGCTCGAGCAATCGGAGCCGTTCCATAAGCCAAACCTACCAAAACAGTATTAGACACCCAAAAAAAAAAAAAAAAAAAAAAAAAAAAAAAAAAAAGAAAAGAGAAAAAGGTGTCTTTTACCCGTAAGATGACGGGACTCCCAAGAATGGAAAATCGCGATTGGATTTCCTAATATCCAAACCCAAGATGATCTCCCTAAGCATAGACAAGTGGGCTCTGCGCGACTCCATTTGCTCAACAAGACCCAATAGACGAGGATCACCTCTCAAATCTTCATCAACATGTCCCTGGAAGACATAAACATGAAGCAAACAGAAGACAAATGCTCTCCTCCTAGCAACATAAGAGACAGTAGGGTCGGCCCTGTTGATGAATCGGTCTATAAAATCCAGCATCCGCACGCCTTTCGGGGTAACAAGACGATCTACCTCGAGCCTAGTAAGTCCAAGCAAGTCTCTAAACTTGCTCTTATACCCTTGTGAAGTGGAGGGGATGGCGGGTAAATGTTCGGGGTCCCACCCGCCAATGGCGACAATTTCCTCGAAAAGGACAAATATCACCTCCTGGAAAGGCGAATACATGATAATTTGGATCCCAATAATCAAGGCAAGCATCTAAGAACGGTTTCACTACCTTGATAAGTTTCAAACTCAATAAAGATCCAAGATTATAAGCACCCATGTCGTGCTTTTCCGTGTTCGAAAACTCATTAGTCCATTCCTTCAAGCGAACCTCCAAAGTATTCATAATGATAATTTTCTCTTGAAAATTTATTTTTAGAAGTTTTAGGAGAAGCGACGAAGAAAAGACGGAAGAATTATATGATTCAAAGCTTCGGCAGCGCTTCTATTTATACTAATTTGTTGTTTCCAAAATCCGTCGAACAAACCCCTCTCGGGAACAAAGCGCGGCACTGCTTTGCGCCTCTTGAAAGGGACGCACTCATGCTGCGCTCTTCCCCAGGCTCACTCCTGTGATTTCCGCGTTTGGATCTTTCCTAATTCTATAACGCGCGTAATTTCCTATTCCTATGGGATTTTATTTTGGTAAACTACGGACGTTTACCATGTTTTGGAATTTCGCGGGCACGCATTTCGAGGCAACGTTGACATTTTCGCCATTTTATCACATTTGTGTATTTAATTGTCCATTTAATTCTTTTTTATTATTCAAACATTTATATACTTATTTCATTTTCTTAATTTCTTTTTCTACATTTTCTAAACTTATAAATTTCTTTTTTTTTTTTTTTTTTTTTTCGAGGGTAACCCTCCCTACCGTCCGGTCATTTCCGGTCATTTCCGGTCATTTCCTAAAAATTTTTGCATTTTTGCGTTCCTTTTGAGTCTCATTGTGCGCTAATTAAAGGCCTTATGTGTATATAAAATGTATGAATCACGTGATGTAAATTTCGGCGGCATAACGGCATAAACCGTTATCTACCGAACTGTTCAAGAACTAACCTGGGTACAAACAAACAACCCACAGCAACAAAGGCACTCAGGCCATCATGTATACAACAAAAAGCAAATGTACGAGCAAACTGGGGGCTCGCGCCCCGAACAAAGTACAAATGTACAAGCAAACTGGGGGCTTCGCCCCAAACAAGTCAAGAAGACCAAGTAAACTGGGGGCTTGCGCCCCAAACCGAGTCCAAAAAAATGTTTCAAAATCAGATGTACGAATCTACAAAACTGACACAAGCTACTACTGGGCACCCTCCAACTCAGCAACCCTCGCCATAAGAGCGGCGATCTCGGCATCCCGAAACTCGAGCTCCCTCGACAAGCGAGCCGTCTCCTCCCGAGCCTGGGCCAACTCTCGTCCTGACTCGCTGTCACCCTGCAAACAGCAACGAATTGGCTCATGTCAATCAACTCAAATTGGGAAACCCAAAAATCAAAAAAAAAAAAGGAAATCGAAAAATGGGTATAAAGGTTCATACCTGACGACCTCGACCGCCGACGAGTGCCTCAATGGCCGTAGCTCGTAGCCGGTTGGCCACCCTCCATAGTGCCACGAACCGGGATGGCGCGACCTGCATTTCAAAAGGAAACTCTCAACAAATAAAATAAATTCGATCAAACGTGTTCTTACGCAAAAACCATGCAAAATGGGAGCTCACCCTCCGAATCGATGTTTGCCGTCATCTAGGCCAAGATCCGTCAGTCACGCCTACGTCAAAATCACGCAGCTCGGAGATCGTCGTCCTCCCAGTAGCGTCAGTATACTCGAGGGTCTCGGGGTACTCTGGGGGCTCGATGCCCGCCGCCTCAACCTCCTGAAAAGACGAATAGCTCTCATCAATCGACGATCTGTCGTCGCAAGTCTCGAAAACCAAATCAATAAGAAAACAAAGGATGCTCACCACTACTGGCCAGTACGCCAACCTCCCGTAGAGGAACGCCGAGTAGTCCTCACCAGGCAGAAGGAGGTCGTCGCCACTGGCACCGGCCAAGTCTGCCTCCCTCTCAGCCTCGGAAGGCTCCACGAACATCGTCCTAGGAGGATCGGCGGGAACCGTCAACGCGCCCGAGAGCACCGACGAGCCAAACGCTCGCCTAAGTACCATCCCGGACCCATCGACGTCCACAAAGAATAAATGGCTCGGGCTCCTAGGTCGAAGGACCTCAGCAACGAAAGGAGGCGCTCCAGCGTACTCCGCCCAAGGTCTGGGCACCCACTATAACAATGTGAAGGCCAAGGTCATTTCTAGGATCAATTGAAAACAAAGTATGAGAAGATGTGAATACATACAAACGGGATACTCACGCTGCTCAGCTGAAGGGCGTTCACGTCCCGCCGGTAGACGTTGTGAGAAGAACGCTTGCTCTTCGTCCAGCACATGACCCAATCCCTCACCACGGGATAGGCCCTCTCCAACGGCTCCGTCCTCTTGGGCGCGAGGCCCGGAAAGTAGGAGTACACCCACGCCTGTAGAGCGAAATGGTCAGTGACGATCTTTGATAAAAGAAAGGAATTTACGTTGATCTAAAGGAAGGTTCATACCTCCAGCAATAGCCCAGGTCCGACAGCGCCAGGAGAAGTCCCCTTCTCCATCAACTCTGGGCGAACCATGGCCCTCATGAAGCGGATGAGGACCGCAAAACCAGCAGTGACCCAGTCCCAACGCCCTAGGGAGCTCGGTCGGCAAAGAAAGGGAAGAAGCTTCGTCGACAGCCTCTCGCCCTTGTCTCCGAGGTAAATCGAAGACAAGAACCACCAAAGCCACGGACGAGCCCTCTGCTCCGCTGTCTGGAGGAGGAGCCGTCTCCCTCCCATCGATCACCACCGATCTGGGGTCTTCCCCGCAAAGTAATCTCGAACATAGGTACTGGTACCAAACCCGGCACCGCAACAGGCCTTCGGCGACGGTTCCACCGATCAACCTCCTCGCCTCGGCCGAGTCCGCTCTCATGCCAGCCTCCCGCCACACCATCTCCTCGATCCCGCCGCACCTGCACCAAATCATGCCGTAATCCTCCAAGGTGACCCCCACCTCACCAAAAGGCAGGTGAAACGTGGAAGTCGTATCCCAAAATCGATCCAAGAAAGCGCGGACCAGGCTAAGGTTGGCCCGCAACTTCCTCTTCACGATATCCCTCCGGACTGAACCGGAGGACCGAACGCTCCACGCTCGATCATGGCCCTCTCCTCCTCCGACGTAGCTCGTAGTGCTCCATCGCCGTCGTATACCCCGAGAACGACCGGATATTCCCGGCCTCCTATTATGATTCGAAATAAAGCTATCTTTAGTTTTGAAATAAATTTGAAAGAAATTTGGAAAAAAGAAAGAGGATAAGTAATGAGTTAGGGAATTCCTATTTACCAAGCTCTTCACCGTCCTGTAGGACAGGTGACCCTCTGCAGCCCACACAAGGTGCCTGCTCTCCCAGGTCTCAGCCCACGCGGGAGCTCCTCTCAGCTGACGACCCCCTCGTCCGAGGTGGGCCCGTCGCGGAATCTCCTCCTCCTCAGCAGCCTCCTCCTCAGGAACCTCGTCTGCAGCAGCCATCACCGCGTCGGTGAAAGCCTGCTCCAAAGCCTCCTCAACCGCACTAGCGTCTACCTCCATGGAGTCCTCCCGGAAGTAGAAGCGACATCACCTGCAACATTAAAGCAAGTTTAGGCGCGTCACGTGACGACAAGCCCTTGTTAAGCGGTTTCGAGCCTCCGGAGCCCTGGAAGCTATCCTTCCTGGCCATCCTTGGCCATGTTCTCACCAATTCAATCGCTCATGTGATAAATTGGGTCAAGTCAAGTCAAAGTCAAAGTCTAGTTCCGAGTTCGAGTCGAAAATTCGGCAGCATTTCGCTATAATGACGATTATGCCCTAAAAGGTGTCCTGCAAAGGCCGTCACCAACCAAAATTCCGAGATAACAGGAAGTTTACCCATCACCCAAGGGTCCCGAATATCAAATTTCATCACAAATGGGCAATCCTAAGGCCGTTTTCGAAGCCATTTTCGATCTAGCTGTGAAACCGTCTCAAAATTCGCTCAAGGGCTCGAAACTCGATGAAAATTCAAAGTAAATACATGGTTATGTTCCTAACATTGCCTACTACTCATTTCTAGCATCTATTTGGCAAGACAAATCCATTTGGGGGAAAAGCCCCAAATTTTCGATCAATTGGGTCGAAAACCCTACTTATTGCAGCTCAAAATTCAACGAATATGGAAGATTAATGCAAGATTAAAACACATACCTCGATTAGTCATATTTTAAGCAAGCTTTTGAATCCAACCTTGACGGAAATGGTGAAGATTTGAGAGAGAAATTGAAGGATTTGTGTTTGAAATAATGAAATGAAACCCTTCGACTTCGCGTTTTTACGCGGAATTGCTTGAATTGGGGAACAGACGCAGGCAGTCTTTGCGCCTCTTCCAAGAGACGCAGCTCTTGCTGCGCCTCTTCCTTTGTTTCCCTCCTGATGGATTTTCAAAAATCCGTTATGAGTTCGTTATTCGTGGGCCCATCTTTGGTGCGCCTCTTCCTCGATGACATTTTATCACTTTGGTCCGTTTCGACGATTTCCTTTCGTTCCGCCCGCATTTTATCCAAAGTCTGACAGATTTTCGCAAGATTGTCCGAGTTCATTTATCCCGCACAGCAAAGATTTCGCAGTATTGCTCAACCTTTTTGTCTAGCGCGATGGTATTTTGCAAAGATCTTTGCTCGCTCGAGACTTTCTTTCGCGACGATTCGATGTTCCTAGTCGTCAAATCATTTTACCCGGCGCGAGAGTATTTTGCGATCTTGCTCATTCAAGGTTTCCCATACGACGATCAAGATGTTCCTCGTCGTCGATATGTCCCCAACAAGAGTTCGCTTGAGACCGACGCAAGCGATTCAACTTCCAAGTTTCGCTGAGAATTCGCTCAAGACCGACGCAAGCGGATTTTCCCCGGCGAGCTTTCTACCGACGTCCTGTTGTTTTCAATATCTCTTATTCCCCGCGAAGTTCGATTAAATCTCGGTATGGTCTCTTCTTATGGCTGGCGAGCTTCCTTACGTAGTCTAATGGACTTTAAACGACCCTCCCGATAGTCGACGGACTCTAAAATGTTCCCGACGGTCCCTTGGTTCGAGACCCCTTGAGCCGCCTCGCGTCGCCATAGTCGTCGGGTTGTAATCTTCGATTGACCTGATGGCTATACTTTGACTTTCGCCTTGTCCAAGCCTCGGTCAAAGTGGGGGCTCAGAGACACCTCGTTTCTGCACCCCTCGCAAAACCACCCGGTGATGATTGGGCCGCATGCTTGATACGCGGAACGATTAGTGACAGTTCATAAGATTATCGTCAAGTGATTGCTCAAAAATTAATGTCAACCTCTTAGTCGTCATCTACGTGCCGATACGGTCGTTTTGACAAGAATTAGAGTGCATTCGAGTCCGGGTCAAAAACCGTCTCCATTTTCTCGATAGTTTGTAAAATCCCGAGTCGAATGTTCGAATATTCCGGATATTTCTATTCCATATTTCTCAAATTTTATCTTTTGGCAAATAATATCCCGTAATATTCAAAAGATAATCGAATTGAATCCGTCCTACCATAACTTAAACACGGAAATCTTTCTTAAACAGAGGAAACCTCCACGGGAATAGACGCAACGACAGTCTCGCCTCTTCCAAGAGACGCAGTGGCTGCTGCGCCTCTTCCCAGGCCCTTCTTTGCATGATTTACGTATCTTTTTTATATCTTTCCGAGATTCACTTCCAAAGAGTCTCCGAAACCCTATTCCTTCACGTGATTAGTATAAATAGGAGCCTTTGTTCCTCATATTTCTCACGCGAGTGTCCGCCCTTCTCTTCTCCCTTTGCATTCTAGACTTCGTTCTTACTAATTGGCGCCTACGTGCTTGAACCTTCGACCACGTAAGCTCGGATCTTTCCGGGTACCAGCCTCTCCGTTGCATGACCGACCAATTTGACCACTACACTCAATCAATCTAATTAATCAACTTGTTAAATCGTTTTCCTCTCACGAGGGCACTCTTTCCTTGCATTCGCGTCGAGCATTCACTAATCGATCTTCTTAGTTCATCTCGTTCCGTCAACATGTAAGTCTGAGGGTGTATTAATTCTCTTTATTTATTGTTATTTATTTTATTGTAATCACCGTTGTAAGATTTATGTCGAAAGCACCTCATTAAAACCGATTCCTAAAACCGTCTTCAAAACCTGTTTTGCGGATTTCGATGAAGCAGACGATCGAGAAAAGACGCAAAGAATCGCTGCGCCTCTTTCAAAGGAGCGCAAGATCTGCCGCGCCTCTTTGTGAGGCTGCAGCTTCTCGCTTCTTTTCTTCTTCCTCCGTCCTCTCGCAATTCGTATCAAATTTATTTGTTTTGTTTGTTAAATCATTAATTCTCCGTCATAAAATCATAATAATTAGCATGTATATTGTGTCATATATTTCATCATCCATTCACATGTTTAATTCATCTAATCCAACTTAAATCCCAAGTAATTCATATTTGCGGGTTTTCGTCATTAAGTTCAATTCGAGTTTTAGGGATTCAATTCGTTCGTATTGGGTTTAAGGATTCATTGTCGATATATTTTTATCATGTTCATTGTTAATCCGTCGTTAATTCATCATGTTTAGTTAATTATTCGCTTGTTTAATCCTTCATTAACATCGACCCTTCACGTAAATAATCCGTCTTATCCGTCTTAATCGTGTTTGCTATTTTATGACCCTCAATCATATGTAAATAATCTGTAAATCACTTTCATCCGACTAAGTAATCTAAATCAATCCATTAAATTCACCAATAAACGTTAACAATTGCGTTTTGGCTTCACGACCCGAGTTCGTCCTTGAACAGACGCAAAGAATCGCTGCGCGCTCTTCCAAAGGGCGCAGATGTCTCTTCGCTTTGTTCCCAGGATGACTTCGTCCCCGAACTCCTTTTACGCCTTGACCTAGTTTACTTAGCTACGTATTAACCTACTATTATCCGTATTATCACCTTCGATCCGTCGTGTTTTATTCTTTTATTTCTTTTTCTTAAATCATCCGTTTTAAAGGTATTTTCAACATAGATCGCCTATCTCAATGTAATTATTGTATTTTCTCTTTATTATAATTCATCGTTAGTGTATCGCTTTTATCATTTGTATGCTCCCACATGTAAATCTACATTAAATCCTACTTCGACCCCAGTTGTTTGCCTAATTAATTGTTCACCGACTTAGCTAATTTCACATGTTAGGATTAATCTATTGGATGTTGCATTGCATGCATATAGCCGACGATATATCAAGTACGAATAAACTCCCTAATCATTAGTAGAGGCCGCTATCGAGGCGGGCGGGATTAGGTGTTCGATCAAAAGAGCTTCCTAATACGTACCCTCACCCCTTACTCCAGATCTCCGTGAGCACCCGTGTTCATTGGCATCCACGAGAGTCATTCTAGACATAGAATGCTAAGGGTAACGATTGCTTAGTGTTCATGTCACTACTTTGTGTCTTGACATGACACGAGGTATTCGAACGGTTCCAATTTCCCATAAAAATTGGTGGCGACTCCATACAAAATGCAAACGCTTGTTTTCGAGCCCCCTTCACTCACCAAGCGCCCCCGTGGGCGGCCCGCTGTCCACACATATGCGTCATATCATACCTACTCAATAACTGCTCACCACCCCCGAATGGATCACCACAGTTTTAAAACAATTAAACGGGGTCAGTACTAATTACACTATACAAACCACAGTGAAACAAATGCCAAACAGCTCAACAACACAACAATCCTCCAAACTCCATAATCAATCTCCATACAACTGACTACACACTAAAGTGTGTAGTCCTGCCAGAGTACCCATCGCAACAGATACTCCACACCGCCAGTGGGGGACCGCAGTCGTTCCGACCTAAGCCCCGCTCATCTCATCCGAGCGATAAACCCATGTTCATTAATATGCACATCCCTTCTATGTCGGGTTCCATAGAAGGCGAATCAAGGGCGTGAAGCCACTGCCGCAAGTGACTCCACTTAGCCAGGGACGCACTCCGAAGAACACAAACAGATAAACAATAACCATAACACCAAAATCAACAGCCGTCTCAATCAATCAACAATATACAATCACAATCGTCTGAATCAATCAACAATCACTAACTACAGCACAATCACCACACATATAATGTAACTAATACTGAGTAGGGAAAACCCTACCTGGAACAGCAATCACCAAGATCGTCACAATCAGCTAATCACAATCGTTCTTCAACGAAATCATCTCCTATAAACACACAATCATACAATCACAATCTAACATCAACCATACTCCCCAAAATCCCCAAATTACCCAATTAGGGTTTCAACTAAAATCAATAAAATGATATAAAAACTATACTAGGATCTTACCCACAAAGCGACGGTCTCAACGGTGAAAAGTACTCAACGATCCGACGACTCTAGCCCTTAGGATTTGATAGCAATGCGAAAGAGGAGAGTAACGTAACATGTTTTCACTCTTTAAGAAACTTAGAAAAGGGTAAAATGAAGAGAAACTGACGAAAGATGATTTTATATCCTTCTCGTGTTACTATCAAAACCCGACAAAATAACCCGTAAAAACTCACTTACTCGATCGAGTAAGTAACTTACTCGATCGAGTGTCACACATACTCGATCGAGTACCCATCAGGCAGACTACTGTTTCGTATACAAACATACTTACACGACAGAGTAAGCCCCACTCGATAGAGTACCCAAAGACATAGAAAACCATAGTATTACAGTCTTCCCTCCTTAAAAGGAACTTCGTCCCCGAAGTTCAACCCATACTCAAAAACAAACATACTAACTCGATCAAGACACGACAACGCAACTAAGAACTCAAAACAAAACTCCAACCTACCAACATGAACTCGTAACACCAATTCCACCAACTATTCCTACCTCCACAACATGGCTCAAGCTATCGTATCAACTACATCATAGTCTCTCTCGACACCAACTCCAAACACTACCAACTACTATCCACAAACGCTGCTAGCTCCGTAACATATTATCCACTAGAAAATGCGATATCAAGAGACTCATAACATCAAACGGAATGTTACATTCTACCACCCTTAAAAGGAACTTCGTCCTCGAAGTTTACTCACGCTCATAACATCACCATCCAACTGTCAACTCCATCGAACTCATAAACATCATCATCCAACTGTCAACACTATCGAAATATTCTCCCATTCCTAAACATCGAACTACTACAAGCACGGCCATGACCTTTTAACAATATCAACCACAACAAAGATCCATCCTTTATGCTACACCAACACTCTACTTCCAATTATACTACAACATGCACAACCATGAAACTCTCTTTTATCGCATCCTACTCCTCTTAAGACAAATGTTACGTCCTCGTAACTCACTAATACTAAATCCTTAGCTATATCTTCTCATTATCCTCATCACCAGCACATGTCAAAGATAACCGCCTATAATCTAAACACTCACCATTCCTATATCCAAGGCTCTCTTACATAAATAGTTCTCATACCTCAACTCATTCTGCACTCCATCTAAGCAATACCACAAAATCCTGATCATAATAGACACTCTAACTCTTCCACATTACCGCAACGCGACATACCTCTCTATATAAACTATATAAAACTCATATCGCCAAAAGCATAACTCACGATCCACACTTGTTACGTACACTCACACTAGATCCTCAAGTTCCTTTCTTTTATTACCACAAAACTCATTCATAACTCAACATAACACCAATTCCCAACACCCTATACTCACTGTCTCAACGAAAGATTATGAACCACCTGCAGCTTTCAGATCATTACCACACATGTTCTACGAATCTCTTGCCATGACTATGTCTACCGATGCCTCATTTTAAAACAAGATCAAAATTACTGTAAGAACCTCTCACAACTGTGTCCTATCAACAGAATATCACTATACCATGACAACCACGGAAACAAATACAACTCTCTTCCATATCATATTCTACCCTCACTCCCAAGCTGAAACTAGCAAGAAACATCAACAAACAAAACAACAGTCTATATATGTCTAACCGAAACTCACAAGGAACAACAGTAAACAAACAACAATCTATGTATAACTGGTATGTACTTTCGACGAAATCTCGTATCGTAATCATCCCGCCTACTCCACCACAACCGGTGACGGCATCGCAAAACCGCCACCAACAGCCACACCGCAGCGCGAAAATACCCGCATCACAAGAAGAAGTACCATGTCCGGATCATCACCCGAGGCACAACAACCACATCGATAGGCATCACCACTTACACTATTCTCATACACACTGACGCAGGACAACTTCTCGGACAAGAAGACTTACTCAAAACCGCTTTACTAGATCACAACACAACATATTGTATAGAATAAACAGATAAGCACCTCATGAACATCATCCCTACCATTTCACGGAATACACATGTATTATAAATACACATACAATTATAACTAGCCATGCCAGATCAATCAAATTATTACCTTTTTGAATATCATTCAATTAGGTTACCGTACTCAACATATAGAACATTCAGATAGAAACTTTATAATTAGCACACCATACCACTTCTTGTGAGGTCAGAACCTCACACAAACATTTATACACATCATAGACCCGTAATCACATCCAACTAATCAATCCTGATCACGTAAGTTACCACCTGATAAAGGTTACCTCTCGCTTGAGCTTAACTCGTATGCCCCTCATAACACATTCTTTCATTCACATAACCAGCACCTTCTGCCATACATAACCATACAGCTAACACTCACTACCAGAAACCGCCTCCTAAGACTACGTCTTATACTTCCTCACAACCATGCATATCAATCCGGTCTCTACAAAATCAACCTCTTTAGATTGGCCATCTTTCCTATTTATCATCACCCTTAACCACTAGTGACAACACCTCCACACTACCACCGTTCGTACATCAAACCTCTTACACTCATCTCTAAACATCACGGTTTCTTTCCTATCTTTGGTTATCATCCCAAATAACGAACATAAAATACATCAACAAAAATCACCTAAACACTATTTCCAATTCCATCCTTAATTGTATTGTCACCCGACTCACCACCAAAATCTCATATCGTGCAAATTCTTTACCCAACTTTTTACTTTCCTTAATTCCTCGAAACGCGTGATTACCATGTCGTCCTGGAACTCCTATGTAATCGTTAACTCAAATCCTCATGATAGTATCATACATCTCGACGATTCCTTACTTTTATATCACATAACCTCGGTGAACATTTCCTAGTTTTACTCCCCTCATTCTTTTGTTTTACACTCGACAAAATCAATTAACCATTCAACTCCTTATTACTTCTGCCTAACTCTTTAGTGCCCCGGTTACCTTCTCATTACTCCAAAACTCCCATCTCATTATTTCATATCAGTATCATCTCACTCTTTCTTACCGTGGATCCTCTCTTATCATGCCATCACTCACACTTATCACCAATCAGTCCAGACCGTCTCATGCTATTACTCACACTAATATGCAATCACACCCCCCCCCCCTTTTTTTTGAATCCCAAAACTCAATTCATAACGTTACTTGCCCAAGGAAACCACACATTAGTTTCACCTCTTGATAATGCAAATTCCCAAACTCACTCACTATCTGCAAATCCACGTCGCGACATGTCTCCGTTAAGTTCAGTATATACCACTCTTCTCAATTCCTCTAAAACGACCTTTCACTACATATATTCTTAACCCACACGATTCCTAACCATCTCCCTCGCTCCATAATTCTTTACACATCTCAAGTTGCCACCATCCACATCCTTCCTTTCAATCTTTTCATTCTCACGTTCCTTAGACTCACAACATCTCTTCCCCATATTTACTTACTTTTACATTACTCAACACAAAATCATATCACTCATCTCTCACAAAACATGCTCCATGCCTTAATAAGCCTTACCAATCCTTCTTTTCTTTTCCACTGCCTGTCACAACCGCATATAACTCATGTCCTCCCCACCGAACTCATACTCACTACAGGTGCCGCTCCTTACATCATAAGATTGGGTAACTTACGTATTAGGACCAATACATACGTAAAACAATGCATACAGAAGCAAAAGAAAACTTTTGAATTAAACATAATATGCAACGAAGTCAAAAGATATGCATATGACCCAAAACAGGGGTCACTAGATCGAGTACAGGCCACTCCATCGAGTTAATCACTTACTCGATCGAGTAGGTGAAGGTCAGAGACACGTATAACAAATTACCAGGGCTACTCGATCGAGTAAGGGTTACTCGATCGAGTAACAAGAGGTGCACTCGATCGAGTGAGGGCCACTCGATCGAGACCCTACGCATTTCTCAGCACTGTCCAGTTTTCGTAAAACGGTCATATCTCACTCGTTTCTTGGTTATTTTGGGCATGTGACCTATCGTTAGAATCGTAACAGAACAAGCTATCACCTCCAATTGGAATCACATCAAAATCATATATACATATCAAGTTATAACAGTTTAAAGACAAAGTCTCTATAATCGAAAAAACACAACTACTTGATTTTTACTTCCAAACAACTTAAACAACAACAAGGTACACAAAAACAACTCAATACTCATAAAGCCACTATCCCTAACAAAATGTTAATATCTTCAAAAGCCAAGCAACAAATAACTCAATACACATATGTCATTCAACTTACCAATCACATATTACCCGCGTGTTTTTATTATATAACTTTACGTAAACAAAATCACAAATATATGAAATCAAGTCCCCTATTCACATGTTACTATCATAACAACATTATAAAATAACTTCCATCATATAACATGCTTAATCATAAATCATATTATCATGCAACAATTATTCATCTTTTTCCACCAATTATTCATGCTCTTACTCAAACTTTCAGCTATATAAACTCGTACAACACTACCAACAACATATATATATATATATATATATATATATATATATATATATATATATATATATATATAGAGAGAGAGAGAGAGAGAGAGAGAGAGAGGCCGGATCCGGTGAGGCCGTTATTATGGCGAGGCGGACGGCCTCACCAAATTCCTTAAACTTGGGCGGACTGATTAACATGGACTGATTATCAATGTTCATTGGGCTGGATATTTGGGGTCATTTTTAACTTTTCATTTGGCCCAAATATTTTCTCTATCTAAAATAAACAATTAAGAGCACAAATACTTTACTCTCTCTCTCTCTAAAAAATATAACACACAACGTTGCAGCGATTTTCAAAATCTCGTTTCCAAAAATCCAATCAGCAACATCAATTGCAGCGATTTCCGGCAAAATTGTTCGTAGATTTCATCAGAACGACATACAACAACGCGATTTCAGCAATTTTCGAAGAAGATTTTGATTAATTTCCAGGTAATTTCATAATTTTGATCAAAATTGAACATATTCATATAATTCTGTTAATTCACTCATAAATTGATGATATAAGGCTCGATTGATCAAAATTGAGCGATTTCCAAAATATAAGGTTCAAATCTTATTGATGATAATCGAATAGTAGGCAATACTCAATACGCAGAGTAATTAGCTGTTCTGCCAGTATCTTAGAACTGCTACTGTAAATGTAATTCGTTACCAACTTGTCTGATGTCTAATATGAATACTCCGTATTATGCAGCGCAGGAAAACCGAAAAATCAAAATTCAGAAAAACATTTATTGCTCAATCTTACTAGAATTCAATTTTCCCCCCGAAATTGTTGCATATGTGGTAACTGTTGCGAATCTTGACAGTGTAGTTTATCGCGTCTGTTTTTGTGATGGTCGTACGAGCATGAATTTATCAACAGTTGTATTGGTTTGGCCTAGAATTTATCAACAGTTGTATTGGTTTGGCCTAGAATTTATCAACAGTTGTATTGGTTTGGCCTAGAATTTGCCTTATCAACAGTTGTATTGGTTTCGCTTACAGAATGCTCAAGGAAAAGGATATGAGTCAAGTAGTCCTCTATATTGCTAACAACATAATTACTTGTATTTCTTTACCTTTTATTTATGCAGGAACCCTCTAACGCTGCCGCTTCCTGGTGTTTTTATGGTTCCCTCAGGACATTACTTTTGAGTTTGGGAGGAAGCGAAACATGCCGGAGAAATCTGACAGGAATAGGATGGGTTATACATTAAAGGCCATGTCAGTTATCAACAAGGTTCAAAATGTTAGACAAAGAAAGCATATGCTAGAAAGGTTACTCTCCATCTTTACTTATTAAATGTGCGCTGGAGCATATTGGTTGCCATCTTAATATCCTATGATATTATCAAATTCTTATTTGAGGAATTCATTTACAGGCTTGCGAAGAACACAAAAAAAATGTAAGGGAGTGGGATAAAAAAGAATATAAGGAGGGCAACCACTTGTACGAAGTTTCAAAACTTCTTGACACTAAAAAGATCAGAATCAGTACACAGCCACAGTCGGAAGAAAATCGTGCTATGGAAGAGTAATTTCCAGGATAACGCTTTTGAAATCCTTCTTTTGACTGAAAATTAAATATGATCATCTACTTTTGTTGCACTTCCATGAAATAGGCTACAATTGGACCTATTTTTGATATGATAACTTGTGGAATTGTTACTACTCAGTTTTTATCTAACATTCTTTCACTCTTTCATTCCCAATTTTTTATAACCGTACTGATGCCAAGTTATGAGTATCAACTTCTTCTGAAAAGCCTTTGATTGATGAGGTCTTAGTCTAGTGATTGGGAGTTGGGACTAGGGATTTGAGATCCTGCAATTTCTTTTCAGGTTTTGTAATGTCAAGACATCCAGAACTCCTCCCCCACCAGATCCAGACGAGCCTAAGAATGTGGCAGAGGCTATTGCATCATGGGGCCTTGAATATGTGGTGATTACAAGTGTTGACAGGGATGATTTACCTGACCAGGGTAGTGGTCATTTTGCTGAAACTGTGCAGAAGTTGAAGATCTTGAAGCCAACTATGCTGATAGAAGCCCTTGGTAATGGAAACTTTTGAGCTGTTATTTTTGAATCGTGCTATGTAGTTTGACTCGTACTGCTGTTTGTCAACATGTTGTTTTATTATTTTAAAGCATATGCTACTGTGTGTCCCAAATATACGACTCAAGGCTCAATTTTGATCAATCGAGTCTAGTGATTGGGAGTTGGGACTAGGGATTTAATTTAATTCACCTCTCTTGCGTTTGGAATGAAATCACTTATTTTGCTCTTGTTCTTATTTTGTGAATCCTAGGCCTTGTTTTGTGAAACCTAGAGCTTGTTTTGTAAATCTCAGACCTTGTTCAGTGAATCTGAGAGCTTGTTTTGTGAAACTTGGTCATCATAAGTGGTTAAAATCACCTTTTTTGCTCTTTTCCTTATTTGGTGAATCCCAAACCTTATTTTGTGAATCTCATACCTCATTCAGTGAATCTTAAGGCTTGTTTTGTGAAACTTAATCATCATAAGTGGTTAAAATCACCACTTATGATTTTATTTTGTTGTTTTCTTTACCTTTTATTTTGTTGTTTTCTTTATTAGGTGAATCTCAGACTTTGTTTTGTGAATCTCAGACCTTATTCAGTGAATCTTAGAGCTTATTTTGTGAAACTTGGTCATCATAGGTGGTTAAAATCACGTTTTTTGCTCTTTTCCTTATTTGGTGAATCTCAAACCTTATTTTGTGAATCTCATACCTTATTCAGTGAATCTTAAGGCTTGTTTTGTGAAACTTGATCATCATAAGTGGTTAAAATCACCTATTTTGCTGTTTTCTTTATTAGGTGAATCTCAGACTTTGTTTTGTGAGTCTCAGACCTTGTTCAGTGAATCTTAGAACTTGTTTTGTGAAACTTGGTCATCATAAGTGGTTAAAATCACGTTTTTTGCTCTTTTCCTTATTTGGTGAATCTCAAACCTTATTTTTTAAATCTCATACCTTATTCAGTGAGCATTAATTTAATTCTCTTATCTATACAATATAGTTAAAAGGCTAGATTAAAGAATTTAATTTAATTCCACATGGCATTAGCATTTAATTTATTTTCACATGATATTTTATACCCCATTAATTTCTATTCATTTTTATTGATTATTTAATTATTAATTATTCATTATAATTAGATTATTAGTTATTTAATATAATTATTAAAAAAAATGAATGATTACTAAGTCCTTACAAAAATGTCATTACATATTGTGTGACATACAAATAAAGAAAATCAAAAGACATCATTAATATTCTTAAATTAAAGATTTGATGAGCTAAGAAAAACAAAAAAAGATGTAACTTACCAATTCACACAAAAGTTTCATAATTTACAATTATATTTCACTTTTTATGTGAAACGCAAAGCTAATATTCTTAAACTTGGTCATAAGTTGTTGAAATAACCTATTTTGCTATTTCTCTTATTTTGTGAATCTAAGGCCTTGTTTTGTGAATTTCACAGCTTGTTTTGTGAATCTTAGAGCTTGTTTTGTAAAACTAGAAGGTAATATTGTGAAACTTGGTCATAAGTGGTTGTTGAAATCACCTATATTCCTCTTTTCTTATTTTGTGAATCTTAGACCTTGTTTTGTGAATCTTAGAGCTTATATTGTGAAACTAAAAGGTAATATTGTGAAACGTGGTCATAAATGGTTGAAATCACCTATTTTGCTCTTGTTCTTATTTTGTGAATCCTAGACCTTGTTTTGTGAATCCTAGAACTTGTTTTGTGAATCTCATACCTCATTCAGTGAATCTGAGAGCTTGTTTTGTGAAACTTGGTCATCATAAGTGGTTAAAATCACCTTTTTTGCTCTTTTCCTTATTTGGTGAATCTCAGACCTTATTTTGTGAAACTCATACCTTATTCAGTGAATCTTAAGGCTTGTTTTGTGAAACTTGATCATCATAAGTGGTTAAAATCACCTATTTTGTTGTTTTCTTTATTAGGTGAATCTCAGACTATGTTTTGTGAATCTCAAACCTTGTTCAGTGAATTTTAGAGCTTATTTTGTGAAACTTGGTCAATAAGTGGTTAAAATCACGTTTTTTGCTCTTTTCCTTATTTGGTGAATCTCAAACCTTATTTTGTGAATCTCATACCTTATTTAGTGAATCTTAAGGCTTGTTTTGTGAAACTTGATCATCATAAGTGGTTAAAATCACCTATTTTGCTCTTTTCTTTATTAGGTGAATCTCAGACTTTGTTTTGTGAATCTCAAACCTTGTTCAGTGAATCTTAGATCTTATTTTTTGAAACTTGGTCATCATAAGTGGTTAAAATCACGTTTTTTTGCTCTTTTCCTTATTTGGTGAATCTCAAACCTTATTTTGTGAAACTTGGTCATCATAAGTGGTTAAATAAATGGGGGTATGATTTTCTTTCACATTCTTTCAAGATGGAATGAACTATAGCAGCATATATTCAAAAAAACCGCAATTAATTTTGTTCCTCAACATGAACGTGGAAAAAGATCAGAAGCTATATACACAACTATACTAGTACAGAGCAAAATACCAAAGTGACAACTATTTCTTTTCAGCGTAGCAGTTAACCAAAAAATGGAAAGTTCCAAGGTAAGGACTAGAGCACACCTCGAGAATCAATTTCTTCAGTCGTTCCTCTAATGGAAGGGGGAGCAGAAATAAGGGAACAACTCACATGATGAAAACTAGTGGAATGATTTAATTATTTTAAAACCAATTAGCTCAAATGGCAGAGCGTTGTGCAATGCACAAGGTGTGGATTCGACTCCCATGTTGGTTATTGACTGCTACTGTTACTTCAAAGCCTTTTCTGTCATGTCCAATTGCACCCAATTTAGATAATTTCTAACATTGACTTTACAAAGGACTCAAAATTGTAATCCTTTGCTCCTTTAGTGGCTCTGCACGACGTTTTGGCTTATGCACGCCGTTTGAGCATATCTAAGTTTAAGCTTCTTCTACTCATCCTCAATTTTGCACATCTGAGTACGGATTTGGCAAACTCATCCTCAATGTTATTGTATTTAAGTTTAATACACTAAATTCTTAAATTAACTAGGCTATATGAGATTCGAACTCATACCTTTGTGCAAGATTTGCACATTGCTCTCCCATTTGAGCTAATAGCCGTTAAGATATACGAGTACATAACAAAGATTAAATAAGGAGAACCTTAAGCTAATAGCTAACAAAGATATACGAGTACATATAGTATGTTCATTAGATGGCTGGAATTAGTGAGCTAGTACCAAATTGGTAGCCAACATGCCTTAATAGTTGGAAAACAAATATTAGGTGGTTGTTTGAAAAAGCGAGTTATAAGGTAATAGTTTGCTACTTTTTTCGTTAAAATTAGCTTTTGCCGAACGCCAATGGAGAAAAGACCAGCCTAAATAGGTCTTTGATGAGGACGAGACTACAGAAGGGACTAGACTAGCTCCATGATCCATCCTTAGGTATCCATTTGAAAAACATTAAGGCGGCAAGTAATTAGCTGATAGATGCCACAAATGAACAGCAACCTATTTCAATATATTATTATCCTAATGACTCATGCTTCTGCCGGTAGGATAAATAAGAGAATTGGATGTAGACAACCTTACCCCTTTATTTACAACACTTGAACACTGAGAGGTTGTTTCCGAAACCCTCGCAATAAAAATTGTGTAGGAGTTGCATTAAAAGAAGTGTTACTTCCCAATTAAAATAGCTATTCCCAACTCCCTTTTTGCTCAATATTCAGTGGAGCAAGGAGTAACAACTACATATTTATATATATAATATCCAATGGTAAATTGACATACCTGGATTTCTATTTGCTTTTGTATCTGGTGATCTCCTAGCTGTTGAAAGCCTTTCATTAATAGACTCATGACGAATCAATTTTTGTCTCCGAGACAGTATAAAAGGATCATCTCAGATTGGCCACATGCTCATCTCCGACATTGAATTTCATCACACGCTAGATTCGTTGATATCTCTGAAATGACTCATACATCTTTCTCTTTCCATGACTCGATATGCAAACATCTGAAGTGGGATTTTCGAAACAGGTTATGCCTCATTGATCATCCAAGAAGGAAAATTCTTTAGAAAGGCTGACTCAATATCACAGTAATCAACTGGAGGTACAGAAGCATCCGGATAGCTATGATCTAGGTTCATTACTAGGAACCTTTTTATGTATCGAACTGCAAAATAGTTGATTTTGACCATTTATGACCAAGTTTCACAATATAAGGCCTAAGATTCACGAAACAAGGTCTATGATTCACAAAATAAGAAAAAGAGCAAAATAGGTGATTTCGACCATTTTATGACCAAATTTTACAATATTACCTTCTAGTTTCACAAAACAAGCTCTAAGATTCACAAAATAAGGTATATGAATCACAAAATAAGAAAAAGAGGAAAATAGGTGATTTTGACCATTTATGACCAAGTTTCACAATATAAGGCCTAGGATTCACGAAACAAGGTCTATGATTCACAAAATAATAAAAAGAGCAAAATAGGTGATTTCGACCATTTTGTGACCAAATTTCACAATATTACCTTCTATTTTCACAAAACAAGCTCTAAGATTCACAAAAGAAGGTATAGGATTCACAAAATAATAAACCCATTTATGACCAAGTTTCACAATATAAGGCCTAGGATTCACGAAACAAGGTCTATGATTCACAAAATAAGAAAAAGAGCAAAATAGGTGATTTCGACCATTTTGTGACCAAATTTCACAATAATAACTTCTATTTTCACAAAACAAGCTCTAAGATTCACAAAATAAGGTATAGGATTCACAAAATAAGAAAAAGTGGAAAATAGACGATTTTGACCATTTATGACCAAGTTTCACAATATAAGGTCTAGGATTCACGAAACAAGGTCTATGATTCACAAAATAATAAAAAGAGCAAAATAGGTGATTTCGACCATTTTGTGACCAAATTTCACAATAATACCTTCTATTTTTACAAAACAAGCTCTAAAATTCACAAAATAAGGTATAGGATTCACAAAATAAGAAAAAGTGGAAAATAGACGATTTTGACCATTTATGACCAAGTTTCACAATATAAGGCCTAGGATTCACGAAACAAGGTCTATGATTCACAAAATAAGAAAAAGGGCAAAATAGGTGATTTCGACCATTTTGTGACCAAATTTCACAATAATACTTTCTATTTTCACAAAACAAGCTCTAAGATTCACAAAATAAGGTATAGGATTCACAAAATAAGAAAAAGAGGAAAATAGGCGATTTTGACCATTTATGACCAAGTTTCACAATATAAGGCCTAGGATTCACGAAACAAGGTCTATGATTCACAAAATAATAAAAAGAGCAAAATAGGTGATTTCGACCATTTTGTGACCATATTTCACAATATTACCTTCTATTTTCACAAAACAAGCTCTCAAATTCACAAAATAAGGTATAGGATTCACAAAATAATAAACCCATTTATGACCAAGTTTCACAATATAAGGCCTAGGATTCACGAAATAAGGTCTATGATTCACAAAATAAGAAAAGGAGCAAAATATGTGATTTTGACCATTTATGACCAAGTTTCACAATATAAGGCCTAGGATTCACGAAACAAGGTCTATGATTCACAAAATAAGAAAAAGAGCAAAATAGGTGATTTCGACCATTTTGTGACCAAATTTCACAATATTACCTTCTATTTTCACAAAACAAGCTCTAAGATTCACGAAACAAGGTCTATGATTCACAAAATAAGAAAAAGAGCAAAATAGGTGATTTCGACCATTTTATGACCAATTTGCACAATATTACCTTCTAGTTTTACAAAACAAGCTCTAAGATTCACAAAATAAGGTATATGATTCACAAAATAAGAAAAAGAGGAAAATAGGCGATTTTGACCATTTATGACCAAGTTTCACAATATAATGCCTAGGATTCCCGAAACAAGGTCTATAATTCACAAAATAATAAAAAGAGCAAAATAGGTGATTTCGACCATTTTGTGACCAAATTTCACAATATTACCTTCTATTTTCACAAAACAAGCTCTAAGATTTACAAAATAAGGTATAGGATTCACAAAATAATAAACCCATTTATGACCAAGTTTCACAATATAAGACCTAGGATTCATGAAACAAGGTCTATGATTCACAAAATAAGAAAAGGAGCAAAATAGGTGATTTTGACCATTTATGACCAAGTTTCACAATATAAGGCCTCAGATTCACGAAACAAGGTCTATGATTCACAAAATAAGAAAAAGAGCAAAATAGGTGATTTCGACTATTTTATGACCAAATTTTACAATATTACCTTCTAGTTTCACAAAACAAGCTCTAAGATTCACAAAATAAGGTATATGATTCACAAAATAAGAAAAAGAGGAAAATAGGCGATTTTGACCATTTATGACCAAGTTTCACAATATAAGGCCTAAGATTCACGAAACAAGGAGAAATTAGAATTACGGTAACAACCAGTGGGTCTTGTACGGGATTCAAGGATCCCTATAGGGTTAATGGGTTGGTCTCATATAGACGACCATCTCATACATGTTTTCGTGAGATACAAAGTTACATATCTCTGACCAGAAAAGCAAGTAAAGGTAGTCAGCTTGTAAAGTCATTAAGGTATTTGGAACAAAAATGCACGAACGTGAATAAACATGCTATATTTTACATAGAAACTGCTTACCTATATCATCTTGCTCTGGTGAATCAAGAAGTATATCAGAATCGAAATGCAAAAAGGGTGAGCCAGGATAATTTCCCAATGCTCCAAGATCTGAAGATATCAGTAGACGGCATTAGTATTATGCCCGAAAAGAATTAGAGAACTAGTACCACAATGGCCAATGTTGTATAAGAATTTCTAGATAGCTACAGGTTTCTCATACATTAGACCCGTCACATCCGTCATTTCTCAACAATTTAATCTTTCATCTTTTCAACAACACAAGCTTGATCCAAAAATGATTTAGGGTCGGTGGATGATGTAAAAGAATGAAAAGAAAAGGGAATATATGACTAAGACTCCCTAAGTTTTAATAAATCACATTTAATCAGCACTTCCCAGTTAGTTGAATCAGCATATCCAGTTTAAATACATGCAAAGAGACGGGGGACAAAAACTCACCTCCCAAGTTTGATAAATCTGTGGTTAGATCAGATAGGCTAAAATTCCACAGAATTTGAGCCAAAGACCGAAGAGAATCTTTAGAATGTCCGTCCCCGCCATCGAGTTGAAACTGCAATCCAATCAAGATCCCACGCGACCGGAAAGTTGTATCAAGCGCAGAAGTATCTACTCCCATCCCTGGGATATCCGAAGCAGTGAATGGAAAATGGCCACTCGATGCCACTGATGTTGGACTAATCGGCATGTCTGACATGGCATTACTAGGTGGGATGACAGGTGCAGGATCCAATGAGTTCCTCTCCATCATCATACTGCAACAATAGTCATAGTATAAGAGAGAGTAAATGTAACACCCCCATACTCCAAGTGCCTTACCAGGACCACTCAGGTATGAAGATATTACCATCTCGATTACCCGAGGCAATGATAATCAAATAAACAATGAAGAAACAACGTTTAAATATAAATACTTAGTGAAGAGTTACATTTCTCAAAACCAAACCAAAAGTGTAATACATGTTCTCAAACTGACTGTTCTAACTGAAATGTAAATAAACTAATAAGCTACAGCGGAAGACTCCTATCATCATGTCGTGGCAATCCCAGCTATCCCAAGACTCATCTCATACCGCTCAATATCTGCTCACCATCCCCGAATGGATCACCGCAGTTTACAAAACAACAACCGGGTCGCACTAATCACACAACTCAATATATATCAACAATAAGATAAACAGACGACTTAATCACACACACACACAAACCAACGAATTCCAATCATCTCAATCACCGATCCCCCACCGGACCAGCCACGCCATGGGGGACCGCAGACGTACCCACCAAATCCCCGCTCCACATAGTGAGCGATAACCCTGTCCATTAATGTGCACATCCCTTCCGTGGCGGGTTCCACGAAGGCGAAACTAGGGCGTGAAGCCACTCCCGCAAGTGACCTCACTCACCGAGGACACGCCTCGAGAACCACGATAACAATCACAATCACAATCGCAATCACGACCGTCACAATACAATTACTATATCACACAATCAATCTCAACACATCAACCAACATCCCATTATGGGACTAATACCGAGTAGGAAATCCTACCGGAAAGCACACACCGTCGACGGTCTCTCCGCTCGTATCAAAAAGCTTCCTCTATGAACCCTCCTCCTATCATACAACATATAAATGCTACCAAATCACATACTACTCAAAAACCCCCAAATCCCTATATTAGGGTTTAACCAAATTAAAGGAAAGACAATAAAAAGGGTACATAGATCTTACCCTCGACGCAAGGAACTCAACGGTATAACCAACGATGAGAACTGACCTCCCAAACTCCAGGAATTGCTAACAATGCGATTAAGATGGTGAACTTGATTGCTTTCTCTCTTAAACAGTAAATTAGGTTCTGCAAAAGTGATTTAGAAACAATGACGGAAGGTTATATATCTTAATCGCATAATTAACAAAACCCGAGAAAACTCCCCGTAAAACCGGTTACTCGATCGAGTACCCCCCTACTCGATCGAGTATCATAGCTACTCGATCGAGTACCCAACAGGTCAGAAACTTTTCTAAAACGCAACCTACCCTTACTCGACAGAGTAAGGCCTACTCGATAGAGTACCCAAAGACTCATAAATACGGAGTATTACAGTCTTCCCTCCTTAAAAAGAACTTCGTCCCCGAAGTTCAAACCACTATTAAACAAAGGTACTCCCATAACTCTCCCGACTCAACAATCGAAACAAAATTCAACATAAAACATGTTACTAACCCAACTCATCCCGACAAACATACCGACGCAACATACAAAAAGGGGTATAAAACTCTTAAAAACTGCTCGCGATCATCTCCTACCCCCCTAAAAGAAACAAGGTTACGTCCCTGTAACCATACATACCTGATCAAAAAGGAAACGGTAACGCTCTTTCATAGCTTCCTCTGGCTCCCATGTAGCTTCCTTGGTCTCGTGGTTAGACCAAAGGATCTTAAGCAGAACTGTCTCACCACTCCTAGTCTTTCTAACCTTTCGGTCAAGAATCTGCTTAGGCGCCTCAAGATATGATAAGGACTCATCTAGCTCTAAGCTCTCTGCCTCTAACACATGTGACGGGTCACTCACATACTTCCGCAGCTGTGATACATGAAACACATTATGCACTCTTTCTAACGCAGCTGGTAAAGCCAGACGATATGCAACTTCCCCAACTCACTCTAAGATCTCATAAGGCCCTATAAAATTTTGACTTAGCTTGCCTTTCTTCCCAAATCTCATAACCCCCCGCATAGGAGACACTTTCAACAGAACCTTGTCCCCAACTTGAAACTTTATGTCCCTGCGATGTAGATCTGCATAACTCTTTTGCCTATCCTGAGCTGCTCTCATCCGTTCCCTAATCATCTTAATCTGTTCCACCATCTCATGCACCATCTCTGGTCCTAAAACCACTGCCTCAGCACTATCGTCCCAACAGATTGGACTCCTACATCTCCTCCCATACAAAGCCTCAAACGGTGCCATACCAATACTAATGTGATAGCTGTTATTGTAAGAAAAATCTATCAAGTCCAACCTCTGTTCCCAGCTACCACCAAAATCCATCACACAAGCTCGCAACATATCCTCAAGAGTCTTGATTGTTCTCTCAGTCTGCCCGTCTGTCGCAGGATGAAATGTTGTACTCATCTTCAAAGTTGTTCCCAACGATTCCTGCAACTCTTTCCAAAACCTTGATATAATCCTCGCATCTCTGTCAGACACTATGTCCTTAGGGACTCCATGTAACTTAAGCACGTTCTTTCGATAGGCCATAGCCAATTGTGCCTTAGTCCATGTATCTTTCATTGGAACAAAGTGAGCTGACTTGGTCAGTCGATCCACTATTACCCAAATCATGTTGTTACCTTGTTGACTCTTTGGCAATCCCACAATGAAATCCATGGAAATGGATTCCCACTTCCACTCAGGTACCTCTAAAGACTGAATCTTACCTTGTGGTCGTCGTTGTTCCCCTTTAACTCTTCGGCATGTCAAACAACGGGATACAAACTCAGCTGTCTCTTTCTTCATCCCAGGCCACCAAAACGTTTTCTTCAAATTCTTGTATAGCTTGTCACCACCTGGATGTACTGAATATGGGGTACAATGTGCCTCTGTCATGATAGTCTTTTTCAACTCCTCATCATTAGGGACACACCACCTACCATCGAACCTCAAACTACCATCTGTATGAATAGAAAATCGGGACACTGTCCCTTTCTCTACTCCAGCTCTCCACTCAACTATCTTAGGATCCAATGCCTGCTTACCTCGAATGTCATCATAAAACTCAAGCTGTACTGTCATATCACCCATGGCATCTCCTTTCTGCATCATATGTATCCCAAACCTCGCTACCTCATCTCTCAGCCTCATCAAAGATAGAGCTGTACACAGAGAATGTACACTCTTCCTACTCAAAGCATCAGCAACTACATTGGCCTTCCCTTCTTGGTAGATGATTTTCATGTCATAATCGCCAATCAACTCAATCCACCTCCTCTGTCTCATGTTCAACTCCTTTTGAGTGAAGATGTACTTGAGACTCTTGTGATCAGAAAATACCTTAAAGATTGCTCCATAAAGGTAATGTCTCCAAATCTTGAGAGCAAACACCACCGCGCCCAACTCCAGATCATGAGTAGGGTAGTTCTCCTCATAAGGCTTCAATTGCCTAGAAGCATAGGCAATCACTTTACCATTCTGCATCAACACACATCCCAACCCATTCTTTGAGGCATCTGTATAAACCTCAAAGTTCTCGCTCCCTTCAGTAATGCTAAGACTAGAGCCGTGGTCAAACGCTCCTTTAATGTTTGGAACGCCGTCTCACAACTCTCATCCCAACGAAACCTGTTCTCTTTCCTCATCAACGCTGTCATAGGTCTAGCTATCTTGGAGAAATCTTTCACGAACCGTCTGTAGTACCCAACTAAACCCAGAAAACTCCTGATCTCAGCAACATTCTTTGGTGCTTCCCACTTTGTCACTCCTTCTATCTTTGCCGGATCCACAGCTACCCCATTTTTAGAGATCACATGCCCCAGAAAAGCAACTTTCTCTAACCAGAACTCACACTTGGATAGCTTAGCATACAACTCATGCTCCCTCAAAGTTTGCAACATGATCCTCAGATGCTCCTCATGCTCCTCCTTAGTCTTAGAATAGACTAAGATATCATCGATAAATACCACTACAAACTGGTCAAAGAAATGTCTGAAGATTATATTCATCAAATCCATAAACACTGCCGGTGCATTAGACAACCCAAACGGCATCACCACATACTCATAATGGCCATACCTCGACGCGAAAGCTGTCTTTGGTATGTCCACCTCTCTAATCTTCACCTGATGGTACCCCGGCCTCAAATCAATCTTAGAAAAGACTGATGCACCACTCAACTGATCAAACAGGTCATCTATCCTCTCGATAGTGCTTCTAGGATCCTCTTGGTGACTAGGATCCTCCATTTCAATGTAGTAGCGAGAAGGAGAGAGGGATGGAATCTCATAAACTTTATAAGAAGAGGGAATGTCCACACGGTCCTCAAGACAAGGAGAGTGGTGAAGAATAAGAGGTGGATGAGTCAACCTCTCAACATTGAGGTTCATAATATCATCATATTTATCCAAATTCTCTTGACTCTTCAATTGAACCGAATCTGTAACACCCCCATATACAGAGGAGCCTTAACTAGGCCTTCCTTAGCATATAAAGGCGTTACCATCTCGGTTGCCCGAGGATAGTAATAATCAAGTGCCGATAAAAGAACTATTAAATTACTTTACAAGCCATCTATCCAACTAATGATATAAAAGATACAACTCAAAGACTACTTGCTATAATTATTAAATCTCGTGGTGACTCATCCCTGCCCGGACTCCAGCTAGCAACCACATCAACACCTGCTAAGACAGACTGCTCACCATAGGGGATCACGGCAGACACAAAAACAACAAGGCAACCACACAAGGTCAGTACTGAGATAAGACACAATCAAGCTAGCCACAACTAACAAAACAACACAATCCAATCACTCACAATCAGGCACTCCACTCCAACTCCGTCACCGACTGTCCACTGGACCAGCCCTGCCAGTGGGGGACCGCAGCCGTTCCCACCTAAGCCCCGCTCATCATACCGAGCAATAACCCTGTCCCATTAATGTGCACATCCCCTTCCGTGGCGGGTTCCACGAAGGGCGAAACTAGGGCGTGAAGCCACTCCCGCAAGTGACTCCACTCAGCCGAGAACGCATCTCGAGAACCACGGACAAACAATCACAATCACAATCACGGCATCGTCTGAATCAACCAATTAGACTAATTACAGCACAACAACAACGATACAACGATCGACACACTAGACTGTCTACAGAAACTGAGTAGGCGAACCTACCTTTACGCAACCGCAACCAATCCACGCCGACGCATGTCAAAACCAGCAACCAAGCAAAGCCTATAAGGGCAAAACAACTATCTATTACCATCAAGCAAAGCCTAACCGCAACAAGGGGAAAACTGATGATGATTATGACATACCTATAAGGATAAACCCGGCAAAAGACCGCTACCCGACTCAAGCTACGCTCTCCTAAGGCACAAGGACCTTCAAAGGGCTTCCATGGAGGTTTTGTGGTGAAGGGAAGGGAAAGAGGCGACTGATGGATGGAAGAAATGAGGCGGAAATGATTTGCGGATTTAACAAAGCGCGATATAAAACCCTCGCTGTAAACTCGATACTCGATCGAGTACCAACCTACTCGATCGAGTAACCCCCTACTCGATCGAGTAACTAAGCTACTCGATCGAGTAGCCTCTACTCTATCGAGTACCACTCCCAACTCGTAACCCAAGATAACTTTGGTGCGTCTTTCTAGGACTATTCTCGCTCCCAAGGTCGGTCAACGCTGGTCAAAGGATCTCCAAAAGGGCGGGTATTACAGTCTTCCCCCCTTAAAAGAACTTCGTCCCCGAAGTTCAACTCACCTATCCCAACATATAAGACACGGAAAAACATGACACTGCTATTCTTCCCACTCGAGTCATGACACCCTAGAAATACCATCCCCCCATGTCATCATCATCACTGTCTACGCTCTACTCGTAACGACTCTTACTACTATCATACGCACATTATCACCGTCAACCGTTACTCTATATATATAAAACATCACTTTCGCGATGCAAAGCCCAGTCCACGATCACCCAACATATGGTAACAACTATCAGACTATCAATCCGGAACATATCTCATATCAACTTTCATGCTGTACAACTAATGCCACCTATTACTCAACAACGTGGTTCAATTATGATTCATTGCACCATAACTATTTCTTCATGACCGCCCATCGAAATATACAACACATTCACTTATAGAACTAAAGTAATCACATATACTTCGGAAATTTTGTAATTAAAGCAAAACATAATACCAATAAAACATTATAAACAAACAAAATACAATTCAAAGCAGCATTTTCCTTTCGCGACATTACTCTTCCCCTCTAAAAAGGAACTTCGTCCCCGAAGTTCACCGTCAAAATCACAATTAAGACACATTACCTATTACTTGTAGCATTACATTAGTTAAAAGCTATATTATTTGTTATGGACGTTACTTACTAACTATGTGCTTGATAATCTAGAAATCATACACAAATCACCGGAATAACTAGCCGCCGTTGATAAAGCATGTTAACATTGTATGTCCAAATGTAAGAAAGGATGTAACCTCAAAGGATAGATGGAAATATGGCATATGGAATATTAAAAACAACAAGAAATCATCACCACTTCACTACTTGTTACAAATAGGTACATAGGAAATTCAAACACGACTTCCAACATATAAAATTAACGGTTCCCAGATGTTATTAAGCACTAACAACCACGTTAAATATCAAACTTGTAATTATAAAACAATTGCACACTTTTAATTGTTGAAAACCTCCTGTAACAGTGCTACTCGATCGAGTATGTGAGGGTACTCGATCGAGTGCCATGCTACTCGATCGAGTGTCTTGGCTACTCGATCGAGTATCCTGAGTTCAGAATG
The DNA here is from genome assembly GCF_048544455.1 of Silene latifolia. Taxonomy (NCBI): domain Eukaryota; kingdom Viridiplantae; phylum Streptophyta; class Magnoliopsida; order Caryophyllales; family Caryophyllaceae; genus Silene; species Silene latifolia. Next base: position 51,065,915 of record NC_133534.1, on the reverse strand, counting down.
CTTTCTCTCTTCCTTTCCTGCAGCTACTCGATAGAGTACGGGGTACTCTATGGAGTACCTACAGGCCAAGTTTCTTACACCACCTGTCATAAGCCAACATATATATACATGATCGTCACATAAATTGAGTCGGGATGATGCCCCGACTCCCAGTCATCCTGCAGTAAGGTCTAAATAGCAAATCCGGCCCTTATGGCCAACAATACAAGTTCATAAACCGTGTCTCAATAAAAGAAAAACAACTACTAACATCTAACAATACTACCAACATCAACTACCATAAACAAAGATAAGAATAAGGAGTATCACTCCTCCTGCTGCTGCTGCTGCTAATCAACCATCACCTCATCATCACCCCCACCACCTCCAGGCATACCTGCACCCGATGAATCAACACCCGCATCAACTCCTGCTCCTGCTCCCGGGCTCACATACCATGGGGTCAATCCGCCGTAGGCAAAGGACTGAGCTGTCCCCCACGTCGACTGTTCCACCCCGTAGGAATGGAAAACCCCTGAGTAGTCCCCAACTCCACTCCACCAAACTGGGTGAGGTCCCTCGGTCCCTATCCCCTGAGTGTACGCCATCTCGTGCATGTTCCTGAGTGTCAAGGTAGATGACACTCGCTCTGCTAAGTAGCTGGATCGCGTCTCCGGGGTGTCGAGGTAAGGGTAGCACGGGAAAGGATGCTGCTGCTGTTGTGGCACTACCGGCTGTGGCCTAGTCTCCGAGGCCCTCTCCCTCACTCGACGGGGTCCTCTCCCCAATCTAGGCCTCTCCACCACCGCAACTCCCGCATTCTCGCCCTTCGTCGGCTCCGGCATCACCTCGAGAATGGTGTCGTCGATGAGATAGGTCTCGCACCGGGGCGGGGTCTATCCTCATCCTCCTCCTCCTCCTCCTCATCGTCCACATCCACAGCCACTACCGCCGGCTCTAGGGGCTCCGTCGGTGGGAGGTGCTGAGGAGCTGGAATTTTCATCCAACTCATGCCCCACACCCTCCATGCTAGGCTACCGTCAGCCAAGGTCCTCAACCACTTCAAATTGAGATAGTAGTCACGGTCCATGGTGGGCACTGGGGTAGATAAGGGCACGTACTCCGAAGAAGCCTCAAAAGAGGTTAGCTTCTCAGCTAACCGAGTGGCGATAGCGCCACAACTCGTGCACGGGAGGAGGCGGGAAGCCATCAAGGCAAGGGCAAAGACAAAACTATAGAAGGAGCATTAAAGACCACTTTCCCGGCCCGCTCCGGGTTGAGGTAAGACATCGAAGCAAGACCTCATGATTATTCGGTTCCATCGATATCCTTTCGTCATAAAGGAGGTTCGAAAGAGAACGGAGAAAGACCCTCAAGGTAACATGCTGAACGTCATTAATCAGCATGTTGCTCGAGGTGGGATCTTGCTTTCCAGTCAGACAAGGCATCAGGCGGCTGACACCGCACTCGGCTGGGATATCGGTGATAGAGTCCTTGGGAGGCTTGGCCAACCCGAGGTGAGAGGCAAACAAATCCATAGTCAACAGAAAACTGGTATTCATCAACCTAAACTCGACGGTCTGGCCCGCTGGGTCATAGCTAAAGGAGCTCATAAACTCCAAAGTGAGGAAAGGATAAGTATGTTTCCTCAGCCTATACAAACCTGTAAAACCCAAGGTCTCGAATATGTGACGGACATCCGTCTCTATCTCCAAATCCTCCAACAAAGTAGTGTCTATACACCTCGTAGGTCTCATTTTGCGTTTTTGTAAAGCTACAAAACGCTCTCTCTGCTTGAAATCGACAAAAACAACATTGGGGTACTCCGAAATCGCGGGTACCACAGTCCACTACCCTCCCCCTGGTTCGGGCCGTGAAGCCCTTCCCCGTTTACTCGACGGTTCCCTCGTGGTCGGTCTCGGCATCTGTTTCGGCACATGATGTAAACAACTTTGTATAAAACATGTAAACATATACTTCATGCAATTTGGGTTCTATATACTCAATAAAGTTCACTAACTCGTCAACCAGTTTGATATTTGAAGCACATAATTCATGCCCTTAAACTTGAATGCTCAGGTAGATACACACATTTCACCAATAGTTTCCTCGAATTGATATGTATAAACTCAGTTTACAACTACTCATAAACCACGGCTATGAAAAATTTATCATGGTGAATACACATGTTCAACGAATTCCAATATCCTAGCATGATTCTAAGGCTACTCTACAACATTTCCAACAACATGTGAGGCGAGTATACAAGTTCGCGGAGAAGTAATTTAGGACATATGACCATCATCTTCAATATTAGAAAAAGAAATTAACCTGTAAGCTTGTCGACGGTCTCTCAAAATGTGACTATTTCGACATGTTCTTCATCATTTATCATCATTGTTATCATATTGGAGTTCAACCTTTAATTAAGCATTCATATACAATGCCAAATTCCACATGTAAATCACGAATTTCCACTTAAGGCACTTTTAAGACGGAATTTTAAGGCAACTTTTTAAGGTGAAAATCATCAAAATTCATTCTCCAACATGATACAAACAATGTATACTACTTAATTCCATCATCTAATCAATGTAACTCAATCAAAATCGATTTCAATTTTGTAAACCCTAGAATTTTCGGCCCCCTAATTGCAAATTTCTAGTCTAATTTACAGCATTTAATCACCAACAAACACGAAAAGTAGGCATGTGAATCATATTTCAACCATTAAAAGCAACAATCTATCCATACAAATCGAAAATTTCAGATTACATAACCATCCTCAACAAGTTTAAGGCATAAAAACATAGAAATAGAGAAGAAATCATACCTTGATTAAGTGATAAAGTAAAGGAACGAAATTAAACAAGGAAATTAACCCCAAGAATCACTACTAACCCAAGAGTATGAGAGATTTTGAGAGGAATGAAGGTTTAGGTTTGTCGAAGTATAGATGAAGAATGAGGAGAAAGGGAAAGAATTGGGGCTTTAAGAAACCCGTGTGTCTCACTGCACAGTAACCTACTCGATCGAGTGCCTAGGGTACTCGATCGAGTACCACCCTACTCGATCGAGTAGGAGCCATTTCATCGAGTGTCTGCAGAAATTTCCACATCCCGACGTCATAGCTTCCTAACTTGATCAAGTGAGGTCTACTCGGTCTAGTAAGCACCTGCACTCGGTCAAGTGTAGTTAAGTACTTGGTCAGAAGAACTAAGTAACTTTGAAGATACCTGCAAAACAACACTGCGTGTCGATTCCAAACTAAGCTCGGAATTCGGCACTAATTATCACATTCAATCACGTTTTACTATCATTACCCACGCATAACATATCGCCTTACTAGTAAGGTGTATGCCACACTGCGCTACATAATTACCCAACTCGGTTTACCCGCGGCCGAGTCATTCATAGATATAATTATGCCATCATGTTGTACCTGAACTTACTTTATACATTACTACCCATTTGCGTTCATTCAACTTGAAACATGTAAATAACATTAATTCATTCTTTCACATGACATATAATTGCCTATACTTCATAACAAATTAATCTATCACTTCCCACATTCAATCATAAGTAAATCATCTTGCACAAATCAATTATTACGCAGCGGAAAATTTTTCATTTGTTACAGGTTCCAAAATCGTCGCTCTGATACCACTTTGTAACACCCCCATATACAGAGGAGCCTTAACTAGGCCTTCCTTAGCATATAAAGGCGTTACCATCTCGGTTGCCCGAGGATAGTAATAATCAAGTGCCGATAAAAGAACTATTAAATTACTTTACAAGCCATCTATCCAACTAATGATATAAAAGATACAACTCAAAGACTACTTGCTATAATTATTAAATCTCGTGGCGACTCATCCCTGCCCGGACTCCAGCTAGCAACCACATCAACACCTGCTAAGACAGACTGCTCACCATAGGGGATCACGGCAGACACAAAAACAACAAGGCAACCACACAAGGTCAGTACTGAGATAAGACACAATCAAGCTAGCCACAACTAACAAAACAACACAATCCAATCACTCACAATCAGGCACTCCACTCCAACTCCGTCACCGACTGTCCACTGGACCAACCCTGCCAGTGGGGGACCTCAGCCGTTCCCACCTAAGCCTCGCTCATCATACCGAGCAATAACCCTGTCCCATTAATGTGCACATCCTCTTCCGTGGCGGGTTCCACGAAGGGCGAAACTAGGGCGTGAAGCCACTCCCGCAAGTGACTCCACTCAGCCGAGAATGCATCTGGAGAACCACAGACAAACAATCACAATCACAATCACAACATCGTCTGAATCAACCAATTAGACTAATTACAGCACAACAACAACGATACAACGATCGACACACTAGACTGTCTACAGAAACTGAGTAGGCGAACCTACCTTTACGCAACCGCAACCAATCCACGCCGACACATGTCAAAACCAGCAACCAAGCAAAGCCTATAAGGGCAAAACAACTATCTATTACCATCAAGCAAAGCCTAACCGCAACAAGGGGAAAACTGATGATGATTATGACATACCTATAAGGATAAACCCGGCAAAAGACCGCTACCCGACTCAAGCTACGCTCTCCTAAGGCACAAGGACCTTCAAAGGGCTTCCATGGAGGTTTTGTGGTGAAGGGAAGGGAAAGAGGCGACTGATGGATGGAAGAAATGAGGCGGAAATGATTTGCGGATTTAACAAAGCGCGATATAAAACCCTCGCTGTAAACTCGATACTCGATCGAGTACCAACCTACTCGATCGAGTAACCCCCTACTCGATCGAGTAACTAAGCTACTCGATCGAGTAGCCTCTACTCTATCGAGTACCACTCCCAACTCGTAACCCAAGATAACTTTGGTGCGTCTTTCTAGGACTATTCTCGCTCCCAAGGTCGGTCAACGCTGATCAAAGGATCTCCAAAAGGGCGGGTATTACATAATCACTATCAAAGATGAGAGCTTCAATTTCTTCCAAGCTAGAGTCAAAACTACAAATGTCGTAGTTTTTCTCATGGCTCCTCAACTCTCCCAATATGGCAAGTTCGAATTCATCAACCTCCATTTCCCAACTTTTATCTTCTTTCCCACACTTGTCATTAACAAGCACTTCTTCTTCAAATATTTCGGAAGGAGGTGGTAGTGGGGAGTCTTCCTCATTATCATAGACATCCCAAATAGGGGCACCAAGCCCTTCATAACTTCCCTCCCCACACTTATCATTTTGCAAGGAGTCTTCTTAAGTGTCCCATATAGGAGGGCCAAGTTCATCTTCATCATTTGGTTCAAGAACAATCAAGAATTCCCGAACAACCACCCTGCCAACCACAACTTCTCCAAGACGAAATTTTCATCTTTCTCAATTTGTTCACTCACTATCTCCATTGATCCTCCTAATTCCTTCCCACTTCTCAAGGTAACCAAATGGACTTGTTGATGAAGTGGTAGTCCATCTTTGGGATTAGAGCCTTGAATTGGAAGGGAGTGTTGCCTTCTTTGAGGATTAGTGGCCCCTTGGTTGGTCATGTAGGAGTCAAGTGTCCTTTGGTGTGCTTGGACATTTAAGAGATTGGTCTTCAAGTTTTTGAATTGTTGATTCACTTGAGCTTCTCTTTTCTCGGCCCTTGCATCTTTTTCTCTTAGCAATATCTCAATAGAGGAGTTGGAATTTGGTGGTTCAATGTATGGATGTTGTTGGAATTGTTGTTGGTATTGTGGAGGTGGATAGCTTTGTTGTGGTTGGAAGTTTTGATGTGGAAATGATGAGCAAGTGTAATACAAATGCCCAATACCGCCACAATTATCACAAGTGGGAGCATATTGTTGATAGTTTCTTGGAGGAGAGCCTTGTTGAGAGTAGGTCTTTGGTGGTGACCTAGGCTCCTGAACATAATAGACCTTGGAATTACTTGGTCTCTCTTCATGATAAGCATTTTCATGCTTCCTCTCCACCAAAAAGCTATCAAAATTCTTTGACAATTCATCCAACTTGGCATTGTTTTCCAATTTTAGCTTTGAAGGTTCTTCACTCTTGGACTCATTTTCTCTTCCATAGTCACCTTCTCTACCTCCATAGCTAATTTCCATGTCGGAAATATTTTGAATTATCTCCGTGATTTCGGCATTTTTTATCTTGTCAACATTGCCACCGGAGGCCGCCACAATCATATCCCTAAACCTTTGTTCAAGGGTTTTAAAGAAGATTTGAGTTGTCATCCATTTGGGGATTCCATGATGTGGGCAAGAGGTAAGAAGGTCTCTAAATCTTTCTCATGCTTCACTTAAAGTTTCAAGATGCTTTTGCTTGAAGGTTTGGATTTCATGTCTTATTCTAGCGGTTCTTGAAGGAGGGTAAAATTTGTTGATAAAAGCCCTTGACAAGCTTTCCCAAGTAGTGAAAGTACCCGGTTCATGTGAATTCAACCATCTTCTAGCGTTGTCCTTCAAGGAAAGAGGAAAGAGTATAAGGAGAATTTGTTCTTCCGTGATGCCATCATACTTGATCATACCCGCTTTTTCTTTGAATAAGACAAGATGTTCATGAGCATCTTCACTCTTCAAGCCATGAAAAATATCTTGTTGAATAAAGGAGATTGTATGATAGCGGAGTTCAAAGGTATTAGGAGCAAGAACTCCATAATTAATCGCAGAGTAAGACCGATTAGGATCCGGTCTATGGTAGTAACCCATTGGTTGGTCCGTCATTTCTTTGTCAATGAAGTTGGTTCTTGGTGTATTTGGTGGGCTAGGTGAGTTTGAATGTTGTGAATGGGTGAGTGAGTGATTTGGAGGGTATTTTGGTGAATGGTTTGGTTGAGAATTGGTGGTGGAGATGGATGTATTTGTAGTTGGTTTGGTGAAGGTGGAGATCTCCTTAGAGCCGATAGTGCTAACCATCTTCTTACCCAGAAAGACTTCTCAATATCTCGATCAAGATGGACAAGAGAGCCGGTATTACACCTATACAAACACTAAAAAAGAGATCAAATGGTCCTAATGCAATGAATGCACTAGGACAAGGGTGGAAAAACAAGCAAGCAAAGTAAACTAAGCCTAGAAACAAACAATATATCTAATCCAATATCACCGTCCCCGGCAACGGCGCCATTTTGATACCGAGTTTGTCGTGCTCCTCGGTATACAAACAATATTTATAAAACTCAATACCAAACTAATGAATGTAGTAGGATAAGGAGGTCGATCCACAGAGACGGTGCTTGGCTCTTAGATTAATTATCGAGTTTCTAGTTTAGTTCTAACAAGTATTAAATGATTCATTAAACTAATGTTAAACTACGAATTAAGATAAGAGAGTTAACTAGCAAGCAAATAAATTAGACGAATTAACTCAAGAGACTAAGAAACTAGGGTGTTGGGTTTGCTAGTGTAGACAAGGGTCAACTAGTGAGCCTAAATCAATGGTCACCAAGAAGTAGGGTCGGGGAAGGCTCCACCTCACGGTGTGAGTCGATCCCTAGGCCAAGGGGAGTCAAGCCCTCGCTTAGATTAACCAAGACCGAGTAATTGTGCATACTTCCACAAGTCAAGGCTCTTGCCTTAAAAAGTCAACAAATAGAGAAAGGCTTTAATCCTCATTCTAGCAATTCCACAAACACTTGGTATGCACAACTACTCTAAACCAACTACTTAATGGTTTCCACTAATTCAAGCCAGCAATTAACCCCCAAGAGTCCACAATAGATCCCCCTTCACCCTAGTAGAACACTACTCACACATGTTAATTAAAATGGAAGCAAAAGATGTAAACTTTAACATGTAAATAACAAGAACAAGCATAATATGAGAGCAAGTAAATTGGGCAACAATAAACATGTAAACAATTGAGAGGAAGAGAAATAAAAAGAAGGATTATACCAACATTAATTAAAGGTGGAAACTTTGATTGAAATAAGGAAGATGAATCTCTTCTTATCTTCCAATTACAACCTACTACTAAATGTAAACAATTGAACAATACTAATTCTAAGCTAATATAAGGAGTAATTAATAATTGATTAAGGAAAGATTAAGGTTTTGATTAAGGGTTTGTATAAGATTAAGGAAATAATTTCAGATGTAGGGTGTGTGTTTATAATTTATTAGGGAAGGGGTATTTATACTATCCCCTTGGATTAAATATAAGGAGGAAAAGAAGCCTAAATCTCGCGTGTTGGTCTCTGTGCCGGTCAACTGGCTGCCGGTCTCCCTGCCGGCACTGAGTTCTTTCTTCAAAATGTGTTGGAATTGGCTTGGGTGTGTTCCCTGCCGGTGGACCGGCTGCCGGCCTGCCGGCCTCTTGCTGAGTTTCTAACTTCAATTCTTCACCTTCATGATGCGTGTGCCGGCGGACCGGCTGCCGGGGTGCCAACCGGCAACGAGAACTTGTTTCTTTTTTTCCTTCAAATCTCTCCTAATTTGTCTAAGGCATGGGAGGGGGTTCCCTGCCGGTGGGCCGGCTGCCGGCCTGCCGGCAGAGAACTCTTCTTCAGCATTTCTCCTTTCTTCTCACCAGGTCGTGTTCCCTGCCGGAGGACCGGCTGCCGGCCTGCCGGCAGAGAACACTGCTTCAATATCTCAACCTTCTTTTCCTCATGCTTAGTCATCGAACCGCTTCACTTGCCCCGATTTCTCTGTAATCATAGACGCGGGTATCGGGCACAAAATGCAAGGTAAGACGCACAAAACCGACTCAATAGGAGTCGGAATACATGAAAGAAGAAGGGAAATTTGGTGCAAATAAATCATATATCAAACCTCCCCACACTTGAACATTACTCGTCCTCGAGTAAGTCCAAAATCAATTTGCAAGACACTACTATGGTAAGTATCAAGAGTGTGTGCACAATATAAGCATCACTCAATTATTCTACTACATAATCCGATCGAGTATTAGCGCACTCTACGCCCTTTCAACTCACGTAGTTGTGCTTATGAGGTAAAGCACGATTCATGAGGCAAGTAAGGTCTTGCAAGAAAAATGTGATGCATCCAACGTGTGAGCACAAAAGCAAGTAATAGAATGCATCTAATAAAAATGGTCCACTTTCCTCATCTAAGCGGCCGAGTTTTCAGCTCAAAAACATGGTCTCGGTCGGGAAATACCGTTTCAGAGTCTCAATAATGGAGCTGTCAAACCCCTAGGCATGGCCCAGGCAACCCTAATGTGTCCAATAAAGCTCAATAAACGGATTCTAGAGCGGGAAAGGGGAAAGAGGGACTAGACCTCCGAGAATTACAAAACCTACACAAGATTCAACCAAAAGACCCATGACTAAGGGGGCCCAAGTCAACGACATCCTCACGGTTTTCACTCGTCTCTCATTTGAATTCCGGGTGTTTTGTACAAAAAGTAACCAAAACACTCTCCTACTGCGACTCGTGAGAACTTGTCCGCAATCTAATGTGTAAGACCGTCCCATGTCCAAAAGAAATGCAAAATGTAACAATGCACAAATCATGAAAGAAGGGTTGTAACGAGGCAGGTAGTAGGGCGAAACGGGATTGGTGCAATCACCGTTTGGACATGTGGAGTTCAAATCAAGAATTGTCGACACATCACATCCCACTTCTTATTGGAACATATGATACACGTCTATGCCCTAACATAGAATTGATTACCAACACTATGCAAAAATTGCATAAACCCAACTCAAAACTTGTTGTTTGTTTTATATTTATAACCCCGCAAGTGTACGGTTGCCCGTTGTAGTATTGCGAGGGTCGAACCCAAGAGATGGTAATTATGGGTCTTAAGATAACTCGTTCGTTTCTAGTTTAGTTCTAGCAAAGTAATTGGATGGATGATAAGCTAATGATGAGTAAAATTACAACTAAGACAAGCAATTAAACTAAGTGAATGACAAATTGATTAAGATGCTAATTAAGGAAGCTAGGGTAGTCGGGTTCACTCATGTGAATAAACATCGAGACTTGGCAAAGGTTAACAAATAATCGAGGCAAAATCAAGGATAAATCTCCCTCTCTCAAGGTAAGGCTAATCCAAGGCTAAACAAGTTTAAGCTCTCACTTAAAACTAATTAAAGCCCACTAATTGTCATGTAGTATCTAATCGCAAGCTAAGCTCTCACTTAAAAAAACATAAGATGGTGGAAGAGACTCAAACCCTCATTCAAGCAATTCCACAAACACATAGCATGCATGATAATAGAAGAGGATTTACCAAGGATTAATTATAGTCCTAAGCCAATAGCCTACCCAAATTACTCACACAAGATACCCCTTCTCCCCTAGTGGAAGACTACTCACACATATGAGCCATAACAACAATCAAAGGAACAAACTTTGACATGAAATAAACACAAGAAAACATATTGTAACTATAATAATTAGGCAAATATGAACATGTAAACAATTGAAGAAAACAATGAAATTAGGAAGAGAATTATACCCATAATTAAAGGAGAAACCTTGGATTGAAAATAATAAGGATGAATCTCTTCTCCCTTCCAATTACAACCCACTAATCTAAATGTAAACTATTGAGAATTTGCATAAACTAAAGAGGAATTAAATTAATGATGAAGAAAGATTACAACTTTGATTAAAGGAATCTAATTGGTGAGAGTAAATTAAGCTAAGGTAGACTAATTCTAATCTAATTGCTAGAATAATCTAAGGTAATGTCCACTAATGTAAGTGGTGGTATGTAATGTCTTTTTATACTAATAATACTAATACTAATAATAATAATAATAATAATAATAATAATAATAATAATAATAATAATAATAATAATAATAATAATAATAATAATAATAATAATAATAATAATAATAATAATAATAATAATAATAATAATAATAATAATAATAATAATAATAATAATAATAATAATAATAATAATAATAATAATAATAATAATAATGATAATAATGATAATAATGATAATAATAATAATAATAATAATAATAATAATAATAATAATAATAATAATAATAATAATAATAATAATAATAATAATAATAATAATAATAATAATAATAATAATAATAATAATAATAATAACAATAACAATGTAATCGACAAAAACAATCTCGAGTCAAAAACAAAAACAAAAAAACAGACAAAAGACAAAGAAAAGGGGGAACGACATAAACAAAACAGCGAGTTGTGGTTGCCGGTGCACCGGCCACCGGTACTGGAGCCGGTAGCGAGACATTTGAAGCAAGGGGAAGGAGTAGTGTTGTTGGGTGTTGCATGCCGGCCTGTCGGCTGCCGGGGCACCGACATAGAGAACAAGAATTTGATGCGAGATGAAGATGCGTGTTTTATGCTGGTAGGTCGGCCGCCGGTGACAAGACCGGTAGCGAGATCTTCATTTAATTGGACCAAGACTTGGTGTATTCCTTGCCGGTTAGAGTAGTCGGCTGCCGGCAAGCCAGCATAGAACGCGAATTGGGTTGATTGAATTGATGGTGATGTGCGGTTGAAACAGAGGATATCTATGGTGGTTGTCGGAACTGCTCGCCTCAGGTGGTGCAAAAATAGTGCAGGAGAACAGCAACTATGGTGGTGATGAACTGGTGGTTGATGTCGGTTTGGAGGTTGATTTGTGGAGGTGATGGTGATGAATGCAGGTCGTTAATGGTGGTTGATGCGAGGTTGTTGCTGATGTTGGTGAATGAATGGTGGTTGCTTGTTGTGGTTGACGCGATGAGGTGGAGGCTGGCCTAGTGGCTGCTTTGCAGACTTGTATTGAAGTCGTGGCAGCAGGTGGTGATCACATTGATTGGTGAAGTCGGGTTTGTTGGCGGTTGCCTGAAATGGAGCTCGGTATGGATGCTTGTTAGTGCGAACTGAGCTCGGTTTCGGGCTGCTGAAGTAGGACGGAGGTCGAGTAAGGTGATGGAGGTCTTGATCGAAGATGGTTAGGGGAAGGAGGAGGATGGCTATGGTGAAATGGGTCAAAGTCAAGGGTTGACTTTCTCTTTATTATCCTTGATAATGCATTGACCCGTCACTTTGACTCGTCTTGACTCTCAATTTCCGCCTTGCTTTCCGTCTCGCCAATTTTCGTCTCATTTTACTCTCGCTTGAATCTCCACTTTATTATAATGCCTCGCCTATAAATTATAAACAATAAAATAATATAAATACTAATATTATTAAAAACCCGAGTAATTATTAAATATAACTAATATGAGTAATAATTATAAATTAGTGAATTAATAGCAATGCGAATATTATAATAAAAATACGATTAAATATTAAATATGACTAAGACACCTAATTATAAATTAGTAACTAAATGAGCTTTTTAAATCATTTAAGCATGAAAAATCGAGTCGGAATAAGATATAAATGCGGAGTAAATAGCGACTAAAATACTACTCATCAAAGGGCATAAAGCCACTCCCGCAAGTGACTCCACTCAGCCGAGGACGCACCTCGAGTACCACAGGTGATACCCGTCGTTGTGAGTACCAAAAATAATATTTATAAAACCTATTAAAACTAACAGAAGCTAGTGGTAACAGGGTCGAACCACAGAGAGGCAGATGTAATTATTAGTTGTCTAATTTCAGCCTAAGGTAACAGTATGTGAGGGTTGATTGATTTGAGTGATCTATAACTAAGGCAATAAAAGTAAAACAAACTAAACAACAGATGAAATCAAGAATTAAAATGGTGCTAAGATGGTCGGTTCACTATAGTTTTGGCGGCAGCATACTAGGTAGGTCTAAATCAAACACGTGAGATGGGAAAATAGGAGGTCCTCTCAGTCCACTCTCACAAGTAGCATCTTTCGATCTCGCTACAGGTCCCTAATGTCACTAATACTAACTTTCGTCCTGAAAAGTGACTAAAGGATCTAAATTAATCTATCTTTCGATCTAATTAATCTAGTCGTCTTAATTAGGCAAGTTGTTTCCCATCCCTATCTTTCGATCTTTATTGGGTCGGTCAAATCCTAAACATTCAACTAGTCGCGTGCACTCGATTCGTCAAACATAACAATTAAAACAATTAAAACGAAGCAATCTCAGCGTGGCCAGTCGATCGACCAGGGAACCCAGTCGATCGACCGACGTGCGATTTAGGTCATACCAATTTTAATGTCGCCTAACCTACAGATTCCCTACATCCTAGCACAATGAATTTAGCTACTCATACTAGGAATGATAACGACAATAAGATTGACTAATAAAACAGAAGAATTCATGATTAAAACGATGAAATAAGCAATTGACATAAAACGATAAAATTGGCTTTTGGGATACTAACTAGCAATTCTATATCTATGAACGCAAATAAAGTAACAAACTGAAAATAAGAGCAGGATAGTACCGTGAAGAGGAATTGTAAAGACAGAATCCAAAAACCGAATGCAAAAAGTAACTTGTATTTAATACGAAACAATATTCTAAACTATGAACCCTAAAGAATTTCTGATAATAAACTAGATTAAAACTTGATGATCGTAGCATCAGGAATGAGTTACGTTATATAGGTAAACGTACGCAACCTTATTCTAAAACCTAAAACACAATGGGCTTCCTTAATCTCGATCTTTTAATTCTCGTCAGAATAGCGGTGTGGTCGATCGACCACTGAGGCCGGTCGATCGACTGGTAAGCTCTGAACAGTGGCTCCTGAAGTCGTGGTATGGTCGATCGACCATAGGTAGCGGTCGATCGACTGCTTTAGCTGATACTTGACTTCTAAATTCTCGTGGATTTGTCTTTTGGGCCTCGAAATGCGCACCAAGCTCGTTCCTTGAGTAAATAGTTTACGTCAAATGCAGTGCAAGGTACTCGGGGACGGATTTAGCTCAAAATCTACTCATTCTCGCATAAATCTGCAATATTACATAAAAATACGAAAGTAGACGAAATGGGGCAAATAGTAGCATAAAACTACACAATTGAGCTCTTAAATGCGTGTAAAATAGGGTGTAAAACATCATATAATTGACACGCATCAAACTTCCCCAAACCAAACCCTTGCTTGTCCCCAAGCAAGAACTAGACTCGATCCTAAAAACCTAATGGAACGAGTTCAATCTCAGAGCGAAATGCACAAGTAAAACCTAAACCAATTTAATGTAGAAACCAACAATCAATTAGAAATGTGAATCATGCAAACGAGTTATGTAGTCGTCAAAAACCTGCTGAACCGTCAACTATAGAGACTTATCAAATTGGACTTTCACGGGTCGCTCAAATCACTCAATAAATACAGGTGAATATATGTGAAAGATAGAAAGAATTCATTTTGTTAGTGACACTCACCTAACTACGACCTATAAGAACATGCCTGCAATATAATATGAAAGTAATCTCTACAACCGTACATATGCATTCCAACCGAACAGATGACCATGACACATGCCGAGGTAAATAAGGGATATGTGAGGTAATGGGCAGGAAAGGCAAAACATTTATGGGAATGTGGGGGTACAGGTGATCAAGCTAGTACCGTAACAAAACCATATGACAATATCCATTTCTTGCTCAAACTTCAATCCACACGGTGCTATAACAAGCACAAAACTCACAATCTCTGAAATAATCAACTCCCCATAAGATACAAATGAAACATGGGAGCAAAAATCGCCATTTGAATAAAGACTTGAATCATGCGAATTGATTTCTTTTTGTCTCGGGCAACGGTCAATCGACCAAGTAGAGCAGTCGATCGACTGCATTAAACAGTACAACACTCTTTTTTCTTTTTCGAATCATTTTTCTTCTTTTGAATTTTCTTTGTTCCTTTCTTTCCTCTTCCATTTTCCCAACAACATCTCAAAATGAGCATATGCCACCAAAAACGTAGTAACAATCCCAAAAACTAAATTACTAGCTTGACAAGGGCAGGCTAAATGTAGGATGTAGTAAACGGGACAAAAAGGCTATTTTTGGCAGTGTGGAGCTTATGGGTAAGATGAGAAAAAGGGGACCTCTACCACATGTGTCAACAAACTACAAACCGAATGCACACAGGTATTAAGCAGATTAAGTTCATAATTATGCATATTTATGTAACATGTCTCATAAGGAGTAACTACTCACATCCTAGATAAACTGGTCATAGATGACACCAGTTATAGGCTCTAAATCTCAGAAAATGATGTAGTTTACCAAATTTCTAAGTCAAGTTTCAAGTCCAGCAGGTAATTTAACGAAAAACTCGTAGACTATGCAATTGATTCTACTAATAACATGTCAATTAGCAAGGCTTAGGCGATAAAACAGATGCAAATGCAATGTCATCATTGAAATACTACCGTTCCGACTCAACCTATATGCTAAAATAAACGTGCATTTTTTTGAATTTTGTTGAATTTTTTTAATTTTTTTGAATTTTCTGTAAATATAAAGGGAAATAAACAACAATGCAAGACAAAAATGTAAACGTGAATGCAAAAACATATGAAATGCAACGCAAAACCCTTCCCCAAACCAAATCGCACAATGTCCCCATTGTGCAAAATCATGTAATGAAGAAAAGGAAAACGGCAATTTGCGATAAATTAAGTGAACAAGACATGAAGTGAAGACATGGAGACTCACAAGACTTTAAGCGCAGCAAAAGGAAACCTCCCCAAACCAGCGTGAGCCAGAAGGTTTCAGTAGCCAGCAGTGCTACTAATAGATACCTGAAAAGACAACGATACCACACATAAAACCGAGAAAGCAATGTGGGAGCGGTAATTACGTGCAAAAAAATTAAAAACGGGAGAAAACAGAAAAATGTCGGAAAGTAAAGAGGAGGGAAGACTCCCTCAATTCCGAAAATCGATCAAACACAGCAAGGGAATGATCGAAAACAGGTACAGTAGCTCTGGGCGGTCGATCGACTACATCACTCAGTCGATCGACCAAGGTGAACAGCAACAAGAGCTTCTGGAAATCGCGGCTCAGTCGATCGACCATAGGAGGCAGTCGATCGACTGGCTGACCTGCTGTAACTTTCTGATTTCGTCTATTTAGCTCAATAACTTGAGCTAATATGGTCTATAAACCTGCATACACACATAATAACGGGCCCACAAATGCGCAAAACCCAAAGCAATAGTCTAAAGTGTTTAAAAATCCTAAACAACTTAAAAGAGCGAAGTCTCGCGCACACGAAAAACGATAAATAGTCTTAAAAAGCAATAAAATGAAAGTCTGAAAAAGCATGTGATCAGCTAATAGTTGATCAAGAACGGCCACGGAATGGCCCACTTGGTCGGCTTCTGGCTACAAGAAGTAGCCTCAACAATGCTCATCTTCTCAGCTGCACTCTCACTTCCATCATCTGCAAGACTCAATGGATCAACAGCTTCATCATCCTCCCAAGCAATGACCTCTTCTGACTCATCAGAATCCAAATCGGACTCCCTCACTTTGACTGGCTCCTCTTCAAGCTCCTCATCAGTGCCATAGGTAAGACATCCTAAGCCGCCTCTTGAAATGATTGGCTCCTTCACAGCTGGAGCAACATACGGCTCTTCCTTCCCCAAACCAGCTCTTGCAATGTCTAAAACAGAAGAATCGTCCTCCAATTTGCTCCCAATCTGGGGCGGAGGGGTTACAACAGAAATAGGTGTAGAGACAGGCATATCAGGAAGTATAAAATAAGATTTCTTTTCAGAAACCGTATTGCAAGTGACGGGCCACATGGGGTCTTTCTTCCTAGTTGTCTGGACAAAGACAATGGAGTGCTTCCCTACCTTAAAGGTCAAAGTACCCGATCCAACATCAATAATTGCACCAGCAGTGTGCAGGAATGGTCTAACTAGAATAATAGGAATGTGGGCATCTTCGGGCATATCTAGTACCACGAAGTCAACCGGGAAGAAGAACTTCCCTATTTGCACGGGAATGTCCTCTAAGACTCCTATAGGCTGGACCGCAGAACGATCAGCCATCTGTACCGTCATGTTGGTAACTGCAAACCTGGTCAATTTGAGCTTCCTAGCAAGACTCAAGGGCATAACGCTAATACTGGCTCCTAGGTCACATAAGGCCTTCTCAATAGGAAAGGTGCCAATATTACATGGAACTGAAAAACTACCTGGGTCTTCTAGCTTAAGGGGTGCAGTATGGATCAAATAAGAGCATGATTCCTCAGTGAGTGCGACAGTATGCACAGTTTTAAGTGACTTCTTTTTAGACAGTAATTGCTTCATGAATTTCATATAAGCAGGCACTTGATTTACTAACTCAAGAAAAGGAACTTGTACATTTAAGCTACGGATAACATTTTCAAACTTATTAAATGATACTTGTTCCTTCGTTGGCACTAATCTCTCCGGATAGGGGGCTGTAAGAAGCAACTTAGCCCTCTCCTCTAAATCTCTCATGCCGGCGTCGGTGGACTTAGGCTGAAAGTCCACAACCTTCCCCTTGTTGTAACTTGACCCTTCTTCAGACCGTCTCAGATGTGAACCATTAATCGACAAAGGATCGTATTTCGGAACCGGAACGGACCCATCAGCAGTCGGGTATGTCCTCAATATTTTCGGGGCAGTAGTACCCCGAAACAAGTGGTCCCTCAAGTTATCGGGCATCGGAGGACAAAAAGAATCACTATCAGCAGCACTGTCAGTCGATCGACCAGGTTGGTCAGTCGATCGACTAACTTCTACACGAACAGTAGCTTCTGGTTGTCGCGGACCAGTCGATCGACTGGGTATGTCAGTCGATCGACCGACATACCCGTGATCGTCTTTTTCTTGTTTTTGTTCGTCACAGCCTTCTCCTTGCTTGGTTCCGCCTCATCCTTTTCAGCGACGTCCTCAACCATAATGGGCCCATCAAGGGTAGACCCACTCCTCAAGGTGATTGCATTTAAGGTCTCCTTTTGATCAGTTTGAGTCGGTAAATGTCCCGGAGCTCGAGTTGTATTCTTGCTAGCCAATTGGGCAATTTGGCTCTCTAACATCTTCATCCCTACCTCTCTAGCTTGGGACTCTTTCAAAGAACAAGTTCTTCAGATTCGGCAAACTTAGAATTTTAGGATTGTTTATTCTTCTTTGAGGGACATACGGGGCTTTTGAACTGTTGTTGCTTATGAGGGGGCACATAATTCTCGCTGTCTTTGTGGAGGTTGAGTCAGATTCAAGACATTTTGGCTGCTCCACCTCCGATTCGGATGGACATTCGGCTCATAGTAAGTGTTTGTCCGCCTATAATGTTGAAAGGCAAAGACAGACTCAAAGGGATTGGGACAAATTATCAAACATGTCCCTCGGCTCCACATCTTTGCGGACGAAAGGACCGTCTGAAACAACATTCACATGGTAGATCCCTCCTTTTGAAGCTCCTCCCAACTCGTACTTATCAAATCTTGCAAAGAGAGCTTCTAATGCAAACTACTGAGAAGGAGATTCAAGCACTCTCCTTTGATTTCCCCTGGAATTTCCATACTCGGCTTTGTGGGTGGCCAAGTCATCAATGATCTTCCACCCCTTAGTCTCCCCCGTATTCTCCCGGAATCGCCATTAGTCTGTCGCGTCCGGATAGCCCTCGATCGTCATAGAGCCCATTGTAGAACTGATTGCATAGGCTCAATTTCTCAAACCCATGATGCGGAATGGTTCGCACCAGCTTCTTAAAACGGACCCATGCTTCGTGAAAGTTCTCATCAGGACCATGTTTAAAGCTCGTGATCTGAGCTCTAATGGCATTTGTCTTCGAGGCAGAGAAGTATTTCTTGTAGAATGCCAAGGCCAAAGAATTCCAGTCGGTGATCCCATTAGCGGCTCGGTCCAGTCTCTGTACCACTCCCTTGCAAAGATCGCGGAGTGAGAATATAAACATAGTCTCCTTTATCCGGTCCTGGGTCACACCGGTCGGGGGGGTATAGAGCAAAGAATAATCGATAAATATCTCCATATGCTTGGCTGCATCTTCATTTGCAGCTCCCCCAAATTGGTTTCTCTCAACCAAGTTGATATAAGAAGGCTTCGGTTCGAATTTCCTATCAGCTCCCGGTAATTCGAACCCCTTGTATAGATTTGCAGCTGTCGGCTCAGAGTGACTAGCTATACTTGCTTCTTCAGCCATGACTGGAAAATCTGGAGAAGTGACGGTCTCGGCTGATGAAGTAGAAACAGGAGATGATGGTGGATCTTCCTCGAACAGCTCGTTCTCGTAGTAACTAGACAGAGTACTCAGCTCTTCCTCTGACGGCAATACTCTAGATGATCGTCTCAACTCACGCAAGGTCTTCTCAATCTCGGGATTGAACGGTAGTAATTCACCACCCTGCGACCTGCGCATAAGAAGAAACTACAAAAAGAATATGAGAATAGTTTAAGGAACGAATGTCCCTTAAACTAAGAAACAGACTAAAATAAAACAACTAAAAACTAGAACAATTGCCTCCCCGGCAACGGCGCCAAAATTTGATACCCGTCGTTGTGAGTACCAAAAATAATATTTATAAAACCTATTAAAACTAACAGAAGCTAGTGGTAACAGAGTCGAACCACAGAGAGGCAGATGTAATTATTAGTTGTCTAATTTCAGCCTAAGGTAACAGTATGTGAGGGTTGATTGATTTGAGTGATCTATAGCTAAGGCAATAAAAGTAAAACAAACTAAACAACAGATGAAATCGAGAATTAAAAGGGTGCTAAGATGGTCGGTTCACTATAGTTTCGGCGGCAGCATACTAGGTAGGTCTAAATCAAACACGTGAGACGGAAAAATAGGAGGTCCTCTCGGTCCACTCTCACAAGTAGCATCTTTCGATCTCGCTACAGGTCCCTAATGTCACTAATACTAACTTTCGTCCTGAAAAGTGACTAAAGGATCTAAATTAATCTATCTTTCGATCTAATTAATCTAGTCGTCTTAATTAGGCAGGCTGTTTCCCTTCCCTATCTTTCGATCTTTATTGGGTCCACTACTACAAATCCAGGCAACTACAACGCCCCTTTAACAACGATTATTCACGAAAATCACAATAGACGTTGTAGAATGTATGGCGCGAATTTTACTAAAATTAATTACTACGGGTATGGTTATAAAAACCGTTGTTATTATTTTTAACAACGGGTCACACATGCACAACCGTTGTTGATAATTTGGCGCAAAATTGGCGCAAAGTTAGTGAAAAGTAATCACAACGGTTACTTTTGTAACCCGTTGTTAAAACATATTTGACAACGGGTGTTTTTTACAACCGTTGTTAAAACATATTTCACAACGGTTGTTGTTTAATAACCGTTGTCAATACCTTCCATACTATAAACCACACAAACACAAGTCTCATGCACCACAAAACACAACCCTTAATACACAAACACAAACACAAACACAGCAGACAAACAAACACAAAACACACACTTTCTCTTTCTCTCTTTCTCTCTTTCTCATCGTCGCTTTATCTTCTCGCCGTCACTGTTGATTTCATCGTCTCTTACGTTCTGTATTTATCAGGTAAATCTCGCCGTCACTGTTAGTTTCATCGTCATTATTTTCTTTTTCTATTTATTTTGTTTGCATGTATGTGTTTTTATCGACCATTATGTTATTTGTTTAAGTATTGTTCGCATAATTAGTTAGTAAAACAATGAAGAAGCAAGATGAAGAAGCAAGATAAACATAATTAATATATATATATATATATATATATATATATATTTATTTATAAATACATAAATTAAAAAAAAAATTACATATATAAAAATGCAATTCTTATATTTTCATAGAGGATCTTATTCTGCTCTATCGTATCCGTCCTCTCCTCCTTGGCTATTTGGAGGTTCCGTTCAGCAGTTGATATATCGTCATATAGCTGCAACTGCTGCTGCTCCATCAAGCCATCTTCTTTGGCGTGCTTCAGTGCGGATCGAGTATCCGCAAGGTAGCTCCTGAAACTTTCCTCAATATGGAGGAACCGGCGGATGAAGCTGTTGTTATTCTCGATCATAGTAAGAGTCTTAAGGATGAAATCATTCATTTTGTTGGAGTTTGGAGTTTGTTTTGAAAGATTAAGTAGAGTTATTTATTTGGAGTTTGTTTTAGCAGTTAGGGTTTGGAGATGTATATATTGAGATAATGGAAATGTTAGTTGAGATAATGCAATGTATTTATACTAAACAATGTGTGGGTTGAGTTGTTTTTTAATTAATATATATGTTAGGAAGTTGTGCCATAATCATCATCATATCTCTCAATGCTGATTCAAATCTTATTACTAACCCTTCTCATTCCATATTGTCCGTTCATATGCACAGTGATGTCAGTAATAATGCATGCATCGAAATTCTAACGGGCCGTAATTATGCATGCATCTAGTAATATTTAATTTAATTTTTTTTATTTTTTAAGAACAAACAACAACGGTTATTTAAAAACAACCCGTTGTCTTTAGTTATAACAACGGTTTTGTATATTAAAACCCGTTGTTATAACTTTCCCCCCAAAATTGAGTCACACTTTCCACAACGGATTTTTATACTTAAAACCGTTGTTAATATTTTTAACAACGGTTTCCTTAAGAAAACCAACCGTTGTTAAAACCTTTTACAACGGACGCTTTAACAACATCCGCTTTTTTATATAACAACGGTTTTTTACCGTTGTTATATCCTGTATCTGTAGTAGTGGTCGGTCAAATCCTAAACATTCAACTAGTCGCGTGCACTCGATTCGTCAAACATAACAATTAAAAACAATTAAAACGAAGCAATCTCAGCGTGGCTAGTCGATCGACCAGGGAACCCAGTCGATCGACCGGCGTGCGATTTAGGTCATACCAATTTTAATGCCGCCTAACCTACAGATTCCCTACATCCTAGCACAATGAATTTAGCTACTCATACTAGGAATGATAACGACAATAAGATTGACTAATAAAACAGAAGAATTCATGATTAAAACGATGAAATAAGCAATTGACATAAAACGATAAAATTGGCTTTTGGGATACTAACTAGCAATTCTATATCTATGAACGCAAATAAAGTAACAAACTGAAAATAAGAGCAGGATAGTACCGTGAAGAGGAATTGTAAAGACAGAATCCAAAAACCGAATGCAAAAAGTAACTTGTATTGAATACGAAACAATATTCTAAACTATGAACCCTAAAGAATTTCTGATAATAAACTAGATTAAAACTTGATGATCGTAGCATCAGGAATGTGTTACGTTATATAGGTAAACGTACGCAACTTTATTCTAAAACCTAAAACACAATGGGCTTCCTTAATCTCGATCTTTTAATTCTCGTCAGAATAGCGGTATGGTCGATCGACCACTGAGGCCGGTCGATCGACTGGTAAGCTCTGAACAGTGGCTCCTGAAGTCGTGGTATGGTCGATCGACCATAGGTAGCGGTCGATCGACTGCTTTAGCTGATACTTGACTTCTAAATTCTTGTGGATTTGTCTTTTGGGCCTCGAAATGCGCACCAAGCTCGTTCCTTGAGTAAATACTTTACGTCAAATGCAAAGGTCTGAAGGTACTCTCGGGACTGGATTTAGCTCAAAATCTACTCATTCCCGCATAAATCTGCAATATTACATAAAAATACGAAAGTAGACGAAATGGGGCAAATAGTAGCATAAAACTACACAATTGAGCTCTGAAATGCATGTAAAATAGGGTGTAAAACATCATATAATTGACACGCATCAACAGGCAAACAATCACAACCAACTACATTATACAATAACAACGGTCAACAATAACCAACCTACACCATCAACAACGACACTAAACCAATTATACAACAACAATCGACACTCTAGAGTCTAGACAACCAACAGTACTGAGTAGGAAAACCTATCTTTAGCAAACCGCAGCAATTCCTCGCTCGACCATAAGACAACAAGCAGTCACCATAACCACCTATAACAACCAGCATAACCATCTATTACAACTACCATAACCACAACTGAAATCAAGGGAGACGATGATGATGATGACAACATACCTATACAAAGCAATCCGGCATCAAGACCGCTACCCGACTCAAGCATCCCATCCTTATGGTGTAACCACTCTCAAAGGCCTCAAGGAGATGAACCATGGTGAAGGAGAGGTGATATGACGACATATAGGTTTAGGAGAGAAGGAGAAGAAATGATTTGGGTTTCACGATATCACGATTTATAATACCCCGCTGAACTCCCGTTACTCGATCGAGTAAACAACTTACTCGATCGAATGGCCTCTACTCGATCGAGTGACTAAGCTACTCGATCGAGTAGCCTCCGCTAGATCGAGTAACCACAACTTCAAAGGTTAAAACGTCACAAGGTTAGCTCGTAAGGTTTCCGAAGGTCTAGACAGGTGTCTAGGGTCAGTCAACGACGGTCAACGGGTCTCTAAGAGGACAGGTAGCTCGTAAGGTTTCCGAAGGTCTAGACAGGTGTCTAGGGTCAGTCAACGACGGTCAACGAGTCTCTAAGAGGACGGGTATTACATGAACGATAAAAGAAAAGAAAAAGGGGAAGGGAGCAGAAACAATAATATATGGAGGAGTGGTACGAGGAAAAATGGGAGGAATAACAGTATGAGAACAAGTGGGTGAAGAGGGTAAATGAAGGATATATAAGAGGATGGGAGGACATGGAAGGTATATCCGTATATGGGAGAAGGAAGGAGAAAGTTACGGATAAGGACCACGAGGGTGAAAAGGGGGAGCTTTTAGGATACGAGTATGCAACGACGTTGGAGAGAAAAGGGAGAGAGAAATAGAAGGACGAGGGGGATGGCGAGGGAGATGAACGAGGGGAAATAGGTGGAGGAGAAATAGGAAGGGTAAGGGGAGAATGCCGAATAATATGAGTAGAAAAGTGAGGAGGAGATAAGGTGTTTGAGGGCTAAAAAACGTTGAAGAGAAAAAGGATAAACTGTGAGAGAGAGATGAATTGGGGAAAGAGGAGTAGTAAGGGGTAAGGAGGGAAGGACGAGTAGTATGAGGAGAAAGAGGAGGAGTAGGAGTAGTAATAGGAAGAGAAATGATTAAAATGAAGAAATTAAAATAAATAGAAAAAAATGTATTAAACCTATCAAGTTTTCTTTTCACTAATGTATCAGTTAGTCGAGACAATCTTAATAAAAATGTCATTTTCTTGGAAGAAGCATAGGAAAAATGACGGAGGAGACACAAGAGAAGGCAGGGAGCCACAATAAAGGGGAAGGACGAATAGGAAAGGGGATAAGGAGGCTGATAAAAAGCCGGAGGAGGATGAGGCAGCAATGTTAAAGAGAAAGGAGAGAGGGTAAGAGGCGGACAAGGGGGAGAGGGAGAGAAATAAGTTATAAAATGAAGAATGGGGTAAGGGTAAGGGTAGGAGGACAAATCGTAGGAGGAGAAGAGGAAGGAGGATAATGCGGATGCGGATGCGGGGAAAGGGAAAGAGACGGATGTCCATACAGAGAGTAAGGGGGAAAGAATAGAGGGTAACGAGAAGGAAATCGAAGGAGGTGAATGATAAGAGGAAAGGGAAATAGGCGGGAAGAGGGAGGAGAAAGGGGAAGATGTGTGTGGAGGAGTAAAAAGGAGAGGAGTAATACGAGAGAAGCAGGAGGAGAAGGGGAAATAGAGGATATATAAGAGGAGGATAAAGGAACATAGTAGGTATGGGGAGTAGGAAGGGGAAAGGGAAGAAGGAGGACATATGGAAGGAGAAAGGGGGAAGGGAGGGAGGACTACGAGGTTGAAGAAGAGAAAGTGGTTTAGGATGCGACGACGTTGAAGAGAAAAGAGGGAGATAAAGAGGATAACGAAGTAGTGGGTGAGGAAGGTTTGGGAAAAGGAGAAGGAAGAGGAGGGTTAAGGAGGGATGAGGGGAAAAAGAGCGATTTGTATGAGGAGGAAGGGGAGGAAGAGATGTGATGTTTACGACTTACGTTACTTCGCAAAGTACAATATAATACTAATGTCTTTTGTAGTCCATGTAATTGTGTTCTTTAACAATTAACCATCTAAGCAAAAAGTGTAGTTATATTCGAATATTCATGCTCCCAGCAAAGTTAAATACAAATTATTTACGAATGATTATAATTTTGTTTGCAATTGATTCAACCATCAAAATAATATAACAACAAGCGTTTCATTGTGATCGATACTCAACGTGTACAGACAACCGAACCGGATCGTATATTCAGGTTCCCAACAAAGTTAGATACGAAATATTTACGAATGTGATCTTGTTTGCAATCGATTCAGACAACCAAAAAATTCTAACGATAAGAATTTCATTGTGATCGCCACTCAAAATGTATAGAAAACCAAACCAAATCAAGATTCACTACCACACATTTGAAAAGTAAACGATTAGAATAAATCGCGCCGTGCAACCAACTAGTTTAATTAATAAAATAAAAGTTTGAAAAAAAAAAGTCTAGGTTTAAGGTAAAAAGATTGAAATTTTGAGGGAAAGCATAATAACCCTTGGAAAATTGGAAGGTGGATTCGACAAGAAGTATTCATTCGTGTTGGGTGACAAAAGTAGGGTTGCAGCAGATAAACGCCACCACCATTCTCTTTCCATCATAAACCCTTCTCAAACCACTAATCTTCTTCTTCTTCTTCTTCTTCTTTCACTCTTTCTCTCTCTTCTCCGCACGCAACCATGGGCGCCTCGCTTCCTCCCAAGGAAGCTAATCTCTTCAAACTCATCGTCGTACGTTTTCTTCCTTCATTCATCCATCCATCCATCTAATTTTACCTCTTTGCAATTGCTTTTAATTTGATGAATTTGTCGCTTTTTTTAATCAAGTATTTCATTAGGTTGATTGACTTAAATTCATTGATTATGTATTGGTTGGATTGGATTGTTGGAGCTATGAGCATTTTTTTTTTGTAGTTTTTCAGCTGCAGATTGATAATACTCGGTCACTCGTCAACCTAATTGGTTTTATTTAGGTTAATGCATTGGTGACGATGTCAATTTCATTTGTTTGATGTTCTAATTTCTATAGTGCTCAATCGCTTGTTGTTATACTTTTAGTTGTTGATTATTGGTTAGTCCTCTTGTTTGTCTCTAGAGGCGCTGCTACTTTTTCAATCAAGCATTCGCTTGATTGTCTAATTATAATGTATGTAACTATTGGCTGGATTGCTGGTGTTATGAGCAATTTGTTGTTTGGTTTAGCAGCATATTCATATACAACATATACAATATACATATACAACATGTGCTTAGGTTAATACATTAGTGAGAAAGTCAAGTCTGATTGAATTATCAGATCGTTTCGAAGATCTCAAATGCTCAATTACTCATTTTTAATTAGTTTATTTAGCTTGTTTATTAGTACATTTAGAGGAGCTACCACTTTTGTACTCAAGTACAAAGTACAAAGTATTTTATTTGAATTGAGTAAATTTAAATTATGTATTGATTGGGTCGTTAAAGTTGTGAGTGTATATATCAGGGAGTATTTGTTTAGCTGCAAATTGATACTCAGTCGGTCCTGAAATAGCTTAATACATTAGAAAGAAAGTAACATTGATTTATTCTATCGTGTTGAATATCAGTAATGCTCTGGTGCTTTTGTAACAGTATGCACCACAGCAAATTTTGTATGCTTGAAGCATTGTGATTTCTCATATGAAGTCAAGTAAAATATTTATCATGAATGCACGGACTTTTAAAGCTATGGATAGCTTTAGTAAATTGACATTTTAATGTAGTTGCAAAATGCCTTTAATGCGGTGCAATTACATAAAAACAATGCTGATAACATGTGGACATAAAAAGTTTTTATGTTTCTTTTGAGTTAATAGATACTCAAATCGTGCTTGGAATGGGAGCCTTCTTATATGCACTTTGTAATGATAATGATGAGTCACGACTCAATAGTGATAAACAAAAGGTGCACTAGTTTTTGTAGATTTCTTTCTCTAGCTCTATACTTCTATTCACACGTGCTCCTGGCGTTGAATTGTCAATTCTGCACGAAATGCAAATTTTAGTTGCTTTCTTTTCATATCGGATAGATGCATAAGTTATAAACTTTGTTATGTTTAAGTGTTCTCCAGTGGTGTCGTAGACTCACTATTTGAGTACTCTTTAGTTATGGATTACTATAGGATAAACCAAAATAGCTTGTTAAACTTGTTGAGTTTCCATTTCATTGTTTAGTTATTGTCATTCCATGCAATTTTTATTATGGGTCTTGTAGAGTCTACTTCTCTATGTTCTTAAATGTGGAAGGTTTCCATACTTTTGACCCCCCCCCCCCCCAATGGGTCTTGCATTGTTTAGAAAGCGTGCCTTTTGCCTCGTCAATATGGTGTGAGTTGCGTCTTTTCTTTTAAAACTAAGTGCGAGAGTTTGAGGCAGATGGTAAACCAGTAATGGCGGCGTTTTTTTTTTTTTAATTGTTTAGTAATAAGTCTCATTCCCATGTGTATTGCACGAATATATAATTGTTTCAAAACTTGCTTTTTCAGAAATCCTATGAAACTAAACAATACAAGAAGGGATTAAAGGCAGCTGATGCTATATTGAAAAAGTTTCCGGACCATGGAGGTATGCCAGAATAGCTTTTTTGTTTGTTTGTATATTTTTTTTGGAGTACAACAGCTGACACAATTAGATTGAGCAAACATTGCTTGTGGAGATGCTACTCGTTGCATTGCTAATTTTGTCTGGTGGCTCAAATGATACTCCTTTTGAGATTTGGCTGTTTAGACTTTGGTTGATTCCAGCATATTTTGCCTCTAATTGATAGCATTTCCAATTCATAGCGTAAAATGTAAATCCGATGTTTTATTGGCTTTCACAAGATGTCCAACGTCATTGCATTCCTGCTCTATTCTAGGTTTTATTTATGTTCTATTGGCTTTCACAAGATGTCCAACGTCATTGCATTCCTGCTCTAGTCTAGGTTTTATTTTATCATTCATAAGTAATTTATGAGTTATTAAACTGCCAATCTAGGGGCAGCTGGTACACAGATGGTTTATTTTGCCAAGTAGAATGTTTGTAGGGATTGACTTTTGATCACGTGGTTTCTGGTTCTGTTGTTTCTGCCTGTTTTTTTGGGCGGAAGTGGTACACGGTCACATACGGGGTAAACAGTGATTGATGTTATACTGTCATCTGTAGGTGGTTGCCAAACATGTAAAATTCAACTTTTTTGGTCATATCTCTTATAAGAGTTATTTACCTTCTTGTCTTTGTCTTCTTCTGCCCATCAAGATTTCTCTAAATATCTCTTTTTGAATGGACTGTAGAGACTCTGTCGATGAAGGGGCTGACTTTGAATTGCATGGACCGTAAAACAGAAGCATATGAGCTAGTTAAGCTTGGGTTAAAGGTGAGCATATTATCATTTTGTCTTCTGTTTATCTTTTGTACTTGGTTTTGTATTGGTAATATTGTGCGTGGATGCCTTCTTTTGCTGCAGAATGATCTCAAAAGTCATGTTTGCTGGCATGTTTATGGTCTTCTATATCGCTCGGATAGAGAATACAGGGAGGCCATCAAATCTTATAGAAATGCATTGAGAATTGACCCTGATAACATCGAAATTCTGCGAGATTTATCTCTTTTGCAGGTAATGTGCTGTTTTTTTGGGACATGCGACTCTTGTGCTATGAGTCAGAGGATTTACAACTTCGATGCAATTATAAAGCCACATTTTCCGAGTCAATTGCTTTTTCATTAAACATTTATGTATCAGGATCACTTCTATATTGTGTAGTTTTTGCAAATCGTACTCTTTAGGTATTTGCTTAATACTGGGCCTACTGACTCACCGTTCAGCCGTGTAGCCTGTTCAATAAGTTCCTGTATATTACTGTACACAAGTTAAATAGAAAAAAAATGTATCGTCGGATGACGTTTCATGTTTGTTATTTCTTCCAAGTTTTTAGAGTAATTTCTCTCAAACAATATCTTGCAGGCACAAATGCGCGACTTGACTGGTTTCATAGAAACGAGGCAGCGACTTTTGAGTTTGAAGCCTAATCATCGTATGAATTGGATTGGGTTTGCAGTTTCACATCATTTAAACTCAAAGTATGAATTGTTTTTCTTCTCAAATGTGGATTTCTTTGTTCATTTGTTGTTTCTTCTTCATAATGTCTGATGATATAGTAACGGATATTGGTGCACATTTGGGGCACTAATTCTTGATCAGATCTTGCACCTATCTCTATTCTCTCCTTTTTGGTTCACAACTTTTGTTGTTATGAATGTTAATCATGTTGGCTGATGTGTTAAACTTTTGGTTCAGGGCTGTTTACAGCTCATTGCTTCTCCTATCATTTAAGTATTTAACAGAACAACAGTTATCAATTTTATTCCATGTTCCCTGAATGCTATCTCGGCTTTGTTCTAGAAACAGTTTGATAGGACTCTCACACGCATACGTTTTAGAGCTTGTTTGGCCTAATTTCTTAAAAATGGGTTTCTATTTCTCAAGCTTAATTTTGTAAAAGTAGTTTTCAAAAGCTAGAAGCATCTATTTTTATGGGAAAAAAAGATGGTTTTTGAGAGAATTTACTTTTTACTTTTAAATAATGATATGTTTGGCCAAAAAGTGCTTTTTAGTCCAAAACACTTTGAAAAGGTAGGCCTAACACACACTTGGTAAAAAATTAAACAGATTGGGTTTCAATTGTCATTTATTGACCTTGGACTTAGGCATAGAAGGCTTTGATAAAAAAGTTCAAATCTGAATTTGTCTTTTTTTTTGAAGATTTCTGGTTTTCATGATTTGGATCCTTGCTATTTCCAAAATTAGATACATGGTTTCTGTCCTTGTTGCTTCCCCTGAATGATATTTTCTTCTTGCCAGATTTAGATTAATGATAGATTGCTGTTTCATGTTATCCATCTTCTGTATTAGCTAAGAACAAAGACGGTTGGCTGTTAGGTTTAGCGCTTGGGGTCTGTTATAATTGAGTTTAGGCGATTTTCCGTTTTATCATTTGTCAATTGAGGAGTCTCGGTTTTTGCTGTTTTTGTGTCATTTTGTCTTATGAACCCGTGCGGGCCCAAACGTTTGATCCATTTTTTGTTATTCATTTGATGTTTTGTGTCTGATGTACAAAATATTTGGAGACGTTGAAATTACTGTTTTTTTTCCTTGACACTGGCATTTTAATTTTTAGCGCTTCAAAAGCAATTGAGATTCTTGAAGCTTATGAAGGGACATTAGAGGATGATTATCCGCCAGACAATGAGCGTATTGAGCATAGTGAAATGCTGTTGTATAAGGTACATTGTCTATGCGATTACATGATGTTTTTTGTTTTTATTTTTCAAGTCAGCTTCAGTGAAGGCACTAGGATCTACAACTGAATGTATTAGCTTGAGAGCTTAATCTTCTCGCACTCCATTTGCATATGGGCTTCATCCCTTGTTTTACTTGTTGAAACAAAACCTTCAGTGTCCTTTCGGTCGCGGTGCTGGTAATCGATATCAATTGTTGGTTGGCAAATACATCTTAACTCTATTAGTTGTCAGAATTTTTAAGTGTGCTTGTAGGCCTTGTACCTTGACTATCTGCCTTTTTCTCTATCATCAATTGGTTATGTCTGCTCTTATGTCATCAGGTCTCATTATTGGAAGAATGTGGATTCCTAAAGAGGGCTCTTCAGGAATTACAGAAGAAAGGATCAAAAATTGTGAGATTTGTTTGTATAGTCAATTGACCACAATGTTAATTTCTGTGTCGACTATTTTTAACCTTAATTATTTGGGCTTGTGCTATAAACATAGATCGATAAATTATCTTACAAAGAGCAAGAGGTTTCTCTTCTAGTGAAACTTGGAGATTTAGTGGAAGCTGCAAAACTGTACCGGATGTTACTTTCGATGAACCCTGACAATTATAGGTGCTTTCTAATGCTATTTCCTTTCTTCTTTTAAAGTATATTCATCATGTCTCTCTGCTGAATAAGGCAAGATTGTGGGGGTTGAACGCTAAATATGTTTTTTTTTTCTAAATCTTGCCTCTTAGGTATTATGAAGGTTTGCAACGATGTTTGGGACTGTATTCAAAAACAAGAGAGTATTCTCCTAATGAGATAGAGAAACTCGATGCATTGTACCAATCACTCCAACAAGAATATAGCTGGTCTTCTGCTGCTAAGGTTAGGATGTTTATTTGGTGTTAGTGCTATGATTAGTACGTAGTTGTTAAATTAAATTTCGACTCCAGCAAGTCTCGTCCATTGAAGCCTATGTGTTGCGTTGCTCAATAGTATGCTTTATTTTTCATTACATTCCAGTTGATAGTTAGCTTAATTGTGGGAATCCTGTTTGTATCATGGTTATTTTTTTTAAGTTTATGATCCCTCCTGTGAGTTTTGACTTTCTCTGAATTACCGAATTTTTTCCTTGTCTCTTGTAGCGAATTCCACTTGATTTTCTACAAGGAAATAGATTTCGTGAAGCGGCAGAGGTTTATATCCGACCTCTGCTGACAAAGGTATTCTGTGTCCTGAGTCCTGTCTACTTTATGGATTTGGTTACTATAGTGGTCAGACTATTTAATACTTTGTTATCTGGTGCTTGCAGGGAGTTCCTTCTTTATTTTCAGATCTGTCTCCGCTGTATGATCAGCCTGGAAAGGTCAGTTTACTGTGTACACATGTTTGTAATCCACTTGAATAATTGTTAATAACTTGGCCTTTTGCATCCTTAACTCGAAGCTTGTTTCCCTCTCTACTTGTTGGGTGATTGTTGGGTAGTCGTATGCTTGATGATTTTTTGGCTATATAATTCTCCACTTGAATATAGTTCTCATTGATTCATCAGAGGTGATTGTTGAGTGTCATATGCTTGGTGATTTTTTTTGTTTATCAGGCCGACATTCTGGAGAAGTTGATATTGGACTTTGAAAGCTCATTAAAGACCACAGGAGGTTACCCAGGAAGGTAAGGACTAAGGTTACTAGTTTGGGCTTATTGCACCTTACTTTATAAAAGTGGGGCAGTGAGGCGCTAGCCAAAATGCTCCATGATGCTTGCCTTTTACATAAGGTGCATCCAAGGTGCAACTTGCAAGGCACCAACCACAATATCCTAAGATGTAGCAATATAAAGCATAGTTCTTTTCTCAGTAATAAGTATAGAGTTTAGATCTCGTATCCCTCACTAATTTTGGATTAGAAGATTTATTTTGCTATTCGGCAGCTCTCTTGAAGTTCAAAGTTAGGATTGTTTATTGAAGTTTCTCTCTGTATTATGGAATATTTGTGTCGTATTATCTCCTCTGTTTTGTTCAAGACGTCCGAAACTTCTCCTATCTTCTTTTGCCTTCTGTTTTTTCTCTTTTATCAAAGTAACCTAAGGATTTGTTTGTATTATTTGTTTCGTACAGAACAGAGAAAGAACCTCCTTCTACCTTCATGTGGACTTTATTTTTAGTGGCACAGGTTAGGCTCTCCGACTTGAGTATCCTGTTGTTAGTCTTGTGCCCAATTTCTTCTGAAAAAGTCCTCACTTTTAATCTGTTTTTCTACTCTTGTTGTTTCACAGCATTATGACAGACGTAGCCAGTATGATATTGCTCTTGCTAAAATTGATGAAGCTATGAGTCACACCCCTACAGTGATCGACCTATACTCTGCCAAGGTTTGCATCTTCCAAAGCGTGTCACAATTTTTTGAGATTGTCTGTAAATGCTAATGCTCATTGTTGTCATTTATATCAGTAATACAAGGTGTGAATGTGTGATAGCTTTCTTCTCTTGTTCCAAATTTGTTTTATGTTTATTTTTTGGTGGTTTATATCAAGTTTCATGCCTTTCCTGCAAAATACAACATTGATGCTAATATATATTTTTGATGTTATGTCAGAGCCGTATCTTAAAGCATGCTGGCGACTTGACTGCTGCAGCTGCTTTGGCCGATGAAGCTCGTTGTATGGATCTCGCTGATCGTTATATAAATAGTGAATGCGTCAAGCGTATGTTGCAGGCTGATCAGGTTTACATTATTTTTTATTGTTATCTGGTCTTTGTCTATCCTTCTTTTACATGCAGTTCTTAAATTTCTTTCATGCTCATTCCTCTCAGGTTAGCTTAGCTGAGAAAACAGCTGTATTGTTCACAAAGGACGGGGACCAGCACAATAATCTGTATGATATGCAATGCATGTGGTATGCACGTGGTCCAGATAGAGTGAATTAAAAGTTGAGTAAAATGTGTAATACGAGATTAATTTGTCTTGTACTGATCTTGCAATTGTTTTTGTTGGAAGGTATGAACTCGCTTCTGGTGATAGTTACTTCCGACAAGGGGATCTAGGACGGGCATTAAAAAAATTCTTGGCCGTGGAGAAACATTATTCTGATATTACTGAAGATCAATTTGATTTCCATTCTTATTGTTTAAGAAAAATGACTTTGAGAACATATGTCGAGATGCTGAAGTTCCAAGACCGTTTGCATTCTCACTCTTATTTTCACAAAGCTGCATCTGGGGCCATTAGGTGAACATCTCTTGTTTTTAAATGTCTTCAATCTTTATGTGACAGATGCTCTCTTTGTGCTATGTTTTGGGCTGCTTGTGTATGCAATCGTGTGTCGAAGACCTATGTTCCTTTTATTTAGGTATTATTGAACAATATACTCCGTAATAGTGTGTGATTTTCTTTACTTCAGATAGACATTTTTTTTTGGTTTTGTTCCCTTCTCTTGAAATGGCTCACTAAAGTGGCTGCGCTTCTTTCTTTTGTGAAGTAGCAGTCATTCGATGCAGTTTTCGACGCAATTTTCATCTTGGGTCATTCGGAAACAGCCTCTTTGTGTTGCTAACACAAGGGTAAGGCTGCGTACATCCGACCCCCCCTTACCCCGCAATTTGCGGGAGCCATTGAGGCATTGGGGTAATGTTGTTGTTGTTGTTGTGGTGTTTTTTTTTCTCCTGCATATTTTTGTATAGCTCACTGCTTCTTTACTTCTGCTATGGTGATCTACTCCCTCCATTCAACTCCACACTATCACTTTCTTTTTTCACGTTTGCCAACGCATTTTTTACGCGCTAAATATCGTTAGCTACGTATTTTCAAAAAATATAAAAGTTAGATATTTTTAATGTACTCGTAACGACGAATAAAACAAGATCTCACATGAATATATTTTCATTTATGTATTGGGAGAAAATTGAAATTGAATGTTTAACTATGAATAGTGTGCAAAATAGATAATGGTAGTGTGGAGTTGAATGGAGGGAGTATAATTGATGTTCTCTTCTACTGTTACACCTTGCCTAAGAGGAATGCAGGCCCCTATTATTTTCCCCGCTCAAGCAGGGCTATTGTGTTTGAATACGAATTTTGAGTTCATTTTTTTGTTGATCTCGTGATTGTTATCATATAGTTCCATGTAGCTCATATTCTTTAGCAAGTGGGCACTATATAGTATATACTCGCCCTTTTTTGGTTCTATACTTCTATTTCATGGTGTTTCTTCTATTTCAGTAATGCAAAGCTGTTTTGACAAAATGCTTATGATATTTTATTATGCTTTCTTCTTTTAGTGTTATTATTTGTTTTTTCACTTTTTTATTTTATTTTACCAGTTAATTTATTTTTACCAACCCTTTCTTTTTTCCGTTGTTTTACTCTCATCAATGGCTTAAAAGACAGTTTTTTGAGTCCCATATCATATTTGAGCTAAGTCTTTGTTGTTGTAGAATTCCATTATATAGGTGGTTTACCAACCCTTCTATATCCAAATTTATGTTTCTTCAAAAATTTTTAGGGTTATTTCATAACAATAATCCATCCTATTGGTGGTCTGCAATAATCACTCCATCCTATCAATAATCTCAATTAAATCCAATCTAAGCACCATACCTTCTAATAACGAACCAGCTGATATTTTTTAAAAGTTTATGTTGGAATATTTGATAGTTTTTGGGCAACCTAGCTGGTATATGTGAAGTTTATATGTAATATTTTCAAGTGATAAATCAAGAACTTGGTTTATTTGATACACTTAAACATCACAAAATATCAGCTGGTTCGTTATTAGAAGGTATGATGTTTAGGTTGGATTTAATTGGGATTATTGATAGGATGGAGTGATTATTGCAGACCAATAGGATGGATTATTGTTATGAAATAACCCAATTTTTTATTCACTCTGCTAGGGTCTTGATATATTTGTGATTAATCCTTAATCTCTTAATGTATAAATTTGCATCTTAATCAGTTAGGCCTCGTGTCACAAATTTTTATTCACTCTGCTAGGCAGCTTAGACATAATTTTTCTTATTGTGATGTGTTTGATGATGATTGCATGCCTTTGACTATAGGTGCTATATTAAGCTATTCGATTCTCCTATCAAGTCACAAACGGAGGAAGATGAAGAAATGTCAAAGTTGCTTCCTTCTCAGAAAAAGAAACTGAAACAAAAGCAGAGAAAGGCAGAAGCACGAGCGAAGAAGGTATGTGTCCTTAGTTATGTATGTGTATTTTTTTAGTTGTCATTGTCGATCCCTGTATCTAAGTTGGACTCTCTGATTTCCTATGATCTTCAGGAGGCAGAAAGTAAAATTGAGGAAACAAGTGCAAGCACTGTCTCAAAATCTGGAAAACGACACGTAAAGGCCGTTGATCCTGATCCTCATGGAGAGAAGTTGTTGCAGGTTTTCCTTTGATAATCTATTTAAAATCACTATTATGCACTCTATGATGTATTATTTATGTAATCTGAGGCTACATTGTGCCTTAAATAAGCAAGCTTCTGGCTATGTTTTCATCGTCTGAGGTTTCTCGTGTAGGTTGAGGATCCATTGATGGAAGCAACAAAGTATTTAAAGCTTCTTCAGAAAAACTCCTCAGATTCCTTGGAGACCCATCTACTTTCTTTTGAAGTTAATATGCGAAAGCAGAAAACTTTACTAGCTTTCCAGGTAATTGGTTTACTTTCTTGGATTCAATCTTTTATTGTCAATAAACTTCAATTGGGTTTGTTGATTGTTTTCTACTCCAACTCACCACTTTTCATCTTCCCACTTTCCTTTGACTTTTGCAGTATTTAAGTTCCCTACATGAAAACGACCCCACATCTTTCATCAACTTGCTTTTTCTCTGTGTTATTGGATCTTAATTCATGTGGTTGTGCCTGAAAACGTAGACCTTGCAAAATTGATCCGACCCGAGAGGACCTGACCTGAATGTTTATTATTGAAAATTGACCATTATCCCTAAATAACATGATATTAACCTACCCGAGAATGACTCAACCCGAATTCTACCAAACCCAAAATGACCCAACCCGAATAGACCCGACCAGAACCTGACCTGGCTGACCCGTCTGCCAGGTCTACTTAGGAGGTAGGAACTGGGATCTTTATACTTAGTCACATGGAATAATATTTATAACTTATATAAGTCGTGTTTATTCAGCTATTGTGGGAAAATGCCAGTGGCATGCATAATCATTTGCCATTCATAATTAGAAAACTTCACTTGGTAATTTGGTATAGTACATTTGACCAACGGTCTTTTGTTCTTTAGGCTGTCAAGAATTTATTGCGGTTGGATGCTGAAAACCCGGACACCCATCGCTGCTTGGTATGGATTTTTTTTCTACTATCTCAGTTCTCCAATTGAATCAGTATTTTACTAAATAACTGGCCGGTCCGATAACATGTTTGATAGGATATTTTGAATTCATTGCTTTTGTTATGAGGCTTGTATCTTCTTCTATGCAGATACGATTTTTCAACAAAGTAAGCTCTATGCCTGCTCCTGTATCGGATGCTGAGCGGCTCGTCTGGAATGTCTTAGAAGCAGAGCGCCCCGCTATCAGGTTTGCCAGTTGCACTTGTGCTAGCTTGCATTTTTAGTCTGTTCATTTCTCCTAATTTTGCTAATTATGCTTCTCTTTTGCAAACAGTCAAGTGCATGAGAAATCTCTGCTGGATGCAAACATGTTATTCTTGAAGAACCATGAAGGTCCTATCTGAAAATTCACTATTTTTGTACTACCTCCATTCCAAAGTTTGTGTCCCGTTTTGACATTAGTGGTCATCCGACCTCTACTTGAACCTTTACTTTCTCCATATATATTAGAGAGACCAATTTAAGATTTGCAATGTTCAATTAGGAGAACACCTACTTTTATATTGTGATTTAAAAATTATATTTTTAGTTTGTCATGGTTAAATTAGCAGAACTGTAGTCCATTGTAAGAAAATATTGGTCAAACTCGTCGTCATTTGACAACTAAAATCAAATGCGAATATAAATTTGGGACAAAGGACTATATTTCACCAATATGCTCTGACCCCTTCTTCGATGTTGTCACCTGCAGAATCATTGATGCACAGAGCAGCAGCTGCAGAAATGCTTCATCTTCTTGAGCCAAGTAAAAAGTCTGAGGCTGTTAAGTTAATTGAGGAGTCCTCTAATAACTTGATTTCGATGTAATACTCCTTTGTCTCTTTTGCTATTCTCAAGCTGTGATTATTGTTACCTTCATCATGGTGGTGTTGGTCCTTAAGCTTCTACATCTCGGATTTGTACAGAGATGGAGCTCCTGGACGCGTTAGGCCATGGAAGCTTAAAGAGTGTGTTGCTGTCCACAAACTCTTGGAAAGTGTTTTGGCTGACAGGGATTCAGCGTCGAGTAAGTTTACTACAGCCTTATTTACTAGTTATGTTGCTCTCTGATTCTGGTAATGTGTTGTATTATAGGTAAAGGTGAAAAGCCTGTGAAATGCAATGGTCTGCTAGTATTGTTATTATATATTTTAAAAATATTAAAGTTGCTCTCCTAGAAAAAAAAATTATATCCCCGCTAAATAGTTACACTCGCCACTTTTTCCAGTAAGTCCCATAGTCTTATTCTCTTATGGCACAATTTGTAGGAAATTGGGAAAAGGTAGGGTTAGTGTTGGTCATTTTTAAGACAGTGATTGAAATAAAGAGGACATAGTGGCCATTTTGTTGACCAAATTTACTATAAGGAGAAATGGGGCTAATTGGACAAAATGCCATAAAAGAGAACATAGGGCTTATTGAAAAAAATGGAGTGTGTACATACATCGGTATACATACATCGAAAGATACGTTGACTGATCGACTCTGGAATTACAATATCAAATGTTGAATTTGTGAAACTGACAATTGCTTTCATGATGGAGCTTTGGGTATCTTTCAACTCTGTTGGTCATGTAATACAACTATATATTGAATGCTTAATTTCTGCAACTAACAGTTGTTTACAAGTTGCATCACATCTTAAAGATGGCGGTCTTGTTTGAAAGATGAAGTTCAATGATCTCCTGTGTATTCCTTGTTTGATTTATAGTTAATTGATTGCTCACTTCCAAGAGTCTCATGCTCTCTTCTCTCAAAAAAAAGAGTCTCATGCTCTCATATAATCTTAATTTTTAATTACTGAGGGTTGGAACGTCTGAAGGTAGTCTGACTCCATTAAAACAGCAAAAGCGTGATATACACTGATCTTTATGATACAAGCGTTTTGTACTTTTGCCAGCCGGAATTCCTCAGTGTTTTCATGTTCAGAGCTGACTTAACTCTGACTTGCTATATGATTCTCTGTAGGATGGAAGACCCAATGTGCTGAGTATTTTCCATATTCTACATATTTTGAAGGAAGCCGGAGTTCCAGTGTTTCCAATGTCAAACCTAACACTGAAAACGGGCCCACAAATCATTCAGGGCTTGATAATTCCACAACAGTAAATGGGAAATTGGAATCGTTCAAGGACCTAACGGTATAAGTGGTTTGCCATCACTCGCTAAGCAAAGACTAATATGTGAGGATAAGATGTACCTATCGGAAACGTGACTTCGCTCGGATTGTGGAATAGAGTAAGGGCATGCTTCTCCAAATCAAAGAGAACTCTTCCTTGCTTGTACCAAATGATTATCACGTTTTTTGAAATCTCCGAATGGCCTAAGTTAGCTGTGCGATTTATGGTGGTCCTGGTTATCAACACACCTCATGGATGTGTGTATAAGGTCAGTTGTCACTAGAATTTCTATTTTATTTTTCTCCCTTGGAGAGTGTTTTCATTGGCCGTCTAGTTCGCATCTTGAGTTTGATACTTGTTTCAAATGACATGAGAGGGGTTAGAAGTTTTTGGGCTTGGGAGGTTCCTTCCATATTGTTGTATTCCTTTCCTAATTTTCTTAGAGATTTATTTATCTTGTATAAATTGATTATTAAATTTTTGTGGTCATACGATAAGTAGATTAGGTCAATGCTTTTGAATTGTTGACTATAGAAGCTATTTTACCAGATCTTTGGAACTGGATTATCAACCTTGGCTCTACTATTTTGGTTGTGATTATCTTGATTTATTAGCAAAAAACACCTTCTGGAAACCTGGTAAACGGGTCATTCAATTTGGTTTTGGATCGAGCTAAATTAGTTCAATTTAAATCGGGCTGACCTTAGATTCGGTTTCAGTTCGACCTCGATTGAGTTCATTTTCGGCTAGCCACTTTTATCGGTTCATGCTATTTCGAATTGGGTGCGTTTTGGGTCGGCTCAATATCAGCTCAGTTGAGTTCGAATCATAATATTTTTGAGCTAAAAGTCAGAAATTTAGCTTAAATATACACACTATGCTTTTCAATTTGAGTATAATAATTCATAATATCATTAATAAATAACAAATGCAAAAATTCCTAAAATTTGTGTGTTTTTAACGATCAGTAATAAATGGTTTACAAAGAACACAAAAGTGCAAGTATCTCTAAAGCTTGGTTAAAATCAGTTTCTTGCAAAATCTAGATGATATTAGTCAGATTAATTAATTTGAATTAGTAGGTTAGTGATAAGTTAAAGCATGATAATTAATACTTCCTCTATCCCGGTCATATGTTGTCCTTGTCCATTTTCCGGTGTCTCAGTCAATTATTGTTTTTTCTATTTTAGACGTAGAGGGGAAGCGAAGGAATTGACGGGAGGGAGAACAAAGGAAGTGAGTTTTGCCTCTAATCTCTCATTTGTTGCAGAAATGTCGACTAAGCAAGAATGACGAAAAATAAACCCTCCAAATCTTTCTTGCTCCATTTCCTTTATACACAACTTTTGTTCCATACTAGGCCTAAAATTGAAGGGGTATTACATAAGAAAGAAAATAGAAAATAGAGGGATAGAAGCCATAATTGTTTATTTTGGACAACTCACGTTGGGGACTGCAAATGTCGAATTTATCCGATACTCCAAATTGTAGATGGATTTGACAATAAGACCTCGTTGGGGAGGGGGATATATGAAACACAATGGGAAAGGTAGAGAAGGGAGAGAGAATGGAGTATGTATATTTGGATATAATGTTGCTCTAATCAATGGAGTTTGTATGTTTGGATACACAATAAATAGGCTATATATAAGAGGTATTATCACTAGGATCTGTTTGGATTGAGAGATTTGGAGAAAAAGGGAGGGGATGAAATTGGAATGATGAAGAATTCATTGTTTGATTAGCAAAATAAAGGTAGAGAGATTTGGAGGGGAGAGAAAATGGATCACTCAATTTCCCTCCTCCAAGGCAAATTATTTCCTCACAAACATAGGTAAGATTTGAAGGAAAATCACCTCCTCCATTCTCCCTCCCCTCCCCTCTCCTTCCCTTCCTTTCCCTTCCCTTCCCTCTTTCCCCCCTTCTATCCCTTTCCCTCTTTTTTTACTATCCAAACACACCCTAAAGTATAATATTTCATTTACATATTTAAAAAGTCAAAAAAACAAAATCCTACCTAATTTATAATCTACTCACCATCAAATTAGGAACTGTGGCTATTGGTTATGATGTTATACATCAAATACATGTTCCTTTTTCTTTGGATACATTATTAGAGGTGGCAATCGGGCGGGTTCGGGTCAATTGTTGTCTCGATTAGGGTCGGGTCATAACCAGGTCTAATTACTTTATCACTTTATTTTAATTTTTTACCATTAACTTTAGCTTTCAACTATTATTTTGGTTTAGTTAGTTTGTTCCTCCATTTCAATGGGTTCTATATATTTTCCTTTTCTGGTCTTTTCATTCAATTTCATACATTTCTAATTTGATTCTCTCTTTTACATGTTAAAAGACTATCCTAACTCCAACTTATTTGGAGGCAAAGTTAGAGCCGTGGGGCAGCAAAATTGAAGTAATAAAGTAAGTTGTGTAAGGGTAGATAAGTAATTACATATCCCAACCTCACTCACCTAAATACTTGTGCAAAAAGCAAATGTATAGAATCCATTGGAATGGAGGAAGTATTAAGTTAAATGTACCAAGGTAAACACTACTTCTCCTTGGACTGAAACTGATCTGATTTAACTGAAGTGAACTTATAAGATCTGAATTGAACTTAACTTAACTTAACTGAACTTAACTAATAGGATGTGAATTGAACTTGTAAGATCTGAACTTAACTGAACTTATAGGATCTGAACTGAATTGAACTTATAGAATCTGAACTGAACTTATAGGATCTGAACTGAACTGAACTGAATTTGTAGGATCTGAACTGAAATTAAATTAAGTGACGTATATGATCTGAACTGAAACTTAAGATTTGAATTGAACCGAACTGAACAACTGAACTTATAGGATCTGAAGCGAACTTAAGTTAAGTGACTTTAAGTCCAAAAGAACTGAAACTAAGGTTATTAATAATTATTGAGTCATCAATTTATCGGATCTATATGGGGCCGGGTTCGGGTTCAGGTCCATAATCATCAATTCATCAAGTCGTATTGGGTGTCCGATCATAAATGGATCAAATCGGGCCGATTTCGGATTGCTAAATTTTCAGGTTCTATTGGATTGGATAGTTTGCTAGCTCTAGATACAATATAGGGTTATTTAATGACAATACTCCAAACTATTGCGGTGCTTCTTGAAATACTCCGGACTTTAATTTAACTAGCAATATACCCAACTTTCCCATCCATTTGCTCTTACTAGAATAAGTGGAAGGGCTACCGGCTGAACCGGTTTCTCTCTATTTTATCCCTCCTCTCTTCTTCACCTATTTTAATTACTCTATGAAAACACCATTAATTCTTTATTTCCAGAATACACAAAACCCATTAATCTCCTCCAATCCCGCCGCGCTTTGTTCTTATTCTTATTACATCCATTGTTGACGGAAGAGCACCGACGATGACAAAGGAGTTTCAAAGATATTGGACCTTTAATCTCATGAAAATACGGATAGGAAATAATGAAATAAGAGGTTGCTTACAAAAGCTCACTATGTAGCACAATGAAAACCCGTACTCTCTATTTTTCAAACATGAAAATCAATTGATGGATCTGTCTTGCAGAGCACAATTCGCCATTAAATTTCTATAAATAGAGAGGAATAGTG
Organism: Silene latifolia; assembly: GCF_048544455.1. Taxonomy (NCBI): domain Eukaryota; kingdom Viridiplantae; phylum Streptophyta; class Magnoliopsida; order Caryophyllales; family Caryophyllaceae; genus Silene; species Silene latifolia. The sequence goes on along the minus strand of NC_133534.1, from coordinate 51,023,685 downwards.
TGCAAAATAATCTAATCTAATGATTTCTTATTCTTACAAGTTGTACAAGAATTCCCAGGTAAAATAAGGCTTCAAATGCGCTTTAACTAGTACTAAATTGGCCAGCTTTCATCAATTTCATGAGTCTGCCATGGAGCTCCATATATATCATAAAGTTTCGATTTCGGTTTCGATTTCGGAGTTGGTTTGGGGTTCTGAAATCCGAGTGTTTTGGGTGATTTCATAGGTTATTGGGTCTTTGAACTCGACACCATCTTCAACTATCAAGCACCATTCACGCCGAACCGCCTTGCTCTTTGAACCTTGAACCTTAAAGCGCGTTGCCGCTTTGAACCACCATTTCAGTTTCAAATTTTGAAACCCTAGATCCCCATTAAAACTTGGGGGTAAATTCTAATCTGATACAATAGCACTAAAATTTGTAGAAAGGTTGAAACCCTAGATCCCCATTTCAATTTGGGGTGTGTATTGTTATTTTTTGGTAATTTAAATGGGGTTTTCTGGATTTTTCCAGATTTATTAGAATAGGAAAGGGGAAGGTGATGAAAATTATCTATAATCACAAAGGTGAGATTTTTTACCTGTTATTACAGGTTAATAAATGGTCAATTCTGTTTAAAGCGGAAGGGTGTAATAGTAGGTTATATTGGTAGTTAAAATAAAGTCTGGAGTATTTCAAGAAGCACCCCAATAGTTTGGAGTATTCCTATTAAATAACCCTACAATATAAATCTAAATCTTTCTTATGTTGATTATGATTAGGTTGGATAGAATATGGAGCTGTTGAAATCATTGCCTTCTATTTTCCTCCTACCTCCGAATGCTATCCAAATGAGGGATTAAATTTATTTTAATATTGACTAAGTACAATAAAATATATAAAAGAAATTATAAATTTAAATCTAAAATGATTTTATATAAACACTTTTTTTTGTCATAATTATTTGTTCGCATTTTTATATTTGTAAAAGATAATTTAATTAAAGGTAAACAAATAATTCGAACGGTAGAAATATCCTTTATTTAATTATCTTTAATAAAATAACTTTAAGTAGTCGTTCATGGTTTTACGAGAAGCTAGGTTTGTCTCAGTTAATGTATTATACAACTGGTTGTACATACAAGTAATACAATTTATTCAATGTAATTGAGCTTTCCTATAAAGTTATCGAGCTCTACTAACAAAATTATCGAGTTATGATACAAAATTATTGAGCTTAACAGAATAATTATTAGCTCAATAATTTCGTAAAATAGCTCAATAACTTGTAAAATAGCTCAACAACTTTGTGTAAGAGCTTAACAACTCTGAGGCGGTTGTACAATGCTACTATACAACTGGTTGTAGGATAGTATTTGTGGGTTTGTCTTTGAGAAATGATAAGATGCTTAAATATCATTGTGTTAATTGCATGCTGTAATTAATAGGAGGTAAATTCTCATTTAATACGGATATATTCGTCTTAAGTTTAAGATGGATCAAATATGTCTATGTAAAATGAATAAGACAAATGTATATACATATGAAAAGGTAAAAGATTTGTCCTGCAAATATATTTGCGATGATATTTGATAAGTTTTAATATTAGGACGAATATCTCCGTTTGAAAGAAGACTAGCGGATAATAATAAGAAGGAAAATTTCTACACCAGACCTTGTTCTTTCTGGCTTCATTTCAGCTTATTTCAGTCCAACTCAGCTTTATTCACTTTAGTTTAGTTCAGTTTCATTCAGTTCCTCTCATCTTTTCATAAATTAAGAACTCTTATTTCAGTTTCATTCAGTTCAGTTTAGCTCTAGTAGTTTCAGTTCAGTTTAGCTCAGCTCAGTTCAACTTTTATTCCTCGAAAAGAACAAATCATACTCGAGAATTACCGATTCCATATTCACAAATTCTCATTTGTGACGACATTATTCCGTCACAAGCTTATAACCTTTCACAAAGAGCAAGTAGGAAAGCAATTAAAAGAGTAAATAAGAGACAGGCTCTAAAACGTCACGAGTTTGTGACCGTCATAAAAGCAAGACAGTCTATTCCATATTTTACCAAGTGAAGGCGGACACGGAAATAAAGAGGTGCGTTGGTGGGTCCGGATTAATACAAAGAACCCGACAAAGTGACAGGCTCACATGGACAAAAATAGATAGGTGGGTCCCATTTCCACAGCAAAGCATTAAAATTCTCGAGTGCACAGTTAGACAATAGGGACAGAGTTGACCTTGTATCGTTAAGACCGACAAAGTGAGGACCTACCTTTTTGCCTCATACTTCGTACAACACTAATTTCATTTAACACAAATTCTCCCTTATGACGGAGATACCCGTCGTAAGCTTACGACGGGTCAATTATATACCATATTATTCGCGGGTCGGGAAACATAGTATAGACAACGCACTGTTGATCATTTAATGCATATTGTACGTGTGTACTTTGCATGACACTTATTGTGTAGAACATTTGCAATAAGTCTTCATTGCCTTTAATGCCATATATCTCCATATCTCTCTCATTAATGCTACACTTTCTTCTTCACTCTCCTGCGTCTTCCTCTTCAGTTCCAAATTGTGATCCTTCCCATTCAAATGAGTCTATTGTTCAACATTTTTAAGAAACCCCAAAAAAATAAATCCCATTAAAATCTTGCTTGTGTTGAAAATTATATATGCGTCTTAAAAATCAGTTGTCAAAATTTACATTCATAATATCTCAAAAAGGACTTCTTGCAAATAATGGATGAGGAAAATGGAGCCTTAATTGATGTTACTATGGTGGACGAAGATGATGATTATGTCATCATTCAAGGAGGGTTTACGGATAATAGTAAAGGTATGTATAATTAGGACACATTTTTAATGCTTACAACAGAATGTTCACATTTCTTTCACAAAGGTGTTTACTTTTGGGGCAAATGTCAATTGTCAATTAGAATAAGGCATATAATGTAAAATGCAGTTGTTGTGTTGTATTTTATTCATGTCAATACTTTTCCTTCTCATGTGATCCACTTAACTAGATTATGGCAGTTCATATAAATGCACATGTTGGTATTCATAAAGGTCTACACTTTTAGTTCAAATGTTACCCTGTCAACTATAGAAAGACCGATAATGGAATTTGCAATTGTTGTTTAGTATTGTATTCATGTCTATATTTGTCTGACAAATGTCACCCTGTCAAGTATACTATCTCATTTTGCAATTGTTGTTTAGTAATGTATTGATGTCCATACCTTATGGGGAAATGTCACCCTGTCAATTAGACCATCTCAGTTGTCACTTGTTCTTTAGTATTGTATTGATGTCTATACCTTTTGGGCAAATGTCACCCTGTCAATTTGACTTTCTCAGTTTGAACTGACAAAATATAGTTGTATTGATGTCTATATTTTTTGGGCAAATGTCACCCTTTGAACTTCAATATCTAAGTTCATTTTAATGCACTTGTTCTTTTGTATTTGATCAATGGCCATACTTTCTTATCTAATGTGACCCTGTCAACTTCATTAGGTACTGATTATTCCAAGTCACTATGGGAAGAGCGTTAAAGAGGCTGTCAATTGGCGATGTTCAATGTTTACAAATGTCAACAATCTGATAACAAAGAGCCAGAGCGTTAAAGAGGCTAGGTCAATTGTCGAGAACTTCTATGGTACGGCCAACGCTGAAGTGACCTCTCTAGTTCAAAACCTTGCAATGGACGCGGACCATAACACTCAACCATCTGAAGACCGTGCTGTTTTAGACCCCGTTCGATGTACGACGAAAGGGAGGAGCCAAAGGAAGAAAAGGGCCCTCGGTAAGAAGAAAAGAGCGAAGAAACCCAATGACAACGCCCAGTTCAATGTTGATTCCTACACGCCAGTACCGCGGCTCCTGTGAGTGCTTGAGCTGTTCTAACAGTTTCACCTTTTAAGACCGACACCTACCTACTATGTATCATTTTGGCGCAATAACTATGTCGTCTCTTAGTTTTTATTTTAAAATTATGTTAAGAATGATGTACACGTGACCGATTGCATAATTTGGGACCTTTTCTTATGTGGTAATATAATGGTATTGCATGTATTGCAGTTTATATATCAAAATGGAAAAATATTCCCAATCTAAGTTTTTCCTCTCCAAAATGTCACCATAAATTAATTGATAACATAATAGGAAAATATGGTCACAGAATTGAAGAATGATGTACACGTGACCATTATTGCATAATTTGGGACCTCTTCTTATGTGGTAATATAATGGTATTGCATGTATTGCAGTTTATATATCAAAGTGGAAAAATATTCCCAATCTAATCTTTTCCTCTCCAAAATGTCACCATAAATTAATTGATAACATAATAGCAAAATATGGTCACAGAATTGGAGGTCTAATGTGTAAAATTTGTGTATTTTTATAGGACCTTTAATCTTTCATTTCATTAGATGGCCTCCTGATTAGTGGTCATCTTTTACGTGGTAACATAATGGCCGAACATATGAACATGTAATAAAGGGTGTATGCTTGAGACTGCCAACATAATAAGAGACTATGTGAACATTTTACCAAATACGCATGTATGTCATTAAACTTACAGCTGTTTATGTTGCCATTGCTGATGGATATGGTATCATAAGTACTATAACCACACATATTCTTACCAAAAGTCTTACTTGGCATATCAGATTCTAATAACCAACATCTTTGCTTGTTTATGACGGAGATGCTACACTTCCAAAATAAAAGTTATTCACCAAATTTACAAGCTAAGAAAACGGACATGTCCAAAATACGAGGCCATAAACATCACCCAAAATGAGGCCCTACATAATTCGTCTTCCAAAATACAACAAACCCAATCTCATAAACATCACTACTTAGGCTGTGCAGTAGCCTTCCTTCCCCTGCTGTGCGTGTTAATCTGGGTCATTCTCTGACTTGGTACGGCAATCTCATCAAGTCCAAGTGAAAAGGATGGTGGATGAACCATTTCGACATCAATCAAGGCGTCCAACTTCTCCCCAAGTGCATTCCAGGCAGCAACAAACTCTTGATTCGCCAACGCCTGTATGAACGACCCTTGCGACTGCGAGCCTGAAGCTCCACTAGTCATCTCACTGGACTTGGACTGAAGTTCCACACCACTCTCGTCATGGGCTCCTAACTCTTGCATCAGGCTCTTGTGGATAACATTTACCACACTAAGATTCCGCCTTGTTGTCATCCAATTACGGACGCGGACCTATAGAATATGAAAAAACCTCACAAATGGTTACTCAATGACTGAAGACACATCAAAATTAACAACAAAATTCCACAAACATGCCACCTTCCACGGGAGCAAAATATAACGACATTAAAAGAGTAACACACAAACCAAAAATGTCAACAAATCCACCCATTATGTTACCCTTTTCATTTCATTACATTTGACCAACATTTGAACACCCAAATAGTAAACAAACATAAAAAATTACTACTGTCAAATTTTTTTACCAATATGACAACAAATTTCGGCATCTTGTCAACATTTTTACCATTGTTGTTAATAGTATAACTTACTTTCAATGTCAACACAATATAAGGACATTATAAGACTAACACACATACCCAAAATGTATCATTACATTAAAATAAACAATGTCAACAAATTCAGCCCAATTGTTTTCCATTTTATATCACCACAAACATCTCACAAATGATTACTCACTAACTGAAGACACATCAAAATTAACACCAAGAATCCGAAAATTTGTCACCATTTTTCAACATTATTGTGTTATAGTCTAAGTTACCTACCAAGAGAACAAAATATATCAACATTATAAGAGGGACACACGAACAAAAAATGTTAACACATCCACCCTGAATGTCACCCTTTTCATTTCTTTACATCTCACCCACATTTGAACACCCAAATAATGATCAAACATAAAAAAATTACAAGTTTGAAAAAAAATTGTTATCACTTTCAAGAGACTTGTCAATAATCAACATCACAAGTTTCAGATCAGAAAAGACTACTCACTTAAACAAAATGACAACAAAAGCACCAACGACATAAAATCAGAAAAGGAGACCATAATCAAAAAAATTTATATTTATTTGCATGTCTCGTTTTTAATCAACCATAACCATAATTATTACCCCCAAAAAATAATAACAATAGCAACAGAAATACATACCTTCACCGACTTCGTCACTCTTGCTTGCGGATCTTGTGTTCTTCTTCAGTGTGATTCGTTTTGTCACCATGTTTATTGATAATGTTTTATTATTTTTTTGTTAATTAGGAACGATCTGCAAGAAAATGAAAGGTTTATTTCATAAACATTGGAATGGGGAGAGAGAAGGGGGAGAGAGAAGGGGGTAGAGTAACGGTGAATGTAATTGTGATAGAGAGAGGGGGAGGTTACATTGGGAAGGGGGGATTAAGATAGGGTTAATGCAACATAATTAATGCAGACGGAAAAAAAGTCTCACTTGACTATTCATATACAGTAATTAATGTCGACCCAATTTCCACGAATACACCACTATCCGACCCGTCGTAAGCTTACGACGGGTATCTCCGTCATAAGCAAGACGGACTGTTCATTTAAAGTCCGGTTTTATTAGTAGTGGAGCGAGAAGGGCTGGTAGGTGCGTTGGCGTTGAAAAATTTCGAAATTGTTAGTTAGAAATTTTTAATTTTTTTTGTGGTCTTTTTATAATATTACCTTTTTGCCTCTGCTGTAAATTTTCGCTCCCGCTGACTTAAAATCTGGCTCTGTCGCTGGGTCTTATGTAACCATTTTTATGGTTTATGAGAGAATTAGGCAATAGAGGTTCATCAAGAGATTTGTAGGATGACATGTGATAGGTCCATTTTATATACATTTTAACCCGCTATATTAGCTCTATTTTACATGTCATTTGCACTAATGTTAGTGTTTGCGAGCTAATTCCGTGTTCTAGTTGTATTTGCTTGTTTTCATTATGTTTTGTAGGAATATAAGCTTTTAGTAGATTTTTCCCGTCAAAGTAACAAATACAAGAGTTCACGAGGCTAATAAGAGCAAGTCTTGATCATAGAAAGGTGTTTCGGGAAGCATAGGGGCATTTTGGGAAGACATTTGGAAACCCGAGCAAGAAGAAACTAATCTTAGTTGGTGGATATGTAAAGAAATGAAATACAAGTAAAAGCCCAAGCCATATGCAAGCATTGGATGCCAAATGATGCTTAGGATGCCTTAGACGGACGCATTAAGAAACAAGCATCGGATTCCGCATCAACAATAAGTGCAAAGATAAGATGAATTAAGAGAAAAATGAGAAAAGTCACGGCACCGATAGGGGTTACCCCCTGTAGCTTATTTCCGTTACTCCCTTCACTCCTATAAATAGAAGCTTTGGTCGACACTTCTTAGACACTTCTTACATACTTTTTACACCACTTTTATACTCTCATTTTAGTTCTTAGTTTAGGTTAGATTAGATTTCCTTTTAGCATTTCCATTTTGTTATTAACAATTTTAATTCAAGTTATATACAATTTACATTTCAAGTTATTTCCATTTGTTCTTCATTTCCAAGTTCATTCCCAATTGTTAAGGTAATCTTATTTCCAATATTGTTTTGTTATCCATCACTAGTTAATATGTTTATCTTTATCATTTCATATGTCATTAGATTAGTTTTCATTATGCATAAGTAATTCAATAGTCTAGGGACTAAGGAAGCCATGCAAAATCTAATATATGTAAAATGATAAATTAGGTAGATATAATAGTGTCTAATTGTTTCTATCACATGTTTGCACCACCACGTTTAATCTTTGGTTATTGGCTGTAATCGTAGATTAAGTTTGTTAATTCGTTCTATAAGTCGAGAGGCACGGAATCGGATTAGACTAAGCATGTGTAGTAAGACGACCTAGTCATAAACGAGAGTTTTTCTAGAACCCGGTCTATGGCTGACACTAATATCGTGAGGTGGGTGTCTCTAAGCCTAAACAATTGACAATGTTATTATTTTCGAGTTTAACATGAATATATATTTACATTTGCATGTGTGACCCGACTCCCCTAAACTCCTTTAATCATATATTGTTATATCACTTTAATTGCTAATCATCAAACCAAACCAAACGTAATCGACCTTGATAAAATTCATTCCATAACAATTAATTAACAACCCCCGTCTCTCTGTGGATTCGACCCCTACGTACTACATTCATTTGTGTCTAGGGTATTTATTTTTGCATAGGTGTGCGATAGCCTATCAAATTTTGGTGCCGTTGCCGGGGAGCACGGTTTTGTTTGCTAATTAGTTGTTGAATTTTATCTTGTTTTATTTTGTCTCGAGGAACACTTGTTCCTTGAGATCTTCTCACGGTTTCTTTGTAGTTTTAGTGACTATTTTGTAGGTAATAAAGCTTGGCCTTTCATAATGAGTTACGAATTCATTCCACAACTCCAAAATGAGCCTTTTCCTGACTATCTTGACCGATTATACTATTTTTGCGATGGTCTCATCTCCCTTGGGCATGTCCTTGATGGGGATTACTTGGGTCATTTCGTGCTTGGTGGCATGGATTCTGAAACCCGTGGATTGGCTCTAAAGTTTAGTAATGTGAGTCTCTATAACATGATTGAGTCGGAACTTTGGAATTTCTTAGATTCCATGGCTACCGAATGTCGAGAGTTAGCGCGCCAATTCGATGTGTGGCGTATCCAAGAGGAGCTCAAAGTGCTTCAAGCTCGTTTGGAACCACTTTCTCGAAATGAAGCAAGCCAATGTGAGATTATTTCCTCTCCTCATGCTCTCCCAACCTCCCAATGTGAGTCTTTTGACCCTAACCATTTTGATTTATTGGATGACGATGATGATGAACCGACTTTCATTATTGAAATGCCCCCTATTGTCTTTCCAATTTACCATTTCGTGGAGGAGGTAATTGACACACGTGCCATGGATAAGCTTGAGCCCGACCATAGTGAAACAGATGACGTTTTACCCGAGACATGTGATACCTTTGAAAATCCTTTCACATGGGATATAGTTGACCCATTCGAAGTTGATGGAGGACTTAGTGATGTTTATATAGAGGTTAAGTGGGATGCACCCCCCCATTTTTGATGAGTCCTACCACTTAGAGTTTTCATACCACCAATTTAAGACCATTCATGATTATAATTTGTGCACTAACGGTTATTTTTATGGTCTTAAGCATGGTGCTCCTTCTCTTGCTGACGAGGGGAGTACGGTGGTTCTATTTGAAATCTCTCATGGGCAATTTGATAAGATTAATCCTTTCTTGCCTTTGATCTTTCATGCTTATATCTTATCAATTACTTACATATACTTGTGTATTGCTCATGCCCAGGAATATGATCAAATTCTAAGGGCGTTGACATGCTTTTTAAAGGACGATGGATATTCATTTAGGAAAAAATGTTTTACTTATGCTTTTTAAGACAATTTACGATTGCAATTTCAATTTGGTTTTGATGTAATAGTTAGGACAATAAGACATTTTAACTTGCTTCGGTATTGTAGTAGCTTGCCTTTTGCAGGTACTTTGCTACTTGGATTGGACCTTACCCCGTTTTCAAGCTAGCTTGGGGGAGGCTTCTATACTTTAGTATGCTTTCTTGTCCTTCTTTATTTTTCGCATGTGTCATTTCATCTCCCTTTGTTGGTTTTTGTTTGTCCGTCTTTGTGTCACACATTGAGGACAATGTATTGTTCTAGCTTGAGGGAGGGATTTAGTGTGTCTTGCTTTATTGCTTTCACATATATTCAAAAATCCATAAAAATTGAAATTTTTTAGAAAAATAAAATAAACTTTGGTGTCTGGTTGTGTCCACCCTTTTGGCTTATGCATAATGCCATTCTTCTTTGCATTTTCCATATTGTAGCTTTTTAAGCTAATGAATCACGCTTTATTGACGGGTTTTGCTTTCATGAGGATGTCTTAACATAGTGGGTGAGGGATGGATTTTGGACAAAGTAGACTTGATCTTGTCATTGACAAACTACATAAATGGTAAGATAGAGCCTCCAAAAGGCCGATACATCTTTATCCGGTCCTATTTAGGCTGTGTAGTTTCTCCTCTTAGTGTGCGTTACATCTAAACGCACAAGTATGGTTTTTTGTTCCATTTCTTATGAGTTTTGCTATCATGATTGCATCTAGAAGCCATTCACTTGTTTGCTTACATATAATGCCCAAAAAAATCACCCTTTTCTAGCCACATATAAAATTGCCTACCCTTGTTGAGCTAGTGATTTGATACTTGTGTTAGGGTGCTCTCTTATATGGGATATGGTTATTTGATACTATTGTGAGCATTTTTGTTACGGGATTGCTGATTCCCGTAATTTGGTGAATGGTGGTGAAGAAAAAATTTTTTGAAAAAAAATAGAAAAAAATATGAGGAAAAAAAAGAAATGAAAAGAAAGAAAGAAGCATGAGAAAAATGATAAGCAAAGAAGAAAGAAATGTGAGTTGCTTCCATGTTTGAGATACATTGTTTTGGGAAGTAGTCTCTTGTGCTATAATGAAAAAAATGAGTCATCATCCTATTTTTGGCTCTAGTTCTTGCTCTTGGGAAAGGTTAAGGTTCGAAATAAGCATCCTTGCACTTTTTGGTTAGTTACTAGCTTGACACTTGCTCCACATGACCAAAAACATTTGTCCACCTTCTTACCTATTTCCCATAAGCCTTCTTCTTTGTTCTTGGCTTCTTTTCTTGTGCATATTTGATCATGATTAGCATTATCTTGTTGACTTGGAATGTTTACCATACTAGATTGCGAGCGCATTCTCTTGAGTCGTAGATAGGAGAGTGTCACATTCACATATAAATTGCCGTGTTCATTTTATGAGTGTGAGTGAATCGCGTGAGGAGCCCGATGTCAATAAGATCATGCAAAAGTTGAAATGTCCATGTGAAGTCCTTTGTGCTACGCCTTCATATAAATCTCATCCATGTTGTTGCATTTTCCCTATGCCCAGGTTGTTTTGGGATTTGATTCATTAAGCTTTAAAGATTACTTGACGGGAATTGCATTTGGAAGGGATGATTGTTGCTCGTACCCTTGTCCTTATCATACATTGTATAGTGTGCTTGCTTGAGGACAAGCAAGAGTTTATCTTGGGGGAGTTTGATAGGTCCATTTTATATACATTTTAACCCCCTATATTAACTCTATTTTACATGTCATTTGCACTAATGTTAGTGTTTGTGAGCTAATTCCATGTTCTAGTTTTGTTTGCTTGTTTTCATTATGTTTTGTAGGAATATAAGCTTTTAGTAGCTTTTTCCCGTCAAAGTAACAAGTAAAAGAGTTCACGAGGCTAATAAGAGCAAGTCTTGATCATACAAAGGTGTTTCGGGAAGCATAGGGGCATTTTGGGAAGAAATTTGGAAACCCGAGCAAGAAGAAACCAATCTTAGTTGGTGGATATGTAAAGAAATGAAATACAAGTAAAAGCCCAAGCCATATACAAGCATTGGATGCCAAATGATGCTTAGGATGCCTTAGACGGACGCATTAAGAAACAAGCATCAGATTCTGCATCAACAATAAGTGCAAAGTTAAGACGAATTTAAGAGAAAAATGAGAAAAGTCACGGCCCCGATAGGGGTTTGTGGCCCCGATCGGGGTTACCCCCCTGTAGCTTATTTCCGTTACTCCCTTCACTCCTATAAATAGAAGCTTTGGTAAACACTTCTTACATACTTTCTACACCACTTTTATACTCTCATTTTAGTTCTTAGTTTAGTTTAGGTTAGATTAGATTTCCTTTTAGCATTTCCATTTTGTTATAAACAATTTTAATTCAAGTTATATACAATTTACATTTCAAGTTATTTCCATTTGTTCTTCATTTGTAAGTTCATTCCCAATTGTTAAGGTAATCTTATTTCCAATATTGTTTTGTTATTCATCACTAGTTAGTATGTTTATCATTATCATTTCATATGTCATTAGATTAGTTTTCATTATGCATAAGTAATTCAATAGTGCAGGGACTAAGGAAGCCATGCAAAATCAAATATATGTAAAATGCTAAATTAGGTAGATATAATTTTTTCTAATTGTTTCTATCACATGTTTGCACCACCACGTTTAATCTTTGGTTATTGGCCGTAATCGTAGATTATGTTTGTTAATTCATTCTATAAGTCGAGAGGCACCGAATCGGATTAGACTAAGCATGTGTAGTAGGACGACCTAGTCATAAACAAGAGTTTCTCTAGAACCCGGTCTATGGTTGACACTAATATCGTGAGGTGGATGTCTCTAAGCCAAAAAAATTAACAATGTTATTATTTCCGAGTTTAACATGAATATATATTTACATTTGCATGTGTGACCCGACTCCCCTAGACTCCTTTAATCATATATTGTTATATCACTTTATTTGCTAATCATCAAACCAAACCAAACGTAATCGACCTTGATAAAATTCATTCCATAACAACTAATTAACAACTCCCGTTTCTCTGTGGATTCGACCCCAACGTACTACATTCATTTGTGTCTAAGTATTTATTTTTGCATAGGTGTGAGATAGCCTATCATCATGTCCGTCATTTTAAGGTTTGTCTACAAACCTTTTATTTTTGGACATAGGTGTTGAGGTTCATAGATAAGAGGGCTTACAATATAGTATCAAAGTTTGTGGAAAGAGAATGTGAAAAGAGAAAAAGTTTAGTCGGCCATGCTATAAACCTTGAATAAGTTTATTTGTTGTTGGTAGAAGATTTGTAGTCAAATGGGGTTGTATATTAGCTTATGTGGTATGAGAACACATGTATTAGAGGTTCATTTAAAATGAATTACATTTAGCTTTAAATGAATAACATATACCTCGTTTAAAACCTTCGGATGAAAATGATCATCTGAAGGGAAACCTCTACCTAATTTATTAGTATAGTCCTATTTCCTCTACACACCACCCTACTATGTACATGTGATCCCGTGATTAGCTAATTACTAGATATTTGCTAAATATCACCCCTATTTTTACTTATATCATCCTTAATTTTATTTTATTTTCAAGTTTGCCCTTTTCTCTAAAACACTTTTCTCTAAATTATTTTTTAGCGGTAATACAATTGACGGTGATCCATTTTACGATTATTTTTTTAATTCGTGCAATAGTGAAGGACATCAATCTCAAACGATTGTAATACCGAACAACATTATCGTTTTAACGATCAACGTTATGCTTATGATAACGACGAGGAAAGCGGTTTTGTAGGCGGTAACAACAACGGGGATGATTGGGTGAATGTAATTACGAAGAAGAATCGAAAAAACACGGGAAATGAATAGGAAGAAACTGAAATAATGGGAAACGAAGAGGTATAAATCGATTTTCAATCATTTTTCAAGTTTTTTTTACGTCGATGTGGGATTTAATTTCCCGAAAATACGTATTCGGCTCAGATTCATAATAAAACCCAGTATGAATAAGCACAGGCCTAAACGTGAAATTCACATGAATGGATCCGGTCTATTTCATGTGATCTACACGAATAAGGATGTCAGTGGGGCGGGTCTCGCCCCGCACCCGCCCCACTCGGCTAATGAATTGATGGGTCATGGGGTGGGGATGGGTTTCAAAAGTGTCATTCGTCGCGGGTATCCCCGCATCTCCCCGCTCTGCTTGATACCGTCGTTTTGTATCAAAATTAAATTTATAATTCCAAACTAAAACTATAGCTAGTGATAGTAAGGGTCGAACCATAGAGAGACAAGATTAATTTTGTTTGCTATTTTCAGTCTATAAAAGTAACAATTAAAAGGGGGGGTTTGAAATTGGTTGATTCTAATGACTAATTGCTAAATATGAAATTTCTCAACAAGATAAAAAGAAGATCGGGAATTTCGGTTCACCATGGCTAAGGTCAGGTCAATAAGGTAGCAAGGGTCTAATAATACGGTCTCAGGGAATATGAGCAAGCCTTTCGATCAATGCTCAAATTAACCTTACGGTCTTATAATTCCCTAGAATTTCTCAAAGCTTTCGCTCAAAGGAAATTCCAAATCTAATGATAGTTTAAATTACTAATCTTTCAATCTAGTAAAAAGGTTTATCAAAAGACGACAAGATCGATACAGAAGAATTCATGCTAACAAAACAATCCTAATTTATGTCATGGCTCACCTCGTTCCCAATCAATAAAAATAGCTACGCATGATTAAAACTATGACAATTGTAAAATTGAAAGCAAAGAACAAGATTGACATAATTGAATTGAATTAAAGACAAAAGACAAGAGATGAATTGCTGAAAGTAAATTAAAGCAACAAGTATTGAATTAACAAGAAATTAAAGAAGAAGTAAATTGAATTAAAGCTTACTAAGGATTGAAGAACAAAGTATTGAAATTCGAATTCCGACCTCTCCTCCAAAAACCAGATCTAAACTTTCTTCAATAATGAAAAGCATAACCTAAAATTGTAGCTGCGTTCTCCTGATAAGCGATGCCCAAAAAGAGTTAATTATAATTGGGCTTTTAAAAGTCTAACACGAAGAAATAAAACGCAGCTCGCAGACTGGTCGATCGACCGGTCAGCATGGTCGATCGACTGGGCAATTCAGAACAGTAGCTTCTGCTGAACTTCTCTGGTCGATCGACTGTACAACATGGTCGATCGACTGGACTGAGCTGTGTTGTGGCTTCTTTCTCTCTTCAAATCAGCTCTTCACTCCAATGCACGCATCCCAAGGTGAGTGAATCCGAACTCCCTTCTTCCAAGTTCCCTGAAGTTGCCTCCGGAGGACGGTTTAGGCTTGATTTAGCTCACTTCTACTCATTCCTACAATAAATCATAGAAAATGCAAAGTAAACCGTTTCGGGAGAAATAGTAGCTTTAAGCTAGCTAATATGCATGGAAATACGTGCCAAAACTGCAAATAAAGTGTATAGAATATGCACGTATCAAATCTCCCCAAACCAAACCTTGCTTGTCCCCAAGCAAGCACTATGATTTATATAAAAACCTAATGGAAAGGAGTATATCTCAGAGCTAGCTACAAGTCAATGCCAAACCGTTTAATGCACATAGTCAACTGCCGCAAAGCTCAAATCAAGTGAACAAACTTATGCATATCATGGAATTAAATCGGGTATTCGACCTTGCAAGACTCATAAATTTGGACTCTCCCGGATCACTCTTCTCTCAGCAAAGCAAATGGTAAGAATATATGTAAAAGAGAGGGAAGAAAAATACAGACTCTCACCTAGACTGCGACCGACAAAACATGTATGCTTGACTAGTATGAATAATGATTCTAGCTACCGTACACACGCATAACCACCGTCAAGGACTATTACATGCCGAACTATTGCAAAATTTGGATATGTGAGGCTAAGTGGGAAGGAAAGGGCAAAACAAGTATGGAAATGTGAAGGTAAGAGCCAAGCTAGTACCTAACAAACCATCAAAAACCGTATCCCGTTCTTCCAACTCGAAATATAAACCATGCCTTTAAAAGACTAGACAACACAATATCCCAAAACAAACACCTCCCATTCATGAAATAAGCACATGAGGTGTATTCTCGACTCAGCCGAATTATTATTTTATTTCAAACTCCTTATTATTTTTTTTTCTTTCTTTCTTTTCATTCTTTTTTTTTCAACTTCTGAACTAGTGGTTGATCGACCAGTGATGGCAGTCGATCGACCACCCTGTGCATTCCAGTGCTCTCTGCCCAGGTGAACACCCTTTTTTTTTTTTTTTTTTTTTTTTCATTTTTCTGAGTTTTTTCTTTCTTTCTTTTCCTCTCCTGATTTTCTCCTTTGTTTTTCTTCAGGCTAACACTCCTGCAATTCCTCCACTTCTCATAAATACTCACTCCAACATTACAAAAACGAACCAAAACTGCTTATAATTCGACAAATTCCTCTACTACTTCCTAGCTTGGCACAATGGTAGGCTAAGTATGGGATGTAGTTAAGGGCAACTGGCAGATATGGCTTATAGTGGAGTTAATGGGGTAAAATGAGAAAGGGGAAGATGCGATAATTCTCAAAACATGCAATACCGACCACAAACCGATGCGTATAGGCAATGAGCAATCAAAACTCATACACGTGCAAAACATGAAATGAAGGGAGTACTACTCTCAATCCTAAATTAACCGGTCATGAATGTCACCAGTTAAAGGCTCTATATCTCAGAAAGTATAAGTAGTTTGCCAAAAGTAATGAGTCAAGTCTAATTACCCGAAATGAATTCCATAACAAAATTTGAGAAATCACTTTTAATTCTCGCTAAGCAGCTGTGAAAAGGCAAGGAATGGCATATTTGACTAATAGTGCAATATCATCATTAATAAACTCCAATCCGACTCAACTATATGCAAAAGTAAACGTGATATTTTTGATTTTTTATGAATTTTTTCAATTTTTTTTGTGTTTTTTTTTTTTTTGAAATAACACAAATGCAAGCTAAAATGCAGTAAACGTGTGACTGAAATGCAATAAAAACAAATGCAGATGCAAAAGACATATGCAAATACCCTCCCCAAACCAAAACGCACAATGCCCTCATTGTGCTCAGCAGCAAATCACCAGCAGAAATAGGGAAGAATAAAAGCAAAATAAAATAAAAATAAACTAAAAAAGAAGGATCGGAAACTCACAAAAGAATACCTCCCCAAACCAGCCAAAAACGGGGAGGTCACCAGCTTCTAATCGCCACTGTCGTACTCTTCACCACTAGACTCTCCGGACCCCGAGCCGCTCTCCTCCTCCTCCGCCTCAGCAGCAGCAGCAGTAGTAGTAGTGGGAGGAGGTCTCCTGGCAGGCTGAGGATAACCGCCCACCGGAGGGACAAAGAAGGACGGGTGAGTCCAGGCACCCTGTGGGAGCATCCCTCCCCGGGCGTACTCCTCGTAAACTGGGTACAGGGCCAAGGCCGTTTCAAGTCGATGCTGGTCAAAGCTCCTGCACAAGTCACTCAACACATGTGACGTCCCCCTTTGGTCCATGACCGGAGGGATAACAGTAGGTGGAGGGGGACGGAAAGTGACCGGGAAACCGGTGGGAGCAGGAGTGGAGGAAGAGGGTGCCTGTGAAGAGGAGGCACGAGCTCTCCTCGAAGTGCTAGCGATGATACCCGCCTAATAGGGAGCCTGTAACTAGGCAAGGGCGGGCGAGCTGCCCCCGAAACAGTGGTGAGGGGCAGGATAGAAGGGTAGCCAAGGACAGGGATGGGGTCGCAGATGAAAGAATCGATCTTCCACCGTCTCCTACTATCGAACCACTTCACGGACTGCGCGTAGGCAAGATCCATGAAGCGTAGGTCAGGGTCTATAGGGGCTTCCTATCGAGGGAAAAGTAGAACAAGGCGGTTGGAGATACGCGTCACCAACCCGCCACAAGCAATAGTGGTCAAAGTGCCCTCACTTACAGTCTGAAAGTGAGCGGCAGTCAAATAAGCTATATTATAAATACGGGCTACCCGACTTTCAATGTTCAGATAGCCCGCTAAGATCGACAATTCAATAATATTCACATTATTCGACTCCTTACGGCCGAAAATGGTATTACCCATTAGCCGTAGAAAATAGCGAAGAGGGGGCAAGTGGACGGAAGTGACCGTCCTCTTAGGCCCGTAAAGTCACTAATACATGACCACATGACTCGGTGAATATCAGAAGTGTCCGAGGTTCTACCCTCGAAATAAAGACCCAAAAATCCAGCAAAGTCGGCTAATGTCAGGGAGCAGTTGACTTTGAATAGCCGAAAAGAGATGCAAGCACTAGTCTTATCATCCTCGAAAGAGGCCGAGTCAAAAGCATAAGACGAAAAGAACTTGAGGGTCAAAATGTAATAGGTGAATTCAGCCATGTCCACAAGACCCATCATTCCTGTCCCATTTAGCAGGGACACAACAGACTCATAACAGCCCAATTTCTCTAAAGTAGGTTTGTGAAGAAACCGGGTGGCTGTTACTTTCATTCTCGCGACAAAAAGAGCGAACTTTGCGCGCTGAGTAGAGTTTGAAAAAATAACCTGCGGATAGTCAGGTAGACTATCCGTAGTAGCCTCAATCATCAGTGGCGGACCTCGCGGCCGCTTTGCAGCGCCCTGGCTAGACTGCCCTTCAAACATGTGCTCCTTTCCTTTTGACATTGTTGTTTCCTGCGAACAACAAATCAGTAATAAGCTTCCCCTAACCTTGACAATTTACGAAAACCCGACAAAAATCAGAGATCAAAAATCAACCTAGGGTTTCGAAAATTTGGGGAAAACGGAATTAAGCTGCCCCTAGTTGCTAGATTATCTCGAAAATCAAGGGGAAAAGAGTATAACAAGCAATTAAAGCGTAAAAATTAATAAAAAATCAACGCCGAAATCGATTATCCCAAATCGATTTTTCCATCTCAAAGGAACAATGCTCTTAATTTGGGCATGAAACTTGCATAAAAATCGAATAAAAAGGATGGAAATAAGATTAAGGACATACCTTGGAAGAGAACTTGAAGAATTAAGCAAGAAAATTCGGAATTAAGGGGGATTTGCAGGAAATCGCGGAAAAGGGGAAAGAGATAGGGTTTTCTTTGATTTTCTGATTTTATGAAAATGAATGAATGAATGAGAAAAGGAAAACTTCCCTTATTAGAATGCATTCTGAACCCGCGCTGTGGTCGATCAACCACCTGACCCGGTCGATCGACCAGTCTTCCCCTTAAACAGCTTCTGGACTTTTCTCTTCAGTTGATCGACTGAGTAACACGGTCGATCGACTACAAACGCTGGCAATTAAACTCAAAATCGTCAAAAATTCATTTTGCCACTTAAATTTCCCGTTCTTCTCGCATGAATATTCAGTAAGCCATTTTACGCACTTTGCATAAAATAAATTCCTGCAAAAATTTTCAAAGGCGCACTTTTTCAAACCAACAAATTGCTAATTAAAAGGAAATAATTAAATAAAAAAAAACTTAAAATGCAAATTAAAAGAAATAACAAAATAAAATTCCTAATTACAAATAATTACAACCCGAGTTGCCTCCCGGTTAGCGCTGGTTTAAGAGGTCCCGCACGACCTTTTTACCTCACTTTGCATCATCCGATAACTGGTCGAAGTACAATACCTCTACTTTCCCAACAAACTCATCTGTTCCGTGATAATGCTTCACATATTGGCCATTAACTTTGAACCTTTCTCCAACAGAGGTCTCCAATTCAACTGATCCGAACTTTGTAACGGCTGTGACCGTATAGGGGCCAGTCCACCTGGATTTCAGCTTACCAGGAAATAAACGGATACGAGCGTTAAAAAGGAGTACCTTATCGCCAATATGGAACTCGCGCTTAATAATTCTCTTGTCGTGCCAGCGCTTTGTTTTCTCCTTGTAGATCCTAGCATTGTCATAGGCCAGCCACCTAAATTCCTCCAGCTCATTCAAATTGTGTCATGCGTTTCTCACGAGAGAGGTTAGGATCCAAATTCAAATCACATATAGCCCACCAAGACTTACGCTCTAACTCAACAGGTAAATGACATGTCTTACCATAAATCAATCGGTATGGTGACATCCCGATTGGCGTTTTAAACGCGGTCCTATAAGCCCATAAGACATCATCTAACTTAAGACTCCAATATTTCCGTGATTTAGAAACAACTTTAGCTAAGACTTCTTTCAATTCTCTGTTAGAAATCTCAACCTGACCACTAGTTTGGGGATGATACCCCAAACCTCGACAATGTTGGACACCGAATTTAGTCAATAAGGCACTAAGCTGTTTCTCTTTAAAATGCATTCCCCCATCGCTAATGACAACCCTAGGGACACCAAAACGAGGGAAAATAATCTTTTTAAACAGTTTAATCACGGCCTTCGCATCGCAATGGGGAGTAGCAATAGCTTCTACCCATTTGGACACATAATCTATAGCTACGAGGATATATTTATTACCTTGACTGCTCGGAAAAGGTCCTTGATAATCAATGCCCCAGACATCGAAAATCTCAACCTCAAGAATGCCTACCTGTGGCATCTCATGTCTCTTGGAAATATTCCCCGATGTTTGACAAGCATCGCACTCAGCAACAAAATTGCGACTATCTGCATGTAAAGTTGGCCAATAGAAACCAGATTGGAGTACCTTTGCCACAGTCCGGGACGGACCATGGTGACCACCATAGGCAGAAGAGTGGCAAGCTTCTAGGATATCCTTCACCTCCCATTAAGGCCCGCATCTCCGGATAAGACCGTCTGCGCATTCCTTGAAAACATAAGGATCATCCCAAAAGTATTGTCTAGCATCATAAGCGAACCACTTCTTCTGCTGCCATGAAAGCTCGGGTAGTATCCTACCTGTCACAGCAAAGTTAGCAAAATCAACAAACCACGGAGGTGGATAAGACCCTGAAGTAGTAATAGCTAACAAACTCTCATCAGGAAAAGAATCATTAATAGGTAACGAATCCTCCCTTTCTGTCAGCTGCAGGCGAGATAAATGGTCAGCCACCACATTCTCTGCCCCTTTCTTATCCTTGATCTACAAATCAAACTCCTACAAAAGGAGTATCCACCTCAAAAGCCTCGGCTTCGCATCCTTCTTGAGAAAGAGAGTCTTCAGCGCTGCATGGTCAGTATAAACAGTAACCTTAGAACCTAACAAATATGACCGAAATTTGTCTAAGGCAAAAACTACAGTGAGAAACTCTTTCTCAGTGGTATAATAATTGACTTGAGCCTCATCCAGAGTTCGGCTCGCATAGTATATGGCATTCAAAGCTTTGTTCTTTCGCTGTCCCAAAACTGCACCGATCGCATAATCGCTGGCATCACACATAATCTCAAACGGGAGATCCCAATCAGGCGGCTGAATGATTGGTGCAGAAACTAGAGCCTCCTTCAACCTGTTAAAAGCTAAAAGGCACTCATCAGTAAACTCAAAGACATCATCCTTAAGGAGCAATTGTGTAAGTGGTTTAGCAATTTTTGAAAAATCCTTAATGAAACGCCGATAGAAACCAGCGTGACCAAGGAAACTCCTCACTCCTTTAACAATCACGGGAGGAGGAAATTGCTCAATCACCTGCACCTTTGCTTTGTCAACATGTATACCCTGATCAGAAATCAGATCCCCTAACACAACTCCCTCATTAACCATAAACTGACACTTTTCCCAGTTTAAAACAAGATTAACATCAATACAACGCTGCATGACTTTATCAAGGTTAGCTAAGCAACGATCAAAGTCACTACCATAAACTGAGAAATCATCCATAAATACCTCCATAATGTTCTTTATATAATCAGAAAAAATCCCCATCATGCACCTCTGAAAGGTAGCAGGGGCGTTACACAATCCGAAAGGCATTCTACGATATGCAAAAACACCCTGTGGACAGGTAAAAGTGGTCTTACTCTGATCATCCGGATGAATAGGGATCTGAAAGAACCCTGAATATCCGTCTAGAAAATAGAAAAATTTGTTAGAAGCAAGTCTTTCAGTCATTTGGTCAACAAAAGGGAGGGGGAAGTGGTCTTTCTTGGTGGCGGCGTTTAACTATCTATAATCAATGCACATCCGCCACCCTGTCACAACTCGTGTCGGTATTAATTCATTTTTATCATTTTTAACCACAGTAGTCCCTCCTTTTTTCGGAACTACTTAAATTGGGCTAACCCACTTGGAGTTGCCAACTGTATAAATAATACCTGCATCGAGTAGTTTCATCACCTCAGCCATAACAACTTCCTGCATCTTCGGGTTCAACTTGCGTTGACCTTGTCTGTAAGGCTTGTGGCCTTCCTCTAGCTCTATCCTGTGCATACAAACATCAGGGCTGATGCCCTTAATGTCATCCAAAGAGTAACCTAGAGCCTTCCTGTTTTTCTTAAGCACACACATCAAAGCGGATACATTTGGTCATCATTAAGCTTAGCGAAGAACAATAATAGGGTACTACTCCGTATCATCTAGAAAAACATACTTAAGATTAGGAGGAAGTGGCTTACGCTCTGGCACCTTTACCTCTACAGCATAGACAGAATCAGCTTCAATGGTGTAGCAAGTATTTACCAAATTCTCGTTGGCCAGGCTTAAAAGCATCTCATTTTCTTCCTCTGTGAGCTCGTAGCTTTCCATTGAGGCTACCAAAGCACCTGGCTCCTCAGCATTCTCCACTGTATTACCTGCACACTCATCTAAACGGGTTAGATCAGCTAAGGGATCCTTGGCTAAGGATTCCCTCCAATTACAAGTAACAGCTCTGTCAACAATATCAATGGAATAACACGTATCATCATCAGCAGGTTCAGTCGCCTTGCGAGCAAGACTGAACTCAATGGTGTCATCCCCTACCTCTAAGGTTATGATTCCGCGTTTGACATCTATTACAGCCCCAGCTGTATGTAAAAATGGTCTACCTAAAATAATAGGTATCTGACTGTCCTCAGCAATGTCCAAAACAACGAAATCGACAGGAATAAAAAACTTACCCACTCGAACGGGTACATCCTCTAGAACTCCTATAGGTCTCTGAGTCGATCTATTTGCCATTTGAACGGTAATATCGGTCACCTTGAGTCTACCAATATTTAACCTTTCGCAAACAGAATACGGCATAACACTGACACTGGCCCCTAAATCACAAAGGGCCTTCCCAATTTCGTGGTTACCTATAGTGCAGGGAATAGAAAAACTACCCGGGTCCTTCAATTTGGGTGGTATATTAATTTGCGAAAGAGCATTGCATTCTTCCACAAAAGCAACATTACCATCATCACGAAAATTTCTCTTACGATTTAAAATGTCTTTCATAAATTTAGCGTAAGAGGGTACCTGGGTAATTAGATCAGTGAAAGGAATCGCCACCTCGAGATTTTGGACCATCTCCAAAAACTTACCAAACTCGCGCTCCAGCTTAGTGTTCTTTAAACGCTCCGGATACGGGACTGCAACATTGGCCGTAGGATCAGCAACCTTCGGCTTCCGTAAGTTTAAAACTTCCGTCAAATCATCAATGAGTGTAGAATCATGCAATCTAGTTGACGGATTTGCGTCCTGCACTGGAGACCCAGTCGATCGACTGATAGTAGTGGTCGATCGACCAAACTGGCTGGGTGTGAACAGTTCCTGGACAGAGACTTCTTCGTCAGGAGTCTCAGTCGATCGACCGTTGGTGTCAGTCGATCGACTGCTTATGCTGGGCGTGAATAGTTTCTGATTAGAAACTTTTTCATCTGACGCTCCAGTCGATCGACTGATAGTAGTGGTCGATCGACCAGCAGTACTGGCAATTGAGCTCGTTTTTACACCAGAAATTAAACTAGCTTCTTCATCATTTCCCGAGTCTCCTCTTGGCTTGTCGGGACCTTCATAAGAGAGGCCACTTCTGAGATTAATGGCATTAATCGTTTAAATTGGCCCTTCACATTTGCTTGAAGAATTGGCGACTTTCTTAGCCTCTATATTCTCCAACTGCTTCACAAAATTCTTTGAGGACTCAATCCCGGATGCTTCTATATTCGCCACTTGAACCAAAAGAGTTTGGACCATTTCTCTCAATTTCGCGGTCTCATATGAATTATGGACATGAATTTCAACTCTTTCCTTGGAAGCTTCATAAGCCTCGAGCTTCTCGAGACGGGCTGTAATAGAAGCAATGGGTGTCACAACAGTACTCATTTCATCACTTTGCTTTCGTGAATTTCCACGTGAACTCCCAAATTCAGCTCTATGGACCGCCATCTCCTCAATAGTGTTCCAACCTCTATTCTGACCAGTATTGTTTTGGATCCTACCATTCGCAGCTGCATCCAGGATGACCTTGTAATCATCATATAAAGCATTGTAGAATAAGTTGCAAAGATACCACTGCTGGAAACCATGGTGAGGGACAGCTCGGACCAAACTTTTGAAACGTCCCCATGCCTCACAAAAGCCCTCATCAGCTCCTTGCTGGAAATTTGTAATTTTAATTCGCAAGGCATCAGTCTTTGAAAGCGGGAAGTACTTCTTGTAGAAGGCTAATGCTAGAGATGTCCAATCAGTGACTCCAGCTGCTACCCTATCAAGGTAGCGGTACCAATCTCACGCCGAATCCTTCAAGGAGTATAAGAACATCACCCCCTTTACTTCATCCTGAGTCACCCCAGCCGGTATAGGTATGGAACAATGAGATCTGTGAAAATTTCCATATGCTTCAAGGGGTCCTCATCTGGCAGACCAGCAAACTGATTTTGCTCCACTAAATCGATATAAGAGGAACGAAATTCGAAGTTACCGGTAGTGGGGGTAGGTAACACGTGCCCCTTTGGAAGGTGGTGCTCCTTTGGCTGAAGATTATCATATATTGTAGCCATATTCGCAAAACTGAGAGTACTCAAGCCTTCCTCTCAAAAACCTGTCTTCTAACTGTGCAAAAACAAAACTAGAAGCAAAGGTAAGCAACGGCCTCAAGGAACCAAAGTTCCTTGAGACAAGAAAAATAAACTAAAAATAAAGCAAATAGAATTACACCGTCTCCCCGACAACGGCGCCAAAATTTGATACCGTCGTTTTGTATCAAAATTAAATTTATAATTCCAAACTAAAACTATAGCTAGTGATAGTAAGGGTCGAACCACAGAGAGACAAGATTAATTTTGTTTGCTATTTTCAGTCTATAAAAGTAACAATTAAAAGGGGGGGGGGGGGTTTGAAATTGGTTGATTCTAATGACTAATTGCTAAATATGAAATTTCTCAACAAGATAAAAAGAAGATCGAGAATTTCGGTTCACCATGGCTAAGGTCAGGTCAATAAGGTAGCAAGGGTCTAATAATACGGTCTCAGGGAATATGAGCAAGCCTTTCGATCAATGCTCAAATTAACCTTACGGTCTTATAATTCCCTAGAATTTCTCAAAGCTTTCGCTCAAAGGAAATTCCAAATCTAATGATAGTTTAAATTACTAATCTTTCAATCTAGTAAAAAGGTTTATCAAAAGACGACAAGATCGATACGGAAGAATTCATGCTAACAAAACAATCCTAATTTATGCCATGGCTCACCTAGTTCCCAATCAATAAAATTAGCTACGCATGATTAAAACTATGACAATTGTAAAATTGAAAGCAAAGAACAAGATTAACATAATTGAATTGAATTAAAGACAAAAGACAAGAGATAAATTGCTGAAAGTAAATTAAAGCAACACGTATTGAATTAACAAGAAATTAAAGAAGAAGTAAATTGAATTAAAGCTTACTAAGGATTGAAGAACAAAGTATTGAAATTCGAATTCCGACCTCTCCTCCAAAAACCAGATCTAAACTTTCTTCAATAATGAAAATCATAACCTAAAATTGTAGCTGCGTTCTCCTGATAAGCGATGCCCAAAAAGAGTTAATTACAATTGGGCTTTTAAAAGTCTAACACGAAGAAATAAAACGCAGCTCGCAGACAGGTCGATCGACCGGTCAGCATGGTCGATCGACTGGGCAATTCAGAATAGTAGCTTCTGCTGAACTTCTCTAGTCGATCGACTGTACAACATGGTCGATCGACTGGACTGAGCTGTGTTGTGGCTTCTTTCTCTCTTCAAATCAGCTCTTCACTCCAATGCACGCATCCCAAGGTGAGTGAATCCGAACTCCCTTCTTCCAAGTTCCCTGAAGTTGCCTCCGGAGGACGGTTTAGGCTTGATTTAGCTCACTTCTACTCATTCTTACAATAAATCATAGAAAATGCAAAGTAAACCGTTTCGGGAGAAATAGTAGCTTTAAGCTAGCTAATATGCATGGAAATACGTGCCAAAACTGCAAATAAAGTGTATAGAATATGCACGTATCACTGCTTATACCGCCTTACTCATAATCCTAGACAAATTTATACTCTATAAAAATAAAAATAAAAATAAAATTTATAACTTAGATAAAAAGCTCAAACCGTTTTTTTTTTGTAAATCTAGACAAATTTCATCTACTTCTTAGTACCCACCCAAATACCCAACAACCTAACCCCCCAAAAAAGGTAACCCTAATCCTCAAACTCCATCAATCTATTTACTCAATCTCCAATTGTCCATAAATTCATCTGTTCGTTTTTTCATTGGGCATGTGTTTCATTTTTTTTGTAAACCTATTTCGTGGTTTGAAAAACTTGTGTACTTGTTAATTGAATGTTAGACCATTTTACGGAAACATATTTATATAAGTTGTACGAGAGTACGAGATTAATATTGTAGATACCCAGTATCTGTCGAGTCTCCAACAAACACCCGATGATTATCGGACTACAACATGCTTAGGAATCGCGGCGTTTGATCGACAGTTTGTGTACAACTTTGCGTCGGAAAACTTAAAACGATTTCAAAAATAAAACATTTCAAAACTTTTCAAAAGTACCTGGACTGTTTAATGCATGACGACGGGGTCGCAATGACACTAACTAGAGTCAAAACCGACACCAGGCCAAAAACCAACTCAAAATTCAAATCCCGACTCCAACAACGAGTCAAACCGAGTCAAACACAAAAAAACAAACCATTCAAATGCTTCCATGTTAATATTTCCCGAAATCATACATGGTCAAGTAAAAATCAAGTTCTTCCAAATCCTAGGATAGAACAAATCATGACTTCCTCGTGTGATAGTGACAAGACACCTCGAAGACATGCGACGTGGCTCGCGCCTCTTTGAGCAGCCCATGCGGCCACATCGCTCAAAACTCACACAGACACCCATTTTCCTATAAATACCCCTCAGATGCCACCATTTGAGAGTTACGCGAGTGTCCGCCCCCTCTTTCTCCCTTAAAATTCTAGACTCGACTTCTCAAGTCACAATCCGACACGT
This sequence comes from Silene latifolia, assembly GCF_048544455.1. Classification (NCBI taxonomy): domain Eukaryota; kingdom Viridiplantae; phylum Streptophyta; class Magnoliopsida; order Caryophyllales; family Caryophyllaceae; genus Silene; species Silene latifolia. Next base: position 50,996,886 of record NC_133534.1, on the reverse strand, counting down.
GTTTGCGACCTACCGATCGTAAACACAAGCCTTACACATTGTTTGGTACCGTCATCGTGCATTAAATCACTTGACCGACCATCTCGACCACTACACCATTACTAAACTTAATAAAACACTCTTTTACTTACTAAAACGGTTTTAAACCGAGTTTTCCGACCAAACAAGTTGATACACTTACGTCGTTTTCTCGCCACAAGCCTAGCTGTAAGTATGAGGGTGTAAAAATATTCTTTTATCACGTTTTCATATGTTTCATGACTATAACATGCTAAATCATGCATAACATGGTCCAAAACATGGGAAGAATGAGCCAAAACCGGATTTTTGGTTGAGGCAGAGGCTACTTACGTAGCAAACAGGCTCGCGCCTAAAGCAGCCTACCCAACCTAGATCCAAACCGTGTTTGGTCTCTTCATCTCTTTCATTTTATTTCATATTCGTAATCGGTTTTTACCATTTCAAATATTTTCAAACCCATTTGTTATGACAAGTTTTTAACCATAAAACATTTTTCACCCTTGGTTCCTAATACCATGACGGTTTAATCCGTGTTTCGGTGATAATATTTGGTTAATTACATTTCAAAAGGTATTTTAAAACCTTTTATTTCATTTCTTTACATTTTGAAGGGTATTTTAAAGCATTTCTCATTTCTTTACATTTTCAAAACAAATGTATTAGTCATCAACACAGAGTCATCCTTGGTTCTAGATACCATGTCGGATTTTAACCCGAGTACGATGATGAATATTGACTAATTACAAACAAATGAACTTAAAACAATTAGTTCATAATTATTTTCAAAACTATTCATGTCAAGTTTGCAAAATCGAACCCGACATCGAATATTGTCAAAACAATGATGATTATTCAAGTCTCGTTCTTCAAATCAACACAAAAGCGGCCTAAACGGTCTTTTCAAACCAAGACGGGTTCAAACACACAATTTTCAATACGTTTTACAAACTTTTTCAATGGTCAGAAAACGTTTTCCATCGTCTGTTGACCCGCACCTAAACAGGCCACTCACTTTTCTATTTTCAAACCAGAGCATACCCGTTTGTATCGCCAACTGGCTCGCGCCTCTTATGCTGGTCTAACCAGGGCAGACCCATTTGCATCGCCAACAGGCTCGCGCCTCTTTTGGCTGCCTGATACAGGGTCTGTTCCCCTTCCAGCATCCGTCCAGGACGATCCCGACTTCGGTTAACCCGAATACATTACGGATCAGATGACGAATCTGCCCATTCAACATCATATTTAGAAAACACCTTACTAAGACAAATGGATCACGTTATGCACCATAAACCTAATTCGGTAAATGGATGTTTAATTTCCGTCTTGCATGCAAATCAACATTAAATCCAACTCGACATCTTATGCTTGATACTTAGATTAAACAAACCGACATAGAAAGCTCACATGTTAGGTTCAAACTAGTGGATGCGCATTTATGCATTTAAACCGTTTTATCAAATTTTGCATTTAACCAACCAAGATCGATCAGTAAAGGCCGCTACCGCGGGCGGGATTGGGTGTTTGATTAAAGGGCTTCCCAATACGTACCTTCACCTCTTACTCAGAAACTTTGGATAGTGGACGACCTTATCCAGGGCGTACGAGAGTCATTCTAGAGATATGCTGCTAAAGAGGGACGATTCCTTATCTTTAGTACCTATGTCAAACCCTACTTTGTGCTTCGTTTGACCGATGTATAAACTGGATTCGAATGGGTTCCAAGCATTCCACAAATGCTAGGTGGCGACTCCGAACATCTCTTGCATCGTTTTGAGACCCTTGCCGAGACGAAACCGACCGATCTAAAATGATCCGGTCGAAAGCATTCTTACGCCGCCGAGTGTGGCTTTCAAAAGACCGCGATGCCTCCACAGATTCGCTTAGCGCGTAGGTGGCCATGTCCACAAATATGTTTTAGATTCAAGATTTGACATTTTTTAAAAATTGTTTCGTAAGGAGATAGGTAATTTGGCACATCAACGGGTCTCCACGGGGAGGGGACGTGTTTGAAAAGTTCAGCCTGCTGCGGATCGTAGGACGGGTGTGGGTTCGCATTATAATTCGCGAATGCGGGTGCGTGTTTGTGACACCCCCATACTCCAAGTGCCTTACCAGGACCACTCAGGTACAGGAACGTCACCATCTCGGTTACCCGAGGCAATGATAATCAAAAGACAATAAAGAAACGTACTTTAAAAGTGAATATAGTTTAAGTGATTACATGTCTCAAACCAACTATTAAATGAAATACAATCCAAAACCAAAACTGTCTACTAGCAAAACTGAACAACTACAGACATCGTCTGACACAGCGGAAGACTCTTCTAACTGCCAAGTGATGACTCATACCAGCTAGCCCATATGCATCATATCAAACCTGCTCAACAACTGCTCACCATCCCCGAAAGGATCACCACAGTTTTTAAAACATTTAAACGGGGTCAGTACTAATTACACAACACAATTAAATACGAAACAAATGGCAAACAACTCAACCAACACATCAATCCCAGTCTCCATCATCAATCTCCACACAACTGACTACACATTAAAGTGTGTAGCCCTGCCAGAGTACCCATCACAACATATACTCCACACCTCAAGTGGGGGACCGCAGCCATTCCCACCTAAGCCCCGCTCATCTCCATTGAGCGATAAACCCATGTTCATTAATGTGCACATCCCTTCTGTTGCGGGTTCCACAGAAGGCGAATCAAGGGCGTGAAGCCACTCCCGCAAGTGACTCAACTCAGCCAGGGACGCACCCCGAAGATCACAGACAGATACAACAACAATAATCACGATATTAATCAACAATACAACCAACAATATAACCAACAACCGTCACAACCACCAACAATATACTTTAACAATAATCACCATGAAACCACCAAACACATCATGTAATTAATACTGAGTAGGGAAACCCTACCTGGAAAGCAATCACAGAATCAGACGATCTAGCAGCTGTCTCAAAACCTCTCTTCTACGAACCCTCCTCCTATACATACATTTATACAATTACTACTACAATAATTGATACCCGTCGTAAGGTGTCAAAAATAATATTTATTTTCCAAACTAAAACTATAGCTAGTGATAGTAAGGGTCGAACCACAGAGAGACAAGATTGATTTTGTTTGCTATTTTTCAGTCTAAAAAGGTAACAATTAATTGGGAGTTGAAATTGATTGACTAACAGGCTAATTGATAAAATGAAGGTTCTTAACAAGATGGAAAGAGGATCGGGAATTTCGGTTCACCATGGCACAAAACAAGTCAGTCAAGCAGCAAAGATCTTATAATACGGTCTCAGGGAGAATAAGCTAGTCTTTCGATCAAAGCTCAAATAACCTCACGGTCTAATAATTCCCTAGAATTTATCAAAGTTTTCACTCAAGAGAAATTATAAATCTAACGATAAATTAAATTACCAATCTTTCGACCTAGCAAAGAAATCCATCAAAAGATGACAAGACCAATACGGAAGAACTCATGCTACACAACTATCCTAATCTAATACCATGGCTCACCTTATTCCCAATCAAAAGAATTACCTATGCATAATCATGACTACACTAATTGCGAAATTAATAAATAAAGACAAGTTCAACATGATTGATTCTAACTAGAACAAAGGAGAGAAATTTAATTACTGAAATTAATTGAAGAAAACAAGAATTAAATTAACAGGGAAGAATAATAAGGAAGAAAAATTGCATTGAAGGCTTACTAATTGAAAATCAAGAACCAAGCATTCCAAACAAGGTCTCCGTCTCAAGCTAGATCTGAAAACTAAGTTTTTCCAGAATAAAATTACATAACCTAAAAGTTGCTGCGTTCAACTGATAAAAAGATACTGAAAGTTAATTACAAGTTGGGCTTTTAAAAGTCTAACACGGAAAATTAAACACCAGCTCGAACACAGGTCGATCGACTGGTCTGCACAGTCGATCGACTGAACATGCGGAACAGTGGCTCCTGTCTGAGCTCCAGTGGTCGATCGACTGAAATGCTTAGTCGATCGACTGATGATGCTGTGCAGTGCCTCCTTGATGCTTCCAAACAACTCTTCATTCCTTGCACGCATCCCAAGGCGAGTGAATGAGCTCCCCTTCCTCTTGGCTTCCCTGAACTCGCTTCCGGAGGATGAACTTGGCTTGATTTAGCCTACTTCCACGCGTTCCTACAATAAATCATAGAAAATGCAAAGTAAACCGTTTCGGGAGAAATAGTAGCCTTAAGCTATCAATTATGCATGAAAATACGTGCCAAAACCGCAGATAAAGTGTATAGAGTATGCACGTATAAAATCTCCCCAAACCAAACCTTGCTTGTCCCCAAGGAAGCACTATGACCCGTATAAAAACCTAAATGGAAAGGAGTACATTTCAGAGCTAACCACAAGTCAATGCCAAACCATTTAATGCCCAAAATCAACTACTGCGAAGCTTAAATCAAGCGAACAAATTTATGCATATCATAGAATTAGATCGGGCATTCGACCTTGCAAGACTCACACAATCGGACTCTCCCAGATCGCTCTTCTCTCAGCAAAGCAAATGGTAAGATGATATGTAAAAGAGAGGGAAGAAAAATAAAGTCTCTCACCTAGACTGCGACCGACAAAACATGTATGCTTGACTAGCATGAGTAATGATTCTATTCACCGTACATACGCATAACCACCGTCAAGGACTATCACATGCCGAATTATTGCAAAATTTGGGAATGTGAGGCTAAGTGGGAAAGAAGGGGCAAAGCAATTATGGGGAAGTGAAGGTAAGAGCTAAGCTAGTACCTACTGAACCATTAGAGACCGAATCCCTTCCTCCAACTCGACTAAAACAAACAACCATGCCTTTATTGACTAGGCAACACACCAATCCAAACGGACGCCTCCAAAACAAAAAGTAAGCACATGAGGCGTGTTTTTTTATTTCAGCTAAGACTCATTTTTTCATCTTTTTTTTTTTCATTTTTCTATTTTTGTTTCTTTCTTTTTCTTTTCATTCGTCCTTTTTTTTTTTTTTTTTTTTTTTTTTTTTTTAACTGAACTGGTGGTCGATCGACCAATGAGGGCTGTCGATCGACCACTCTGCACACTTCAGAGCATTCTGCCCAGATAACAGCCTCTTTTTTCATTTTTTTTCTGAATTTATTTCTTCTTTCTTCCCTTTTCCAGACTGAAATAAATCCGTCACTTCTCAAAAATACCCGCTCCAACATTACAAAAGCGAACCAAAACAGCTTAAATCAACGAATTCCTCTACTACTTCCTAGCTTGGCACAATGGTAGGCTAATTATGGGATGTAGTTGAGGGCAACTGGCAATTTTGGCTTATAGTGGAGTTAGTGGGGTAAAATGAGAAAGGGGACGATGCAATAATTCTCCAAACATGCGATACCGACCACAAACCAATGCGTATGGCAATAAGAAATCAAAACTCATACACGTGCAAAACATGAAATGAAGGGAGTAACTACTCTCAATCCTAAATTAACTGGTCATAAATGCCACCAGTTATAGGCTCTATATCTCAGAAGGTATAAGTAGTTTGCCAAAAGTAATGAGTCAAGTCTAATTGCCCGAAATAGATTCCATAACAAAATTTGAGATATCGCTTTTAATTCTTGCTAAGCAGCTATGAAAAGGCAAGGAATGGCATATTTGACTAATAGAGCAGAATCATCATTAAAACCTCCAATCCGACTCAACTATATGCAAAAGTAAACATGATATTTTTGGTTTTTTTATACATTTTTTCAATTTTTTTTTTGAATGGTGAAAATGAAAACAAATGCAAACAAAAATGCACTAAACATGTGACTGAAATGCAATAAAAAACAAATGCAGATGCAAAACAAAAGGCATATGCAAATACCCTCCCCAAACCAAAACGCACAATGTCCCCATTGTGCTCAACAAAGAAATCACCAAAGAGAAAAATGGGAGAATAAAAGCATAAAAAGTAAAAGGAAGCGAAAGGAAAAAGGAAAGCAACTCACAAAATACGACCTCCCCAAACCAGCCAAAAACGGGGAGGTCACCATCATCTAATCTCCACCCTCGTAGTCAGAGTCCCCGTCCTCGTCAGACCCGGACTCACTCTCCTCCTCCTCGGCGGCACAGGAGTAGCTCTCCGGAAACGGAGGGAGTGGGTCTCCGGAAGTGGAGGGACCGGTAGTGGTGGTGGTAGGAGGGGTCTCCTAGCAGCCGAGGGTAGCCACCCTCGGGGGAACAAAGTAAGAAGGGTGAGCCCGGTCACCCAGTGAAGCGGCCCCCCCTCGAGCTAGCTCGTCGTAGACCGGGAACAGGGCGATGGCCGTGTCCAATCTGTGCTCGTTGAAGCTCCTGCATAAATCACCCAAGACACGTGACATCGCCCTCTGGTCCATGACCGGAGGGATAACTAAGGGAGTAGGTGGTCGAAAAGTGGAAGTGCCAGCAGTGGGAACAGTGGAGGTAGGGGGTGCCTGCGAAGAGGAGGCATGAGCCCTCCTCGAAGTGCTAGCAGAGGGAGTGGCCGCCACCAAAGGAAGCCTGTAACTAGGCAAGGGCGGCCTAGCAGTCCCCTCAACAGTGGTGAGGGGCAAGACAGGAGGGTAACCGGTGACAGGGATGCGGTCACAGATGAAAGAGTCAATCTTCCACCGCATCTGTCTATCGACCCAATAGACACCCCTCGCGTAAGGGAGGTCCATAAAACGCAGCTCTGGGTCAATGGGATCCTCCTGTCGAGGGAAAAGCAAAACAAGACGGTTGGCGATACGTGTCACCAAACCGCCACAGGCAATGGTGGTCAAGGCGCCCGCACTTACAGTCTGAAAGTGCACGGCTGTCAAGTAGGCAATGTTATAGATGCGGGCTCTCCGACGCTCAACGTTCAGATAACCCGCCAAAATTGAAAGCTCAATATTATTAACATTATTCGACTCTTTACGGCCAAAAACGGTGTTAGCTATTAGCCGTAAATAATAACGAAGAGGGGGCAAGTGGACGGAAGTGCCCGTCCTCCTCGACCCGTAAGTGTCACCAATGCAGGACCACATGGCCCGGTGAGTGTCAGAGGGGTCTGAGGTGCGACCCTCGGAGTGAAGACCCAGAAAACCCGCAAAATCAGCAAGTGTCAGAGAATAATTAACATTAAAAAGTCGAAAGAAAATGCAGGGTTTGGTCTCATCATCCTCAAAGGCTTTGGAATCAAAAGCGTAGGAGGAAAAGAATTCAAGGGTCATCACATAAAAGGTGAACTCAGACATGTCCACCAGACCTATCATACCCGTCCCATTTAGCAGGGACACGACCGACTCATAACAGCCTAGTCTCTCCAAAGTGTCTTTGTGGAGAAACCGGGTAGCTGTGACCTTTACAGACGAAGCAAATAAAGAGAATTTAGCGCGCTGAATAGGTTTTTCAAAAATAACCTGCGGATAGTCAGGTAGACTATCCGTAGTGGTCTCTATCATCAGAGGCGGTCCGCGCGGCCGCTTAGCAGGCCGTTGACTCGACTGTCCCTCTTGCATTGGCGCTTTTCCCTTTGTCATTGTTATACCTGCAAAAGAGTCAAATTAGCAACAACAACCAACTCAAGCGACAAATTCCGGGAGCCCGCGTCAAAATCAGACCATCTACCCAAATTAGGGTTTCGAAATTTTTTAGGGCAAACGGAATTAATCACTCCTAGTTGCTAATTAGGGCCGAAAATCAAGGGGTAAACGCTAGAATAAGCAATTAAAGCATGTATATTAACAGAAATCAAACCCTAAAATCGTTTTCCCCAAATTGATGTTTTCGACTCAAGGGGTCAGTGCTCGAAAAATTAGCATGGATCTTCAGCAAAACTCGAACAAATAGCATAGAAATAAGATTAGAAGCATACCTTGATGATTTCTTTGAAGATTAACGCAAGAATGATGGAGAATGAAGCGGAAATGAGGTGAAAATCGCAGCAATGGAAAGGAACTTAGGGTTTCTTTTGTTTTTTCAGAATTTAGGGAAGTGAATGAATGAGAAAAGAGGGATGTAAACTTCCCTTATTAACTTCCTCTGAACCCGCGGACTGGTCGATCGACTTGATCCTTCAGTAACGTACCTTCTGGACTTTCCTTGGTGGTCGATCGACTATGTGACCCAGTCGATCGACCACTACTCTATGCACAGTAGCTTCTGTTCTCCTCACGTCAGTCGATCGACTGAACCACCTAGTCGATCGACTATTTGAACTGGCAATTGGAATTAAATTCGTCAAAATTCATTACGCCATCATAACTTCCTGTCTTTCTCTCGCAAAAAAGCCGGTAAAACCACTTACGCACTTTTCCATAAAATAAATTCTGCGCATAATGTATCAAAGGCGTACAATTTTCCCAAACCAAGAAGTTGCAAATGCATGAAAATAAAGAAAACAAAACGAGAAAACTTAAAAGCAAAATAAATGAAACAACAAAACGGAAATCCTAAATTACAAAATAACTACAACCTGGGTTGCCTCCCGATTAAGCGCTGGTTTAAGAGGTCCCGCACGACCTTGTTACCTCACTTCTCATCATCTGATAGCGGATCGAAGTATAAAACCTCGACCTTCCCAACATATGCATCTGATCCATGATAGTGCTTCACATATTTGCCATTTACCTTGAACCTTTCTCAGCAGAGGTCTCCAATTCAACGATCCGAACTTTGTGACAAATTTGTGACCGTATAGGGACCGGTCCACCTGGATTTCACTTACCAGAAATAGACGGATACGAGCATTAAAAAGAAGTACCTTATCGCCAACATTGAACTCGCGCTTGATTATTCTCTTATCGTGCCAGCGCTTTGATTTTTCCTTGTAGATCCTTGCATTGTCATAGGCCGCCACCTAAATTCCTCTAGCTCATTCAATTTGTGTCATGCGTTTCTCACGAGAGAGGTTAGGATCCAAATTCAAATCACAAATAGCCCACCAAGACTTACGCTCTAACTCAACGGGTAAATGACATGTCTTACCATAAATCAATCGGTGCGGTGACATTCCGATTGGCGTTTTAAACGCAATTCTATAAGCCCATAAGACATCAGCTAATTTGAGACTCCAGTCTTTCCGTGATTTAGAAACAACTTTAGCTAAGACTTCTTTCAATTCTCTGTTAGAAACCTCAACCCGACCACTAGTTTGGGGATGATACCCCAAACCTCTACGATGTTGGACACCGAATTTAGTCAATAAAGCACTAAGTTGTTTCTCTTTAAAATGCATTCCCCATCGCTAATGACAACCCGAGGGACACCAAAACGAGGAAAAATAATCCTTTTAAACAATTTAATCACGGCTTTTGCATCGCAATGGGGAGTAGCAATAGCTTCTACCCACTTGGATACATAATCTACAACTACGAGGATATATTTATTACCTTGATCGCTCGGAAAAGGTCCTTGATAATCGATGCCCCAGACATCGAAAATCTCGACCTCAAGAATGCCTACCTGTGGCATCTCATGTCTCTTGGAAATATTCCCGATCTTTGACAAGCATCGCATTCAAGAACAAAATGCGACAATCTGCATGCAAAGTTGGCCAATAGAAACCAGATTGGAGTACCTTAGCTACGGTCCTGGACGGACCGTGATGACCACCATAAGCAGAAGAGTGGCAAGCCTCTAGGATATCCTTCACCTCCCACTGAGGCACGCATCTCCGGATGAGACCGTCTGCGCATTCCTTGAAAACATAAGGATCATCCCAAAAATATTGCCTAGCATCATAGGCAAACCGCTTCTTCTGCTGCCATGAGAGCTCGGGTGGTATCCTACCCATCACAAAGAAAAGTTAGCGAAATCAAAGAAACCACGGAGGTGGATAAGAACCTGAAGTAGTAATAGCTAACAAACTCTCATCAGGAAAATAATCGTTAATAGGCAAAGAATCCTCCCTTTCTGTCAGCTGCAGACGAGATAAGTGGTCAGCTACCACATTCTCTGCTCCTTTCTTATCCCTGATCTCCAAATCAAACTCCTGCAAAAGGAGTATCCACCTCAAAAGCCTTGGCTTTGCATCTTTCTTAATAAAGAGAGTCTTCAACGCTGCATGGTCAGTGTAAACAATAACTTTAGAACCTAACAAATAAGACCGAAATTTGTCTAAAGCAAAAACAACAGCTAGAAACTCTTTCTCAGTGGTAAAATAGTTGACTTGAGCCTCATCCAGAGTTCGGCTCGCATAGTATATGGCATTCAAAGCTTTATTCTTTCGCTGTCCCAGAACTACACCGATAGCATAATCGCTGGCATCACACATGATCTCAAATGGGAGGTCCCAATCAGGCGGCTGAATGATTGGCGCAGAAACTAGGGCCTCCTTTAACCTGTTGAAAGCGACATGGCACTCATCAGTAAATTCAAAGACAGCATCCTTAAGAAGCAATTGTGTAAGTGGTTTAGCAATTTTTGAAAAATCCTTAATGAAACGCCGGTAGAAACCAGCGTGACCTAGGAAACTCCTCACTCCTTTAACATTCACGGGAGGAGGTAATTACTCAATCACCTGCACCTTTGCCTTGTCAACGTGTATACCTTTATCAGAAATCAGATGCCCTAACACAACTCCCTCATTGACCATAAACTGGCACTTTTCCCAGTTTAAAACAAGATTAACATCTATACAACGCTGCATGACTTTCTCAAGGTTAGCTAAACAACGATCAAAGTCACTGCCATAAACTGAGAAATCATCCATGAATACTTCCATAATATTCTCTATATAATCAGAAAAAATCCCCATCATGCACCTTTGAAAGGTAGCAGGGGCATTACACAATCCGAAAGGCATTCTACGATAAGCAAAAACACCCTGTGGGCGGTAAAAGTAGTCTTACTCGATCGTCCCAGGATGAATATGGATCTGAAAGAACCCTGAATATCCGTCTAGAAAACAGAAAAATTTGTTAGAAGCAAGTCTTTCAGTCATTTGGTCAACAAAAGGGAGGGGGAAATGGTCTTAGTGGCGGCATTTAACTGTCTATAATCAATGCACATCCGCCACCCTGTCACTACTCGAGTTGGTATTAATTCATTTTTATCGTTTTTAACCACGGTAGTCCCTCCTTTCTTCGGGACTACCTGAATCAAGCTAACCCACTTGGAGTTGCCAATCGTATAAATAATACCTGCATCAAGTAGTTTCATCACCTCGGCCATAACAACTTCCCGCATCTTTGGGTTCAACTTGCGTTGACCCTGTCTATAAGGCTTGTGGCCTTCTTCCAACTCTATCCTGTGCATACAAACATCAGGGCTGATGCCCTTAATGTCATCCAAAGAGTAACCCAAAGCCTTCCTGTTTTTCTTAAGTACACACATCAAAGCGGAGCATACCGGTCATCATTAAGCTTAGAGCTAACAATAGTGGTCTCTTGCTCCGTATCATCTAGAAAAACATACTTAAGATTAGGAGGAAGTGGCTTACGCTCTGCACCTTTACCTCTACAAAGATAGACAGAATCGGCTTCAATGGTGTAGCAAGTGTTCACCAAGTTATCGTTGGCCAGGCTCAAAAGCATCTCATCTTCTTCCTCATTGAGCTCGTAGCTCTCCATTGAGGCAACCAAAGCATCTGGCTCCTCCGCATTCTCCACTGTATTACCTGCACACTCATCTAAATGGGTTAGATCAGCTAAGGAATCCTTGGCTAAGGATTCCCTTCAATTACAAGTAACAATCCTGTCAACAACATCAATAGAATAACACGTATCCTCATCAGCAGGTTCAGTTGCCTTGTGAGCAAGACTGAACTCAATGGTGTCATCCCCTACCTCTAAGGTGATGGTTCCGCGTTTGACATCTATCATCACAAATTTCAATTGTATGTAAGAACGGTCTGCCTAAAATGATAGGTATCTGACTATCCTCTGCAATGTCCAAAACAACGAAATCTACAGGAATAAAAAACTTACCCACTCGAACGGGTACATCCTCTAGGACACCTATAGGTCTCTGAGTCGATCTATTTGCCATTTGAACGGTAATATCGGTCACCTTAAGTCTACCAATGTTTAACCTTTCGCAAACAGAATACGGCATGACACTAACACTGGCCCCTAAGTCACAAAGGGCCTTTCCAATTACGTGGTTACCTATAGTGCAAGGAATTGAAAAACTACCCGGGTCCTTTAATTTAGGTGGCACATTAACTTGTGAAAGAACATTACATTCCTCCACAAACGCAACATTACCCTCATCACGAAAATTTCTCTTACGATTCAAAATATCTTTCATAAATTTAGCGTAAGAAGGTACCTGGTAATTAAATCGGTGAAAAGGAACCGTTACCTCGAGATTCTGGACCATCTCCGAAACTTACCGAACTTACGCTCCGGTTTGGTAGCCTTCAAACGTTCGGATACGGATCGCAACACCGGCCGTAGGATCAGTAACCTTCGGCTTCCGTAGGTTTAAAACCCCCGTCAAACCATCAATGAGTTATGAATCATGCAAACTAGTTGACGGATTTGCATCCTGCTCTGGAGATCCAGTCGATCGACTGGTAGTCATAGTCGATCGACCATGTAAGCTGGGCGTGAACAGTTCTGCTCGCCGAATTATCGTCATCAGTGTCTCGATCGATCGATCGAGTATATTGGTCGATCGATTGAGGTCTTTGGTGTGAATAGTTTCTGACCAGAAACTATTTTGTCTGACAGTTCTGTCGATCGACTGGGAAGACAGGTCGATCGACTCGTATTACATCGGCATTCGTGCTCGTTTTTGCATCAGAATTCAGACGAGCTTCTTCATCATTTTCTGAGTCTTCCTTTGGCTTGTCGGGATTTCGTAAGAAAGGCCACTTCTGAGATTTATGGCATTGATCGTCTCAACCGGCCCTTCACATTTAATTGATGAATTAGCGGCTTGCTTAGCCTCCATATTCTCCAATTGTTTCACAAAGTTCTGTGAGGACTCAATCCCGGCTGCTTCCATATTCGCCACTTGAACCAAAAGGAGTTGGACCATCTCCCTCAACTTCTCGACCTCATCTGAGCTTTGAATAGGAACTTCGACTTTCCTTTTTGAAACTTCAGAAATATCGAGTTTCTCGAGACGGGTAGATATGGAAGTTATAAGTGATACAACAGCAGTCATGTCTTCACTTTGCTTTCGTGACTTACCACGTGAACTTCCAAACTCAGCTTTATGGACTGCCATCTCCTCAATGGTGTTCCAACCTTTACTTTGACCGGTATTATTTTGGAACCTACCATTAGCAGCTGCATCCAAAATAACTTTGTAATCATCATATAAAGCATTGTAAAATAGATTGCAAAGATACCATTGCTGGAAACCATGATGGGGGACAGCTCGGACCAAACTTTTGAAACGTCCCCATGCTTCACAAAAATCTTCGTCGGCTCCTTGCTGAAAACTCGTGATTTTACTCTTCAAGGCATCAGTCTTCGAAGGCGGGAAGTACTTCTTGTAGAAGGCTAGTGCTAAAGATGTCCAATCAGTGACTCCAGCTGCTACTCTATCGAGGTAGCGATACCAATCTCGCGCCGAATCCTTCAAGGAGTATAAGAACATGAACCCCTTTACTTCATCTTGAGTCACCCCCTCCGGTATAGGTATTGAACAGCAATAGTCCGTGAAAATTTCCATATGTTTCAAGGGGTCTTCATCTTGTAGACCCGCGAACTGATTCCGTTCCACTAAATCAATGTAAGAGGAACGAAACTCGAATTTACCGGTAGAAGGGGTAGGTAACTGTTGCCCCTTTGGAAGGTGGTGCTCCTTTGGCTGAAAGTTATCATATATCGTAGCCATAGCTTCCAAAATGAGAGTACTCAAGTCTTCCTCTCAAAAACCTGTCCTCTAACTGTGCAAAAGCAAAACTAGAAGCAAAGGTAAGCAACGGCCTCAAGGAACAAAAGTTCCCTGAGACAAGTGAAGATAAACTAAAATAAAGCAAACAGAATTACACCGTCTCCCCGGCAACGGCGCCAAAATTTGATACCCGTCGTAAGGTGTCAAAAATAATATTTATTTTCCAAACTAAAACTATAGCTAGTGATAGTAAGGGTCGAACCACAGAGAGACAAGATTGATTTTGTTTGCTATTTTTCAGTCTAAAAAGGTAACAATTAATTGGGAGTTGAAATTGATTGACTAACAGGCTAATTGATAAAATGAAGGTTCTTAACAAGATGGAAAGAGGATCGGGAATTTCGGTTCACCATGGCACAAAACAAGTCAGTCAAGCAGCAAAGATCTTATAATACGGTCTCAGGGAGAATAAGCTAGTCTTTCGATCAAAGCTCAAATAACCTCACGGTCTAATAATTCCCTAGAATTTATCAAAGTTTTCACTCAAGAGAAATTATAAATCTAACGATAAATTAAATTACCAATCTTTCGACCTAGCAAAGAAATCCATCAAAAGATGACAAGACCAATACGGAAGAACTCATGCTACACAACTATCCTAATCTAATACCATGGCTCACCTTATTCCCAATCAAAAGAATTACCTATGCATAATCATGACTACACTAATTGCGAAATTAATAAATAAAGACAAGTTCAACATGATTGATTCTAACTAGAACAAAGGAGAGAAATTTAATTACTGAAATTAATTGAAGAAAACAAGAATTAAATTAACAGGGAAGAATAATAAGGAAGAAAAATTGCATTGAAGGCTTACTAATTGAAAATCAAGAACCAAGCATTCCAAACAAGGTCTCCGTCTCAAGCTAGATCTGAAAACTAAGTTTTTCCAGAATAAAATTACATAACCTAAAAGTTGCTGCGTTCAACTGATAAAAAGATACTGAAAGTTAATTACAAGTTGGGCTTTTAAAAGTCTAACACGGAAAATTAAACACCAGCTCGAACACAGGTCGATCGACTGGTCTGCACAGTCGATCGACTGAACATGCGGAACAGTGGCTCCTGTCTGAGCTCCAGTGGTCGATCGACTGAAATGCTTAGTCGATCGACTGATGATGCTGTGCAGTGCCTCCTTGATGCTTCCAAACAACTCTTCATTCCTTGCACGCATCCCAAGGCGAGTGAATGAGCTCCCCTTCCTCTTGGCTTCCCTGGACTCGCTTCCGGAGGATGAACTTGGCTTGATTTAGCCTACTTCCACGCGTTCCTACAATAAATCATAGAAAATGCAAAGTAAACCATTTCGGGAGAAATAGTAGCCTTAAGCTATCAATTATGCATGAAAATACGTGCCAAAACCGCAGATAAAGTGTATAGAGTATGCACGTATCAATAATACAAACCATAAAAATCCCCAAATTGGGGTTTAACCAACATTAACCAATTGCTATTAAAATGATACGTAGAACTTACCCTTGACGCAAGGATCACAACGGTATAAAGAACAAAGGAAAGCGACACCTCTAGCTCCGGGATTTGTTAATAATGCGGAAGAACAATGCAACGTAACTTGAAATCTCTCTTAACAGTGAATTAGGTTTTGTAAAAGTGTTTAAAGAAGATGACGAAACTTGTTATATATTAATCCGCATTATTAACAAAACCCGTCAAATAACACTCGTAACCCGACTTACTCGATCGAGTAAGTCTCGTACTCGATCGAGTGCCACTTACTCGATCGAGTGCCAAGGCTACTCGATCGAGTACCCTACAGGCAGACTACTGTTTCGTATACTAAACATACTTACTCGACAGAGTAAGCCCCACTCGATAGAGTACCCAGAGACTTATAAAACCGTAGTATTACAGGGTTACCCCTCCTTTGCACTCACTCCGCCTCATTGACATCTCTACACACGAATGACCCCACTGGACGTGTACTTCAACCTTTTTGCCCTGGTTCGTTCTTGTTTTCATATGAATGGGCCAATTTTTGTAATTATTTGTTAAAAAAAAATTTCGTGAAGGATTTATCTAGAAAAATATTGAAGAACCCCTCGGAGACTGTGAAAATTATACTGATAATTTTGTATTTGAATATTCATTTAGAACATTTGAAGAAGCATTTGATCGTTGCGATGAAGTATCCCATGGAAAAGAGTCCTCCGTATAAAGTCGTTAAATGTGAGCAGTATGGACGCTAAAAAAGTAAGGCTAAGGATCTTGAAAAACTGCAAAGAAAATCAAAAATAAAAAAAAATTTAAGAGTCCATTTGCAATAAGAGTGATAAAAAGAAATGAAGGTATGTTGGTAGTTGCTCCGAAGTGCGGGATTTTCAATCACAAATTTGGGAAGTTTCTTGAAGGTCATAGACGTAGAATAAAGTTTGATGAAGAACATAGAGATTTTATTAAACAACATTAGAAGTCTCATTTGAAACTGGGATGG